>NC_133649.1:185442379-185758681 GCF_009905375.1 Apium graveolens | reverse complement strand
GGTATTGGCATTACCTCCACCACCACCAACAACTCTGCAAGCAACAGCAAGGACATTTGATTTAAAATTGAAGGATGCTGTTCAGAATTCTGAGGTGATAGCAGGTACACTTTTATTAAATAATGTTGAAGCTAAAGTATTGATTGATTCTGGAGCGATGAGATCTTTTATATCAGAAACTTTTGTTGATAGACTTCAATGTGATAAAATGGCTATGAACGAGGTAGTAAATGTGGTAATTGCGAATCAAGAGAAGATTCCTGTGAGTCAACTTTGTCCTAAGTGTGATCTCGGGATATAAATTTTCAGCCGACTTGATACTTTTCAAGTTAGGGGAGTTTGATATAATCTTAGGCATGGATTGGTTAGGGAAGAATAACGCTCAGATAAATTATAAGTCGAAGAAGGTGTACTTTAAGACGGAGAGTGAAGAGAAAGTAGTATTTAAGGGACAGAGGCAAGAGAGACTGTTTCTTACAATCGTTCAGGCTAAGAAGTTGCTTAGGAAAGGTTGCGAGTCGTTCCTAGCTTATGTAGTAGATTCAGAAAGAGACAGCCTCAACATAGAAGATATTCCCATAGTCAACGAATTTCCAGATGTGTTTCCAGATGAACTACCAGGTTTACCGCCAGATCGATAAATCGAGTTTGAGATCAACATAGCTCCAGGCGTGGAACCAGTTTCGAAGGCCCCATATAGGGTGGCACCAGCAGAAATGAAAGAGTTGGCAAGCCAGCTACAAGAATTGTTGGACAAAGGAGTGATAAGGCCAAGTACGTCACCATGGGGAGCACCTGTTCTGTTCATAAAGAAGAAAGATGGAAGCATGAGGTTATGTATAGATTACCGGGAGTTGAATAAGGTGAAGATTAAGAACCGGTATCCGCTACGAAGAATAGATGTCCTATTTGATCAGCTGAAGGGAGCAAAGTGCTTTTCCAAAATT
This sequence comes from Apium graveolens, assembly GCF_009905375.1. Classification (NCBI taxonomy): domain Eukaryota; kingdom Viridiplantae; phylum Streptophyta; class Magnoliopsida; order Apiales; family Apiaceae; genus Apium; species Apium graveolens. The sequence goes on along the minus strand of NC_133649.1, from coordinate 185,757,734 downwards.
GACTTAAGATCAGGATATCATCAATTAAAGATCAAAGAAGAAGACATCCCCAAGACAGCATTCAGGACAAGATACGGACATTATAAATTCTTAGTGATGCCGTTTGGGTTGACTAATGCTCCGACAACATTTATGGATCTGATGAACCGGGTATTTAAAAAGTATTTGGACAAGTTTGTAGTGGTATTTATTGATGACATTCTTGTCTATTCAAAAACAGAAGAAGAACACATGCAGCATCTATGGATAGCATTAGAGATACTCCGACAAGAGAAGTTGTATGCCAAGTTTTCTAAGTGTGAGTTTTGGTTAAAGGAGGTTCAGTTTTTGGGACATGTTATTGGAAGTGGAGTTAAAGTAGATCTGGCAAAGATTGAGGCGATTATGAGTTGGGAGAGGCCAAAGACGCCTACGGAAGTGCGAAGTTTTCTAGGATTGGTGAGATATTATAGAAGATTTTTCAAAGATTTCTCGAAAATTGCCACGCCATTGACTAAGTTAACTAGGAAGAATCAAAAGTTTGAATGGAATGCAGAATGTGAGGATAGCTTTTAAGAGTTGAAGCAGAGGTTGGTTAGAGCTCCGATGTTAGTACTACCAGACGATCAAGGAAACTTTGTGATTTTCAGTGATGCTTCACATAAAGGACTGGGCTGTGTGCTAATGCAACACAACAAGGTGATTACGTATCCGTCAAGACAGTTAAAACCACATGAATTAAAGTATCCTACGTATGACTTGGAATTAGCATCCATAGTATTTGCACTTAAGATTTGGAGACGTTACCTTTACTAAAAGGAATATGTCATAGCCTATTTGTTTATTTGAAGATTGAACTCAACTCAAATAAGAATGTAACAAGTAAATAGTGGTTCTATCGTCAAAGAGATCTCTCAAAGTAACATATGTCAAAGGATTAAGAAACATTGTTCATCTACAGACTTGAGGAATTACTTCACTGGAAGAAGTTCAAGAAATTCATCAAGCCTCAGTGATATAAATCAAGCTTGTGGATTTAATCAAGTGTCAGAGATCTTGTCAGGTTATCAATTAATTACAGGGATTTAATTTGAAGAAAATCAAGTTATTAAAATCAAGACATGCAGAAACGTCACGGAAGTCAGTCATTCATGAACCAGACAATACATCGAGTGTCAACATTGAAGTGGTGGAATTGATTCATAATTTCAGTGATTTTTATAAGATTATCAGAAGAGTGGTTGCTGTTCAAGAATAGTATTAATTCTCTATTAATTAATTAAGTCATATAATTTAATTAAGAAAATAAATTATATCTACAAAGATTAATTTATTGATTAATTGGTTAATTAATTCTGAATTAATATTATGTATTTTCAGAATTAATTTTGAATTAATATTCAATATTAATTCAGCAAGACAAACATTTGAACTGGTATGACAATTCAATTGTCATACCGAAAGTCTTTCCAGTTCTTTTAAATTGTCTTGCCGAAAGTCTCTCCAGCTCAAAGGATTGTCTTGCCGATAGTCTTGCCAGTTCATTCAATAGTCTCACCGATGTCTTGCTAGATCAAAGGATTGTCTTGCCAGTATAATTAAATTGGATTGATTGATTACTTAAGTGAAGAGAAGCAGATCATTCAAGACGATTACATTGAATATTCAACCAACTCAAGAACACAGAAAGAAAAGAAGCAGAGAACTTATTATCTTCAACTGCAATATTTCAGGACATTAATTTCTAGTATTTATTATTAAATCTAAACCACTAGAAATCCTTCTCTTGTTCGTGTAACTATCTAGCGGATCTAAATCCCTAGAACTTAAACTCAAATTGCTTTTAGCATTTGATCTTTTTATTTCAAAAATAGAAAAAGTTCATGTCGAATTTATTCTAGATTTGGAATAATTTATTTGAGATTAATCCCTTGTAAATGATACCGTTGTTGTAACACCTTTCAAGTTTAATAATAGTTTTATTTAACTTGAATTTTGTTTCACTTTTTTATTCCGTATTATATTCGATTAAACGGTATAGTTTGTATTCAACCCCCCTTCTACAAACATATTGGGACCTAACAATTGGTATCAGAGCCTTCTGATTAACGAACAAATCAAGATCCTAAACTTTTGTGATTCTTCCACTCCTTGAATTTTTATTTACTCAAAAATTCATAATGACTACACAAAAGGTTGGAACCGTTAAAATTCCACTGTTCGATAAAGAAAATTATATTATGTGGAAGAAGAAGATGCTCTTGTTTTTACAAGTTGCAAATCCCAAATATCTGGACATGTTAAAGAAGGGTCCAAAAATTCTAATGGTTATTGAACCAGAGGTTATAGAAGATGATGTTGTAATTACCAAAGCTAGAACCTATGTAAAAGATCCTGAGGATTTTTCTCCTGCTGAAAAAGAAGAAGCCTCCTTGGATGCCAACCTTCAATTAATTTTAGTTGATTCCCTTGATCCCTTGATGAACAGACATGTGATGAACTGTAAAAATTCCAAACACATCTGGGAAACTATTGAGGTGATTAATGAAGGCACAAAGGAAGTTCAGGAGAACAAGTTAGAGATCCTAACCTCTGAGTATGAACATTTTAAATCCAATCCAGGAGAAGGAATTACTGAAGTGTTTGAGAGGTACAATGCATTGATCAACAACCTGAACATAAATGGAAAATATTATTCAATCAGGGAGGTCAACAAAAAGTTCCTTTTAACACTGCCAACTCATCTTGAACATAGAATCACTGCCATAAGAGAAGCGAGAAATCTGAATGAGATTTCTTTAGAAAGGCTCTATGGTGTGTTAAAGACCTATGAGTTGGAGCAAATTCAGCAGAAGGAAGTCTACAGGAAAGGTGGAGTGGTCAGCATATCTACTGCTCTAGTAGCTAAAGAACAACAACAACAACCACAACAATAACAACAATCTCAACAGTCAGAGAGAATGGTACAGTCTTCCAAGGCTGAGGAAAATATGATAGTAGCAGAATTTGATCCCCCTACTACAAATCAATCAGGAGATGAGTTTTACTCCTTAGAAGAACTGGAGCAATTGGAAGATGAGTCAATGACACTGATTGTCAAGAGATTCTCCAATGTCAGATTCAAGAGGAATCCCATGTTCAAGTACAAGTCCAACTACAACAGATTCCAGAAAGGTGGATCTTCATCTTCTAACACCAGCAGTGGTGGATACAAAACAGGGATGGTTGATTGGAGCACTATTTGATACTTTAACTGCAATGAGTTGGGACACTTTGCCACAGAATGCAGGAAGCCAAAGCAAGTAAGGAAGAACTCTTATGATTCTAATCAGAAGAGTAAATCAGAAAGGGCTTACCTGGCAAAGGGAAGGAGTTGGGATGATACTGACAGTGAAGATGAAGAAGTTGGGAATCTTGCTCTTATGGCTATTGATGGAAACACTTCATCGTCAAGAAAAGAGGTAAAATTTACTGATGCTAAATTAGTTTATCATCTAGGAGGCTCCTTAGATTGTGCTCGTGATAATGAAATGTTAACTCAACAAATCAAAGACCTTGAGAAAGAGGTCAATGAATTAAGACTTGTGCACATTAATCAAGACAAATTAAAAGAACAAGTATCTTTTCTAGAGAATAGAGTTGACTGTTATAGACAACTCGAAACTATTCTCAAAGACAAGATCACCGGTCTTGAGACTAAGGTTAAAGCTTACTTTAATTTTTACTCTAAGGCTAAAGAGTTCTACAATAAGCAAGCGATTAATCAAACATCTGGAGTAGGTTATGATTACAATGTTGCTATTGGAGAATTAGGCATAAACTCCCCTCCTCATGTTTGTGCTAAAGGTAGGGAAGTACCACATGTGCTTAAGGGTGTTGATAAAGTTCCAGTCAAAGTTGTGAAAGCAACTAAGACTAACTCAGACACACCTGAGTTGGATAACAAAAATGCCATGCCTACCATGCATAATTTGCCTGTTGCTAATTCCTCTCATAAAGTATGTGGTGTTCCTAATTGCATGTCTTGTGCTTTTAATTTCATGTTTGCTTATTTTAATGGTAAGCATGTTTCTAGTGATAAGACTACTCCTCATCAATATGTGAATAATAGGAAGCATAATAGGTCTAAGACTGCTAGTCCTCCTAAAGCTAAAAAGGAGACAGTTGTGTCTAAGCCTAAACAGAAATTTGTCAAGGCTGTTTACAAGGTCAAATGTCCAGTCGTTGAGAAAGTTGAGAACATAAAAGTTAAGAATATTGTTTTTCCTGATGAAGCCAATTCTACAAGTATGCCGGACCCAACCAAGTTTGGGTTCTGAAGAAGGTCTAATCCATTTGTATTGCAGGGCATTAAATAGGTGGAACCGGTAGTGTGGATTCTTGACAGCGGATCGTCAAGACATATGACCGGAGATAGAGCCCTGCTATCAAATGTGGTTGAGAAAGCTGGCCCAGTGGTTACCTTTAGAGATAACAACAAAGGTTTAACTGAGGGATATGGCTGTTTGCAAGCTTGAAATGTTATCATTGAAAAAATGTGTATATTGTGCAAGGACTTGAACACAATCTGCTTAGTATCAGTCAGTTCTGTGACAAGGGCTACTATGTTTTATTTGACAAGCTAAAGTGTCAGATCCTGCACAAGAAAAGTGAAAAACCCTCCTTGATGGGAATCCGGAAAGGAAATCTGTTCGTAGCTGACATAAACTCTGGAAGCAGTCCTGAAGTCAATTGTTTCTATGCAAAGGCATCTTCAAATGAGAGCTGGCTATGGCACAAGAGACTTTCCCATCTCAATTTCAAAGCAATGAATTCTCTTGTTAAGAGAGAATTGGTCAGAGGTCTGCCTCAACTGGAATTCTCCCCAGAAGGACTGTGTGAGGCATGCCAGAAAGGAAAGTCAAAGAAAGCAAGTCACAAAGGCACTGACACATCCTCCATAACTGGTATTCTTCAATTATTGTACATGGATTTGTTTGGACGAGTTAATGTTCTTTCGATGTCAAAGAAGTGTTACTATCTTGTGATAGTTGATGACTATTCCAAGTATACGTGGGTGTTATTCCTTCACTCTAAGGATGAAACACCACAAGTTGTGATTGATCATATCAAGTTGATCGAGTTAGATTCTAATGTCCCTGTTAGAGCAATAAGGTTTGATAATGGAACAGAATTCAAGAATTCACTTCTCAATGGATTTTATACAGACAAAGGGATTACCAGACAATATTCAGCTCCTAGAACCCCTCAGCAGAATGGAGTGGTAGAAAGGAAGAATTGTACATTGATTGAAGCTGCAAGAACTATGTTAAGTGAATCAAGTCTTCCAATGTACTTTTGGGCTGAAGCTGTCAATACTGCATGTTATACTCAGAATCGAACTCTAATCAACAAGGACCTCATGAAGACTCCTTATGAGATTATGAATGAATAGAAACCTTCTATCAAATACTTTCATGTATTTGGTGCCAGATGCTTCGTGCTCAAGGATGGAGATGATCGTCGTGGTAAATTCGAGGCAAAGGCATATGAGGGTATTTTTATTGGTTATGGAAGAAGATCATATAGGGTGTATATCATTGATCAACACAAAGTAACTGAAAGTGTCAATGTTACATTTGATGACACTAAACTCCCTAGTATCCAAACTGAAGATCCTTCTGAGAAACTGAAGTTTGATGATATGTCAGATTCAGAATCAGAAAATGATCAAGAACCTGAGGTTGTTGCTGGTGAAGAACCTATTAATCATGATGATACTCAAGGTAATGGTGATGGAAACATTGGCAACAATGGAGATACCACTGCTACTGACGAAGAATCATCAAGTCAACCTGGCAACAACTCAGGGGGAGATGCTGAAGGATCAACTAGTAGGACACAACATCCCAATATATTTCAAGGCGAATCATTAAGATCAAATATTCCAAGACAGACTGTCTAGAATAAAGCTCATCCTTTTGAGTTGATTATTGGTGATCCAGATGTTGGAGTCAGAACTAGACGTGCTACTCAAAATGAATGTATGTTCTCAGGATTTCTTTCTGAGATGGAACCTAAGAAGATTGAGGAAGCACTGACTGATCCAGATTGGGTGATTGCTATGCAAGATGAACTTAATCAGTTTGAACATCAACAAGTCTGGAAACTGGTACCTAAACCTACACACAAGAAAGCTGTTGGTACTCGGTGGGTATTCAGGAATAAACTAGATGAGATGGTGTGGTTACAAGAAACAAAGCAAGACTGGTAGCTAAAGGGTATTCTCAAGCTGAAGGCATTGATTATGATGAAACCTATGCTCCAGTGGCTAGACTAGAGGCCATCAAGATATTTCTGGCATTCGCAGCATTCTCGAACTTTAAAGTTTATCAAATGGATGTCAACAGTGCATTTCTGAATGGAGAGCTGGATGAAGAAGTGTATGTAGAGCAACCTCCTGGTTTTGAAGATCCAGATCATTTGGACTATGTCTACTTTTTTTCAAAGCTATTTATGGTCTCAAACAGTCTCCAAGGAAATGGTATGACACTCTTTCTGAATTTCTTATTGAAAATGGCTTTATTAGGGGTGTCATAGACAAAACATTCTTTTTCTGAAAAGCATAAGAATGATACTTTATTAGTCCAAGTCTATGCGGATGATATAATATTTGGGTCTACTAATGATAGTCTCTGTAAGAGATTTGCTAAGTTAATGTACAGCAAATTTGAAATGAGCATGATGGGAGAGCTGAAGTTCTTTCTTGGATTACAAGTAAATCAAAGGTTAGATGGAATATTTATTTGTCAATCCAAGTATCTCAAGGAACTCCTCAAAAAGTACAATCTAGAGGATTTTGCATAAGCAAGGACTCCGTCATCTACAGCTGTCAAGCTTGGACCATGTGAAAACTCCATTAAGGTAGATGTCACAAGATACATAGGTATGATTGGCTCGTTACTCTATCTTACTACAAGTAGACCAGATATTATATATGCTACATGCTTATGTGCAAGGTTCCAAGCGGATCCTAGAAATATTCATCTCGTTGCTGTTAAACGAATCTTGAGATATCTTAAGGGAACACCAAATCTAGGTATTTGGTACCCTAAAGAATCTGGTTTTAACCTTGTTGGATATACAGATTCAGATTACGCAGGAAGTGTTGTTGATAGGAAAAGCACCTCAGGGAGTTGTCAATTCCTAGGTAGCATGCTAGTCTCATGGTACAGCAAGAAACAACAAACAGTTTCTAACTCAACGGCCGAGGCTGAATATATTACTGCTGGAAGCTGCTGTGCTCAGATCTTGTGGATTAGGAACCAGCTATGAGACTATGGCTCTATATTGAACAAAATCCCTGTTCTATGTGACAATACAAGTACAATAGCCATCACCAACAACCCTGTGCAACACACAAGGACCAAGCACATTGACATCAGGTATCATTTTATTAGAGAGCACGTCATGAATGGTACTGTTGAACTATTATTTGTTCCTACAGAAGAACAAATAGCAGATATTTTCACTAAACCACTTGATGAATCCGCATTTACCAGATTAGTTGGTAAATTGGGTATGTTGAATAGCTTTAGTGATTAAACTAGTTAATATCTGAGATCTATTCTTGAATGAATTTACAAATGAATTTTTCATGAATGAAAAATTCATTTGCAAATTTATTTTATCATGTTTACCATATTTCTTGCTTATTCCCATGTAATTTTTATTATCTTATCTTCTTTATTTATTCAACTTGTTAATTTTAAATATCTCAGAATATCTTATTTTCTATAAAGATTATTTTTCTATGAATTTTATTTGATAAAATTCAAAAGAAATCTATTTTTGGACTAAAATAGAATTATTTCTGAATATTTTATTTATGTAAATATGTTCTGCATTTTTTGCCATATTTTTATTACTCTTTATTTGTCTATTCTGTAATTATTAATATTATTTAGGTTTTCTGTATTTGCTAATATTTTCTGTATTCTCTTTTCTATTTTTTAAGTTTTTATATATAACTGCAATGACAATCGGCAAGACTATTGCAATTGTCTTGCTGAAAGTCATTCCAATATTAACTGTGTTTATTTTATTTTATTTTTCAGAATAGTTTTATATTACTGTTTTTATTTTATATTGGTATGACAATCGGTATGACTATCAGATTGTCATACCAGTTCTTTTTATTTACTTTTATTTTGTATTGGTATGACAATCGGTATGACTATCAGATTGTCATACCAGTTCCTTTATTTTTTATTAGAATTCCAGTGTTTTATCTAATATAACTATCGGTATGACAATCGGTATGACAATCCCGGATTGTCATACCAGCTATACTACTTAGTCAATTGTTTTATTTTGTCTTGTTAGTTTACATCTCTCTCTCTTTTATTTTAAAAAACTTCCGACTGTCTCTATCTCATCGCCATTAATCCTCTTGCTCGAGTTTTTACTCAGCACACTTTACTGTGACATACATATACGTGTGTATACATACAGGAAGGAGTGCTGCCAATTTTTTTTGTGCTTATTTCAGTTCGTTTTTTAAATCAGTTCTTGTTTTTTTTTCTTTTTTTCTTTCTTCTTCAAAAATGAATCTGTTTGTTTTTGTGTCTTGTGTTTTTATATTTCAATTTGGTTTTGTGTCTTGTGAGTTTGCAAATCTGATTGCCTATCTGATTTTGTGAGTTAAAAACATTAACAAGACACATTTCTTTCTAAATTTTTCGGATATAATTGAATTAATTCGAATTATTAATTTTTTTTAATTCGAATTTTCTTAATTTAATTCTTAAAATTATGAGAGTGTGTGTTTTATTATATTTTTTTTATGGCTTTCAATTTCCAGATTGCCTCACATAATCATGTTTGTTATTTTAATCCAGAAAAGTGTGATGTGGAAAAATTTAAGTCGTGGATTAGATTTTTAAATGACCATTCGATTGTTAGCTCTGCTATTAAATCAAATGTTCTATTAAATGTCGATCTGCTTAGACTGATTTGCACAACCTCTACTGTGGCCGCTGATTCTAAATCTTTTTCATTCTCCGTGGCAAACACACAGTATGTAGTTGATGAAACAGTCATCAATCGAGCGTTAAATTTTCCAATGGACAATTTCTGTAGTTTACCCTCTGACAATGAGATTTCAAACTTTTTCCATGCCATTCACTATCAGGGGGTGATTAATTTAACCAAGCTGTCTAAATCCAATTTGGTTTCTGAATGGGATATTTTCTTCGATACACTTTCCAAAGTGTTTACCAACTGCACTAAATCCAACTTTCACAACATCACTTCCACTCTGCAGTATATTGGTCTTGCGGTTGTTTTCAATCAAAGGATCAATTTTGGCAAACTACTTTTACCCATTTTTCTGAGATGTCTCACTACAGCTTTGCGTGATCATTCTACGAATCGCAGGGTTTCTTGCTACTACGCTCGATTTCTTATGCTTATAGCAGAACATCTTCTCTTACCCGAGCATAAGGCTCTTTTTGCTAACTCATCAGTAGCTGAACCCCCTTCGGTAAGCAAAAAGATCTACACACGCCAAGACACTACCTTCAAATTCATGCAAGTTCCAGTACTTGTATCTGCTTTCATGGCCACTTTCATTCCTTTACCAATTTTCAATCTTCCCGGTCATGAACATCAAGCTCAACCTCCAGTGGTTCAAGCCACCCAGGCACAAGCATCTGATGCTCTTCCATTGCAGGTAATAATTCCTCACTCTCAAGCTATTCCTACTTCTATTGAAAGACCCCCAGTGGTCGATAGGGCTGACCATGAAGTTGTAGAACCGCAGCTTCAATCCCAGGTCATAGAGCCAAACACAGAGTCACAACCTGTCTCAAACTCTCCCCCACTGTCAAAAATGTTACCGAGAAGGTTAGTAGGAAGTAGTGTGCTTTTGAATGTGAATGAACCCTCAGCTCTGCCTCCTCCCAAGAAAAGAAGAACATTTACTGAGGCATCTGAAAGCCCATCCTTGTCCTCCCAACAGGACATGGACTTTGAAATGGCCAATGAACAGTTACTAGAGACATTCTATCAACATGATGAATCTATTGAAATTCGCCATAGGGCCATGACATCTTGTACTGAGTCAAGCACACTTCCATTACTCACAATGGAAGCATACATACCAATAGATGATACTCAGGAGACATAGAGAGGAGTGCACATTGAGTCGGTTACAGTGCCTGCCATAGTTACGGCAGAAGAGCAGTCACATGCTTCAGAGGGAAAATCTGACTCTTAGACACCTCTAATAGAGTCATTTTCTCCCCTCCCAGATCCAACACCTCTGGCTCCCTCACGGGATTCTCCACTCGCAGATTTATCTGGAGAAAGTGGAGGGCAACTCGGTCAATCTATCCCTGAAGCAATTCAGACATCTATTTCACATGAAAAGATAGATTTGACTGAGGATCGGGACTCGCGAATTCCCATTGCACCACCACTGACCTCTTTTGAAGAGGCTAGGGTGATTTCAATTGTAGGTACAGAAGAACAGCAAGAGGATGGCTCCTCACGAGCAATTATATTGAGAAAAATACAAGCACATGAGATGAGTGAACCAAACACGAGAGATATTCAGGTGAGCGCACACACAGACACAAACACTGAAAACCTGTTATCTCAGATTGCTACTCTGAAAGAACAACTTGCTAAAAGTCAGGATGAGGCTCAAACATTCAAAGCACAAGTGGTTGAACGGTCTTCTTCTTCCACCTCTGTCAACAATCAGCTGGCATTCATCAGGAATGATATCTCAGATTTGAAGACCACTGTGATACCAAAGCTTAACTCCATTCAGGAATCTCCAACTTTATCAGCCGAAGATATTGCAAACTTCTGCTCTCTCCATACTAGAATGAATTTTCTTGAAGACCTGGTTGAAATGAATCATTCATTGGACTCTTCCAGATTCGTGAAAATAGAAAAGGGCATGGAACATCTCAATGAAGGAATGAAGCACTTGTATTTTATGATAAAAAATTCTCACTGCCCTAATGAGAGCAAAGGACTTTCTTTGAAGGGCCTTCTGGTGGAGGCTTGGGCTCCGGAGGTGATGGAGGTCATGAAGGGTCTAAAGGAAAATCTGTAGGGGATTCCTCAACTAAAGGGGAGAAGCAGGGGAGAAGTGTAAAAGGAAAAGAAAAAGATTCTTCTGCTGGAGAGACAAGGAAGGTTGATGATGTCTACTATAGTGGAGAACAAGATGACTTCGATATTCTTGATGTTCCCACTGAACCAGTCTTCGAAGATAAAGCTGGTTTCTTTGAAGCTGAGGAGGAAAGTAATTTTGAAGAATGGGAAGAGGAAGCTCAAGTGGATCCTATTTTTGAGAAAGAGTTCCAGCAGCAGTCAGAGTTGAAAAGAAAAGAAGCTGAACTTAAAAAGATATCTCAGATCATTGATATGAGGAAAGAAATCCAAAGAACAGATACTCTTGAAAAGCAACGTCTTCATGACATTAAAGCTGAAGCAAGAAGAAGAGATGCCACTCTGAAGATTAGTGAAAAATGGGATGAAGCAAAAAGAGTTATTGATATACCTCAACTGAGTACAACCAATGATAAGGAGTTTCTACATCTTCTCGACAGGCTGGAAATTTCTAATCCAAACAATGACGTGTACATGAATGCTATCAAGTCTGAAATCTCAAGGATCTCAGCTGCTTTTGACAGATCACTAAATAAAATGAGCATATTTGTATATTGTCAGAGTGAAGGATCTTTCAAGGTATCACTTCATCTGTTTGAGAATCGTTTTATCAGAGATTTGGGTTCTTCTCAACAAAGTCAAAAGAAGCTCAAAATTGAATGAAGTCCTTCGTGAAAGGCTAAAAGAGTTTGCAAATAGGGCTAGTCCTCAAATGGTCAACTTACCCTTTCAAGTAAAATTCTTTAAGTCTGACTGTCTTCAAATCTGCCATCTCGATTCACAATCTCTTAAAGACTACTCTGCTAAGCATCTTATCTGGATGGAATATCACTTAAGAACTGCTGGATACTCATCTGAGTTGAAATCTAAAGCTGCTGATCTGATTCAAGCTTACTGTGAAAAGAACATTAAAAGGTACAATCAGTTGAAGAATAAGCTAAAGTCAATTGGAGTTCAACCAGTTAGACCAGACAGTTTCACTTCAGAAAGGGATCGTGTCTTTGACAAGGAGTTGCTGCAAGAATTGGAAGAAGGTGAATTCGGAAGGGAAGACAACTGAATTCGAATAGCTCAAAACTTAATGTAATATGCTTAAAGCTTTATGAATCAAGATAGACAAATGTATTCATATGTTCAGTCTAGAGGAACATCTATCTTGTATTCACTTGTAAACTTCTTTTGGAATCTGGAAAATGTTAAATATAATCCAAAACTTTTCTGCTATTTACTTTGCATTACTGTCTATATCTTTTTCTTATTTGTTAGTTGAGTTATCCTCTAGGTATTTGTTGTTATTGTCTAACAAACAAATAGGGGGAGATTGAAAGGCATATGTCATAGCCTATTTGTTTATTTGAGGATTTAACTCAACTCAAATAAGAATGTAACAAGTAAATAGTGGTTCTATCGTCAAAGAGATCTCTCAAAGTAACATATGTCAAAGGATTAAGAAACATTATTCATCTACAGACTTGAGGAATTACTTCACTGGAAGAAGTTCAAGAAATTGATCAAGCCTCAGTGATATAAATCAAGCTTGTGGATTTAATCAAGTGTCAGAGATCTTGTCAGGGTATCAATTATTTACAGGGATTTAATCTGAAGAAAATCAAGTTATTAAAATCAAGACATGAAGAAATGTCATGGAAGTCAGTCATTCATGAACTAGACAGTACATCGAGTGTCAACATTGAAGTGGTGGAATTGATTCATAATTTTCAGTGATTTTCAGAAGATTGTCAGAAGAGTGGTTGCTGTTCAAGAATAGTATTAATTCTCTATTAATTAATTAAGTCATATAATTTAATTAATAAAATAAATTATATCTGCAAAGATTAATTTATTGATTAATTAAATTAATTGGTTAATTAATTCTGAATTAATATTATGTATTTTCAGAATTGATTTTGAATTAATATTCAATATTAATTCAGCAAGACAAACATTTGAACTGGTATGACAATTCAATTGTCATACCGAAAGTCTTTCCAGTTCTTTTAAATTGTCTTGCCGAAAGTCTTTCCAGCTCAATGGATTGTCTTGCCGATAGTCTTGCCAGTTCACTCAATAGTCTCACCGATTGTCTTGCTAGATCAAAGGATTGTCTTGCCGGTACAATTAAATTGGATTGATTGATTACTTAAGTGAAGGGAAGCAGATCATTCAAGACGATTACATTGAATATTCAACCAACTCAAGAACACAGAAAGAAAAGAAGCAGAGAATTTATTATCTTCAACTGCAATATTTCAGGACATTAATTTCTAGTATTTATTGTTAAATCTGAACCACTAGAAATCCTTCTCTTGTTCTTGTGTAACTATCTAGCGAATCTAAATCCCTAGTACTTAATCTCAAATTGCTTTTAACATTTGATCTTTTTATTTCAAATATAGAAAAAGTTCATGTCGAATTTATTCTAGATTTGGAATAATTTACTTGAGATTAATCCCTTGTAAACGATACCGTTGTTGTAACACCTTTCAAGTTTAATAATAGTTTTATTTAACTTGAATTTTGTTTCACTTTTTTATTTCGCATTATATTCGATTAAACGGTATAGTTTGTATTCAACCCCCTTCTACAAACATATTGGGACCTAACATTTACGGAGAAAAGTGTGAGATCTACACGTATCACAAGAGTTTAAAGTATATTTTCACTCAGAAGGAGCTCAACATGAGGCAAAGGAGATTGTTGGAATTAATTAAGGACTATGATTGTTCGATAAATTATCATCTTGGAAAGGCGAACGTGGTAGCTGATGCTTTGAGTAGGAAGGAAAGGTTGAATATGATAGAAATACCAAAAGAATCGTCTGAAGAGATTAAGAGATTTGAATTAGAACTTTGTGATTGTGGAATAGTTGAAGAGGTTTGTCGTACTATGACTTTTCAGCCAACATTATTGGAAAAGATAAAGATATATCAAGAAGAAGTAATGAAGCAAGAGAATAATCAACTAACAGGAGAAGAGATTGGGACTCAAAGAGATGAGCAAGGTATATTAAGGTTCTCCTCAAGAATTTGGATTCCTCATGTACCTGAATTAAAGAATGAGATTTTGCAAGCAGCCCACAATTCAAGATTTTCAATCCATCCGGGAAGCACCAAGATGTATCGAGACTTGAAATAGAACTTTTGGTGGCCAAACATGAAGTGAGAAGTGGCAGAATGTGTTGCGAAGTGTTATACTTGTCAGAAAGTGAAGGTAGAACATCAAAGACCAAGCAGATTAATTCAACCCCTAAAGGTTCCAGAATGGAAATGGGAAAATATTGTAATGGACTTTATAGTGGGATTATCCCGCAAGAAATCCACACATGATGCTATATGGGTTATAATTGATCGCCTTACGAAGTCGGCGCATTTTCTTCCAATTAGCGAGAGGTCTTCTTTGGATAAATTGGTCCACCTATATGTACGTGAAATCGTATTAAGACACGGCGTGCCCGTATCGATAGTTTCAGACAGAGATCCCTGATTTAACTCAAAATTTTGGAAGCAATTTCAAGAAAGTCTTGGCACGAAATTAAGCATGAGTACGACATATCATCTGCAGACTGATGGTCAAAGCGAAAGGACAATTCAAACAATCGAAGACATGTTGCGCAGTTGTGCAATTGACTTTGCGGGAAGTTGGGACGACCACCTACCATTGGTAGAATTATCCTATAACAACAGTTATCACTCCAGTATTGGCATGCCACCATACGAAGCTTTATACAGACGGAAATGCAGATCACCAACTAGTTGTGATGAAGTAGGAGAAGGAAAAATTCTAGGGCCAGAATTGGTACAACAATTGCATGAGACAGTCAAATTAATTCAGAAGAGGTTACTTGCTGCTCAAGATAGGCAAAGAAAGTATGCGGATCCAGTGAGTAAGGATGTCAGATTCCAAGTGGGTGAAGCCGTTTTGCTGAAAGTATCACCGAAGAAAGGATTGTCTAGATTTGGCAAGAAAGGGAAGTTAACGCCTAGATATATTGGTCCTTTTGAAATTTTGAGTCAAGTGGGGAAGGTGGCTTATGAGTTAGCCTTACCACCTCAGTATCAACATGTGCATAATGTGTTCCATGTGTAATTGCATAAGAAGTACAATCCTGATGCCAACCATGTGATAGAATATGAGCCTATAGAAATTCAGGCAGATCTATCATTTGAGGAGCAACCTGTCAAAATACTCGACTGGCAAGCAAAGAGTCTTAGAAATAAGTCGGTGAAGTTAGTAAAAGTACTTTGGAGGAACCCCAAGGTCGAAGAGTTAACCTGGGAGTAAGAGTCTGATATGCGTTCCCGGTATCCTCATCTGTTCTCTTAGATTCCGAGGACAAAATCCTTTAAGGGGGAGAGATGTTACGACCGGCATTTCGTGTAATATTATTTGTGAACTTTGTATAATATTTGAATCGATTATAAATATACCTATTTGATTATACACTTGTGTGAATGGAGTTCCTGTATTATAAATTGCTTTACTTAGAATATAAATTTTTCAAAGCGAAAATTTTATTAATTGCTCCTATTTTTTATTTATAAAGATTATTCTTTACCATGGAAAACTATCTTTTAAAAATTATTGCATTCACAAATTTCAAAAGTGATCTCACAAAATTTCTAAAAATCCAAGTTATTTTATGGTTCAATTTTTATAATTTTTGAGCTTTTACTTTATTTTATAAAAATATATCTTTGAAAATTAGTTGTTTAGTAATTAGAAAATTACATGAATATCCTTGCATGCAAATACCCTCCCATTGAACTAAAGGGCTAAAAAGACAATTCCAACCCCACTCACTCTCATTCTACTAGCTAATTTACCTCTTTGTCCTTGTATACAAATTTACCCAACTTTAGCTAGAAGGTTACTCTTGTCATTTACTAAATCCACTCACATTTAGTCAAAGCAAAGGCATAAAAACAAACACAAGTACCATGAGCACTTTATTTTTCACTCCACCATTCCACCCACCCCTTTCTCCTCCCCCTCCCTCTCGGCTTAACCCCCTCTCGGCCCTTCCCATAGCCGAAGCCCCCCATCCCATTCTTTCTTCATTCTTTCACTCAAACATCGATCTTATATTTAAGTAATCTTACTCCCTACATGTTATTCATAAATATTCCAAAAAGTTTAGAGTGAAAAGTTTGAGTTTTAATCTTGCATGTCATAGTTTAACTAGAACTCAAAATACAATCTTGATTCTCATGGATATAAGGTTGTATTATTGAGGGAACTACAAGGAACGGTGAAATGCCAAGTCATGAGAGTGAAGCTATTATTTTTAATGGCCATTTCCCTTCCATTTCATTCGGCCATGACCATAAGGGAGCCGAATGAATGGTTCTTAGTGGTGTTTTGTTGCCTTGTTCAGCTCTTGTATGTTATTGTGATAATAGTATGAATTTTTTGGTGAAAAATTGATGAAACCCTTTGCATGCTAAGTGATTATTTATTATTAGTCTATGTTAGGCTTGCATGTTGATTTTATGATAAAAATTATTATGGAAATCATATGATTTTGGCTTGTAAAATTCAAAGGCATGCATGCATGAAATCAACTCATGATTTTCGAAAGTTCTTGATCATTTGTATTGATAATTGTTAATAGGATTTAATTTCAGTAGAGTTAAGATATTTATCTTGAGTTGTGCTCCTTGGTATGTGATGTTAATTCGAATATATATGAAGAGGATATAAATTGTTTTTTTTCGAAAACTTGATGACTTGTATTTAGTGTAGTATATTAACTTTTGTTTTGCTATGTTGCACCTTAGGTAAGGATGATCTCCACCAAGCCAATGTTGAGTGTAGGAGAGTTAGTTCAGTAGATCACCTTGGATGAGGTTTGGTTTGGGTTTTTGGTTAATGTTTAGTTGGGTTTGTCAAGTAAGAATCTTGGTAAAAGGAGAGCATTAGATTCTACAGAAAATCAGTTTGGTACCCTGAGGATTAGGGTGAGATTTGACCTTGTCATTGTTGTGAACTTTGAGGCCTAAGTCACCAGAAGCTAGCACTAGGAGTATACATTAGGTTTTAGGTGTTTGTTAGAGGTTTGTAAGATGTTTGGTTAGGTGCACGAGTGGAAACACAAAATCTGTCCAACAGGGGACAGTTTTGTTGCAACTTAGAAATAGGAAGTTTTGACCATATCATAGGTAGGCCCTTATTAGGGCCTGTTGGGCCTTAGTTAGAGGGAGTGTCATAGGAGTTTTTCCAGCCATATATCATAGGATATGAGTTAGAATCATGTGTCATAAGTTAGTTCAAATCAGGACCCTTTTCTGCCCAGAAAAAAAGGGGAAGCGTAGACTTTAAGCTTAGGCCTAGGGAGGCCCAAGCTAGGCCCTTGAGCCACACCAAGTTTGGGAGTTGGATTATGATCAGGAGAGTTTAGTGTAGAAGTTTTGGAGGTAAAATTGAAGAGTAAGAGTGTCAAATGCACCAAAGAAACCATAGATGTCATTCTGAAATTTACTATAATGAGCACATTCACTTATCACATAGTTTTAGATCACTTAGGAGTAAAGGTTTGGTTGACCACCATAGTTGCAAGATAGCATAAAGTCCGTAGAGTGAAAGGCCCAAGTCAGGGTCAATAGGAATTGGATGGTTTAGTAAAGGAACTTCGAGTTAGGAGGTCAAAATTTGGAGTTTTTGTCTAGTTAGCGACCAAGTAACTTAAGTAAGTGGAGTGAGATCATCCAAGCCTAGTGATGCAATATAGTGTATGTGATATTATTTGGTACTTAAATATGGTATGTGAGCATATGTGGCTATGTGTGCTATTATGATTATAAGGTGATTGTAAATTGTGTATATAGGCCTAAGTGCCATTGTGTTAAATTTTGGTTTACAAATAGGTTGAGTTGGTAAGAATATATTATAATGAGGTTATTATTATTGGTGTAGGATCTCGAGACGAGGGTAAACTTGGCATTAAGGTCGAGTAAAACTTCCAGTTGCTCCTACCTGCCAGTCAAGTCAAGCCTTTCTCAAAGCAAATGATTCAACCTGTCTTTTCGTATACACTGCAAGTGTGTGATAACCAGTTCTTATATATGATGCGAGTAATTTAATTCACCTTGATATTCATGAACCAAGTGGTTTCGAATCTATATCCGTAGTATATGAAAATGACATGAACCCTCAAGTATTTATTTCAAGTAGTTTAACTTTACTTGAAGATGGTTATGAAAGTAAATCTAAAGTCCTATCATGCTAGTATACCAAAGTAATTATGATGTTGAACCATGTGCAAGTTATACCCAGTAACCTTATCTTGATACCTAAAAGTCAGTTGTTCCTTAACGATTGTTCATAATTGTTTGATAACCCTATCCTTACCCTAAAGCATGATACTCTGTTGTACCTTGAGCTGATGCTCACTTTCTCTATATTTTAATACCTAAATCTTATCTGGAACCATTAATGATCACCTTATTTATACTTTAATACCTATGTCTTATCTGGAGCCATTACCTTGGACCTAGTTTGACTTTGTTCCTTCATATTATCCGATAACCTTGCTAAATCTCACAGTCAAAATTCTTGTAAATGGAAACCTTGCAATTTCTCTTGATAAAGTATAGTCTAGTGGATCATGGCCTTGAAATTTAGTGGATCTTTTTCCAGTGCTTCAGAGTTAATCTAAAACCTTGTTAAAAATGTTTACTGTTTAAGTAGTTAATTAGCAATTGACATCACTTTTTAAAATAAAAAGGTTAAAATTTGACTTCCAGTCCCAAAGGGGGACAAATGTTTTCTTAAATAGTGGATCTGGACTGAGACGCAAGTCCTTTCCGCTCTTAATTTGCAGGCTTAAAAGTTGCCTAGGGATCCCATTAATGTTCTAGAACCCAACGAGGTTCGGGATTACTTTGCGGCTGATCACCGGCTGTAATCTGTAGCGTCATAAAATGGATTTGATAAAGAAATGGTTTTTGAATTGTTTTGTTACATATAAATGATGCCATCACTCAATAGTTTATCTCTTGCTATTATTAGCTTTACCTTCACATTGTTATTCTTATATCTTGATTTATGTTTTGTATTGTATTGTATAACACTTGTTGAGCATTTGGCTCACTACTTGCTTTCACCCTGATATTTCAGCTAGCAGATATGGTTAGATTCAAGCAGACAGCGCGTAAGACTTGTAATGCCGATGCATATGTTCGAGCTCAGGTAGATTAGTGATCGTTTTGTGTGAGGACTCGATATTAGAAATAAGGTTGAAATAGTTAATAGTGTTGGGCTGTTCCCAACCCTAAATTGTAAGATCTTGGATTCAGTTGTATTTACTTTCTTTTGTTATCTATTGTAATAATTTGTATAATATATATTGTTAAGTCGGGGCATGACATAAACTCTTATGGTCCATGTAGATCTCGCACTTTTCTCCGTATAAGTAATGTCTCCACAACTTCAACGTGAACACTATTTCTTCCAATTCTAAATCATGCACTGGATACTTCTGCTCATGAGGTTTAAGCTGCCTGGACGCGTAGGAAATAACTTTATCATGTTGCATCGACACAGAACCTAAACCCTTCAAAGAAACATCACTTTAGATTACAAAGTTTCATGTTTTGTCTGGAAATGCTAATACTGGAGCTTTCATAAATCTTTTCGTCAATTCTTGGAAGCTTTCTTCACATTTCTCAGTCCAAATAAACTTCTTATTCTATCTGGTCAGCTTAGTCAATGGAGTCACAATCTTGGCAAAGTCTTTTACAAATCTTCGATAATACCCCGCCAATCAAATAAAGCACCTAACTTTTGTTGGGGTCTTTGGTTGTTCCTGTTACGACCGGTATTTTATGTAATATTATTTGTGGATTTGGTATAATATTAAAGTCAAATGAAAATATATTCAATGATTGTACGCTAGTGTGAGTGAAAATTTCTGCATTATAAATTTGCTTTGTGTAGTATACGATTTTTCAAAGCAAGAGTTTATTTAATTTCTTTATTTTTGATTTATAAGGAATATTCTAAGCTTTGGAAATTTTTTCTTTTAAAAGGTATTTTGTTCACAAATTTTGAAAATGATTTTATAAAGTCTCTAAAAATCCAAGTTATTTTATGGTATAAATTTTATAATTTTTGAACTTGTATTTTATTTTATAAAAATAAATCATTATAAATTTTAGTTGTCATATTTATCAAATTACATAAGAGACCATGCATTCAAATCACCCTTCTATTCTCTCAAAGGGCAAATAAGACTTTTCCAACCCCACTAACTCATTTGATTATTACCAAATTACTACATTAGCCTTGCATGCAAAATGGCCTAACTTTAGCTAAAGGACATTTTTGTAAGTTCTCACTTCCACTCATTATTTGTCAACCAAAAAGCATAAAACAAAAAAATCAAAGTGGGAGAAATCATTCCACTCATTCCACACTCCAACACACCACAAATTTTCTCTCTTTTCTCCCTCCCACCTTGCTCTCGGCCGAAGGCCAAATCCCCCACCCCCTTCCATTTTTCAATTCATTCTTCATCTTCCCAAGTGCAAATCTTTTACCTACATTCATCTTATATCCTTTCCAAGTGTTTTGAAACTTGGAAGTTGAAGTTCCATGGATGCATGTGTAGTTCTTATGTGATCTCCAAAGAGAAACTCTTGATTCTTGTGAATTCAAGAGCTCTCTATAAGATATATTATGTATATGTGCTAACTAAGTGTTTTATGGAGATATCATGCTTTAAAATCCTTTGCATGCTACTGAAATTTCATTATATATTTATGTTTAGCCATGCATGCTAGTTTTAAGACATTAAAATGATGATCAACCATGTTTTGCATGCTATTCTTTTCGAAATCATGTTGTTATGTTTAAAAATCTATAAATGCGAAATAGGTGTGCTTAAAATAGATTGTTTCCATGATAAATTTCTTATTAATACTTAAAAGAAGTTATATTTCATGATTATTAAGGGTGAGTATTAGGTGCAAGTCAATTTTGCAAGCATTTAAAACTTTATGCCTAGCCGAAATCTTGTTATGTGCTTTCCATGAGTTGCATGTTATATATTTAATTGCATGTTGTTATTTTTGGGCATGGATGATCTCACCCAAGGTTATTTTGAGAATAAGGGAGTTAGTTCAATAGATTACCATGTATAAGTCTTGGTTTAAGTATTGAGTTGTTTTTAGTGAGTTTGTCAAGTCAAAACCTTGGAAAATGAGAGTTATAGTTTCTGCAGAAAATCAGTTTAGTATCCTGAGGTTTAGAGTGAGTTTTGACCATGTCATTGATGTGCACTTTGAGGCCCAAGCCACCAGAAGTTAGTATTGGGAGTATATAAAAGGTTTTAGGTGTTGGTTGGAGGTTTGCATGTCATTTGGTTAGGTGCACAAGTAGAATCACAAAATCTGTCCAGCAGGGGACAGTTTTGTTGCAAATTAGAAATAGGGAGATTTGACCATGTCATGGGTAGGCCCTCATTAGGCCCAATTGGGCCTTAGTTAGAGGGAGTGTCAGAGAAGTTTTTCCAACCATAGTTCATAGGATATGTGTCACAAGTTAATTCAAGTCAGGGCGTTTTCTGCCCAGAAAAGCAGGGGAACCTTGGACTTTTAACTTAGGCCCAAGAAGGCCCAAGCCAGGCCCTTGAGCCACATCAAGCTTGTGAGATGCCCTTAGGTCAGGAGAGTCTTGTGTAAAAGTTTTGAAGGAAAATTTGTAGTTTAATAGTGCCTAATGCACTCAAGAAACTATAGTTGTCATTCTGAAATTTGCACCAGTGAGCACTATCACTTATCACGTAGTTTTAGAACACTTAGAAGTGAGTATTAGGTCGACCACCATAGTTGTAAGATGATATAAGGTCAGTAGAGCAAAAGGCACAAGTGAGGGTCAATAGGTTTTGGATAATTTAGGAAAGGCACATCGAGTTAGGGAGCCAAAATTTGAAGACTTTGTCTAGTTTAGCGACCAAGTGACTTAAGTGGTGAGTCGAGATCATCCAAGCCTAGTGTTGCATTATGGTATATATGGTGTTATTTGATATTAATATACGATATGTGATTATGTGGCTACGTGTGTACATTTGAAATATAAAGGTGGATATAAATTAGGTGCGTATAGGCCTAAGTGCCGTCCATGTTTAATTTCGGGTTGTAAATAGGTTAAGATGGTAAGAATATATTATAATGAGGATTATTATTATTTATGTAGGATCTCGAGACGAGGAAAAACTTGCCATAAAGGTCGAGTGCAGCTCCAGTTGTTGCTCCTACCAGTCAGACCAGACCAGCCTATCTCAAGGCAAGTGATTCAACTTGACCTTCGTACTTACTGTAAACAGTTCATATATATCGATGCAATTATCCTGAGTCATTTTGACATATTTAAATCAAGCGTATCTTTTGTTAATCCTTGAGTTTCATAGAGATGCCATGAACCCTCGAGTACGTATTACAAGTAGTTCAAAAGTCTTATCATGACAATATACTAAAGTAATTCGAATGCCATGATAAAATAAAGAGTTGTTATAGCACTCGGTTGATCCTCTTGATTACCATGCTAATGATTCCTAAGTAGTGATATCTCATCCTGATACTTGAATCCCTATAGAACCTTACCTTGATACCTGAAAGCCAAATATTTATCAAAGTTGTCCCTAATTGATTGATACCCCTCTTTCTTATCCTAAAGCTTGTCAATTCTGATATATCCTGAGCTAAAAATCATTTCTTCATACCTTAACACCCTTAGTATTCATGAAGCCTACTTCCTTGATGATCCAACACTTGAACCTTGATGAGAAACCATTGCTTTAAGCCCAATTTGGCACTTCCTTTCATGATATCCAATAGCCTCACTAAATTCCCTTGTCCAAACTTTGATACATGAAAACCATTCAGTTACCCTAATAGAGTTTAGTTTTGTGAATCATGGCTCTGAGATTTAGTACCATATTTCCCGTGTTTCAGGTTGATCTATAATCCCTTGATAAAAATGTTTACAGTTAAAAGAGACTTTGTTATAATTCGACATCAGTTTTTTTTTGAAATAAATAAAATGTGGGTTTTCAGTCCCAAAGGGGGATAAATATTTTCTTTGATTAGTGGATCTGGACTAAGACGCGAGTCCTTTCCACACTTATATTAGGCTTAAAAGTTGCCTAGGGATTCCTGTTAATGTTTTAGAACCCAGCGAGGTTCGGGATTACTTCGCGGCTGATCACCGGCTGTAATCCGTAGTGTCATAAAATGATTTTGATTAAGACTTGATTTTAAAATTGTTTTGATGCAAAGCAAAATGATGCCATCTCACATAGTTTTATCTCTCGTTATCATTAGTTATGTCTTTCCATTGTCATTCTTAAAAGTATATCTCAATTTATGTTTTGTGTCGTACTGTTAGCACTTGTTGAGCATTTGGCTCACTCCTTGCTTTACCCTGATATTACAGCTAGCAGCTATGGTTAGATTCAAGCAGACTGCCCGTAAGACCTGTGATGCTGATGCTTATGTTCGAGCTCAGGTAGAATAAGTAATAATAGCTGTGTGAGGACTCGGTATTTGTAATCAGATGTAATAGTTGGTAGTGTTGGGCTGTTCCAAACCCTAAACTGTAAGATCTTGGATTTTGTTGTGTATTCTTCATTAAAATGATGTAATAGCTATATTTATTTTGCTGTTTAAGTTGGGGGTGTGACAGGTTTTGGTATCAGAGCTTCGGTTTAGAGTCCCTGGACAACCCAAATAGGTTATAGGATTTGTGTGTTGGTTATAGATATTATGCGAGAGAGTAGGTTAAGTAAATTATTATTAATACTCCTCTTATTGGTTGTCAGCAAAGGGCGCATTCCTCATCATCCTCTGGGTCGAACGACACTATTGTTTTCTCCGTGTATGCTGAGTTGATGCGCGAGTTCGACATGCTTCAGGGCAAGTACGACCGACTGATAGACCGACTGAAGAACGTGTATCCGGACAGCCAAAACTACGAAGGGAAGCCCAAGGAGCAGATGACTGCGAGACTTGAGACCTTGGTTCAGTACGTCAACACTAAGCTTGAGGAGATGCCAGCACACCGGGACCGTACCAGCCAGTATGTCATTCAGATGGTGGAGGATGAGCTCCAGAGCATTGTGAAGACACTTTGAGAGGAAAAGACTACCAAGCCCCGTTCAGATGGAGTGGAACCTTAGTTCTTTCCATTTACCTTTCATGTTGTTGTACTATCAGACTCTATGGAATCCCCAGCTGTTTCCGTTGTTTCCTTTAAATAAGCCTATTATTCCTAGAATCAGACTTTGTCCCAATCCTATGTACTGTGACCTTTAAAATTTCAACAATTATGTGCTATCATTCCATTTGCTCTCAACTGTTATTTTATGTTTTTATCATCATATCTGCTTAATTTGGAAACTTGACCCCATATGTAAATGAGAAAGCCATGCGATACCCTCGAATCATTTTATCATTCATATCTGTTTTGACACAACTCTTAATTCAGGATCATGCCTCCCAAAAAGAAGAACCCAACAACCACCTCCACCACAGACCCAAATATTCTTCGACTACTGGAAACCTTGCAACAACAAACCAATGCTATAGCTCAACAACAACTAACTCTTCAACAACGAATTGAAAACCAAGATAACCGTGAGCCAAACCAACCACCTGAACCACCAGTACCACCTAGACAAATTGTCACTTTCAAGGCTTTTCAGAATGTGAATCCACCTGTATTTCATGATACCACCGATCCAGTGATAGCTAACACATGGATCAAGGAGATGGAAAGGGCTTTTGAGTTGGTACAGTTAGGAGACGATCAGAAGACGCCGTATGCTACTTACTTCTTGAAGGGAGAAGTCATCTATTGGTGGGAATCAGTAAAGGCTATGGAAGTCACTCAGCAGGTTTCTTGGGAGGGATTTAAGAAGTTATTTCTAGAGAAGTATTATCCTAAGTACATGCAGAATCAGATGGAGCTAAAATTTCTTGAGTTGAAGCAAGGGAACATGACTGTATTGGAGTATGAGAAGAAGTTCACTGAGTTGTCAAGGTTTGTGACAAAGTATACCAGCACTGAGGAGGAAAAAGCAAAGAAATTTCAGCAAGGATTGGAGCCTTGGATCAGAGATAGGGTGGCTATGTTTGAGCTTGAAACTTATGCGGGAGTAGTACAGAAAGCTGCTCTGATTGATAATAATGGGATGCAGTCAAGGAAATAGAGGGATAACAAGAAGAGGAATGTTCCATTTTATGGAGAAAAGTCTGAAGCCGGAAGTTCGCAAGATCGGAATATGAAGAGGATTGGTTTCCAGAAGGGCGGAAATTTTCAAAAGAAGGGAAATTTGGGCAAAAGGCAAGAATCAAAAGGGAACAACCAGGCAAGCCAAGGGCAAGTTGGAGAAAACAGGTTCCAGAGACCGGAATGCAAGCACTGTGGAAGAAGGCACCCCGGAGTATGCAATAAGCTGAGCATGACCTGTTATAGGTGCAATCAGAAGGGACATTTGGCAAATGAGTGCAAGATGCCGAAGCCAGGAGTTACGTGCTACAAGTGTGGGAAGACTGGACACATGGCTAGGGAGTGTAAGGCAACCGGACCAGTCAAAGCTCTGATGAATGTGGCAAGTACCAGTGCAAGCGTGCCAGCCGAGGTATTGGCATTACCTCCACCACCTACACCAACCCCACAAGCAACATCAAGGACATTTGATTTGAAGATGAAGGATGCTGTACAGAATTCGGAGGTGATAGCAGGTACACTTTTACTCAATAATGTCAAAGCTAAAGTATTGATTGACTCGGGAGCAACAAGATCTTTCATATCAAAATTTTTTGTTGATAAGCTCCAATGTGATAAAATGGTTATCAGTGAGGTAGTAAATGTGGTAATTGCGAACCAAGAGAAGATTCCTGTGAATCAATTTTGTCCAAAGTGTGAGATTGATATTTCGGGGTATAAGTTCTCAGCCGACTTGATACTCTTCAAGTTGGGAGAGTTTGATATAATTTTAGGAATGGATTGGTTAGGAGAGAATAGCACTCAGATAAATTGTATGACCAAGAGAGTGTATTTAAAGACGAAGAGTGGAGAGAAGGTAGTATTTAAGAGGCAGAGGCAAGAGCAACTATTTCTTACAATTGTTCAGGCTAAAAAGTTACTTAGAAAAGGTTGTGAGTCGTTCCTGGCATATGTAGTGGATTCAGAGAAAGGCAGCCTCAGCATGGAAGATATTCCTGTAGTTAGCGAGTTCCCCGATGTGTTTCCCGATGAACTACCAGGCTTACCACCAGATCGACAAATTGAGTTCGAGATCAACCTTGCTCCAGGCACGGAACCAGTTTCAAAGGCCCCGTATAGGATGGCACCAGCAGAAATGAAAGAGTTGGCAAGCCAGCTACAAGAATTATTGGATAAAGGAGTGATACGACCAAGTACGTCGCCATGGGGAGCACCTGTTCTGTTTGTAAAGAAGAAAGACAGGAGTATGCATATATGCATAGATTACCAGGAGTTGAATAAGGTGACGATCAAGAACCGCTACCCGCTACCAAGGATAGATGACCTTTTTGATCAGTTGAAGGGGGCAAAATGCTTTTCAAAGATTGATTTGAGATCGGGATACCATCAATTAAAGATCAAAGAAGAAGATATTTCTAAGACCGCATTCAGGACCAGATTTGGGCATTATGAATTCCTAGTAATGCCGTTTGGATTGACCAACGCTCCGGCCACATTTATGGATCTGATGAATCGAGTATTTAAGAAGTATTTGGATAAATTTGCCGTGGTATTCATTGATGACATCCTTATTTATTCTAAGTCGGAAGAAGAACATAAGCAACATCTCTGGATAGCATTGGAGATACTCCGACAAGAGAAGTTGTATGCCAAGTTTACCAAATGTGAGTTTTGGTTAAAGGAAGTTCAATTTTTGGGGCATGTTATTGGAAATGAGGGAGTTAAAGTGGATCCGGAAAAGATTGAGGCAATTATGAGTTGGGAGAGGCCAAAGACTCCTACGGAAGTGCGAAGTTTTCTAGGATTGGCCGGATACTATAGAAGATTCGTCAAGGATTTCTCGAAGATCGCCACGCCATTGACCAAGTTAACCAGAAAGAATCAAAAGTTTGAATGGAGTGCGGAATGTGAAGATAACTTTCAAGAGTTAAAGCAGAAGTTGATAACAGCTCTGGTGTTAGTGCTTCCAGATGATCAAGGGAATTTTGTAATATTCAGCGACGCTTCACATAAGGGTTTGGGTTATGTGTTAATGCAACACAGTAAAGTGATCGCATATGCGTCAAGACAGTTGAAGCCGCATGAGTTAAAGTACCCGACGCATGACTTGGAACTAGCCGCCATAGTGTTCACACTTAAGATTTGGAGACATTACCTGTATGGAGAGAAGTGTAAAATCTACACGGATCACAAGAGTTTAAAGTACATTTTTACTCAGAAAGAGCTCAATATGAGGCATAGGAGATGGCTGGAATTGATCAAGGACTATGACTGCTCGATAAATTACCATCCTGCAAAGGCGAACGTAGTAGCCGATGCTCTAAGTAGGAAGGAGAGATTGAATATGATGATAACATCAAAAGAGTTATCTGAAGAAATCAAAAAATTGGAATTGGAACTTTGTGCTTATGGAAAAGTCGAGGAAGTTTGTCGTGCAATGACCTTTCAGCCAACACTAGTGGAAAGGATAAAGAAGTGTCAAGAAGAAGTAATGGAGAAAGAGAAGAATCAGTTATCTGGAGAGGAGATTAATACTCAAAGGGATGAGCAAGGGATACTAAGGTTTTCATCCAGAATATGGATTCCCCATGTACTTGAATTAAAGAATGAGATCCTCCATGAAGCCCACAATTCGAAATTTTCAATCCACCCGGGAAGCACCAAGATGTATCGAGACTTAAAGAAGAACTTTTGGTGGCCAAATATGAAGCGAGACGTGGCAGAATGGGTTGCGAAGTGCTATACTTGTCAGAAAGTAAAGGCAGAACATCAACGACCAAGCGAATTAATTCAGCCCCTGAAGATTCCAGAATGGAAATGGGAAAATATCGCTATGGACTTTATAGTACGACTACCGCGAACGAAATCCGGACATGACGCAATATGGGTTATAGTTGATCGTCTTACGAAGTCGGCGCATTTCCTTCCAATAAATGAGAAGTCGTCACTGGACAAGTTGATTCATCTGTATATGCGCGAAATCGTACTAAGGCATGGATTACCCGTATCAATAGTTTCAGACAGAGATCCCTGATTTAACTCGAGATTCTGGAAGCAATTTCAGGAATGTCTTGGCACGAAGTTGAATATGAGCACAGCATACCACCCGCAGACTGATGGTCAGAGCGAAAGGACAATTCAAACAATCGAAGACATGTTGCGCAGTTGTGCAATCGATTTTGCAGGAAGTTGGGATGATCACTTGCCGTTGATTGAATTCTCTTACAACAACAGCTATCATTCCAGTATCGGCATGCCACCATACGAAGCTTTGTACGGGCGAAAATGTAGATCACCAACAAGTTGGGATGAAGTAGGAGAAGGAAGAATTCTTGGCTCGGATTTGGTACAACAGTTGCATGACTCGGTCAAGTTAATTCAGAAAAGGTTGCTTGCTGCTCAAGATAGACAAAGGAAGTATGCGGATCCAGCACGTAAGGACGTTCAATTCCAAACTGGCGAAGCTGTGTTGCTGAAGGTGTCACCTAGAAAAGGGTTGATGAGATTTGGCAAGAAAGGGAAGTTAGCACCTAGATACATAGGTCCTTTTGAGATTTTGAGTCAAGTAGGAAAGGTGGCCTACGAGTTGGCCTTACCACCTCAGTATCAGCATGTGCATAATGTGTTCCATGTGTCGTTGCTTAAGAAGTACAATCCTGACGCTAGCCATGTGATAGAGTATGAACCTGTAGAAATTCAGGCAGACCTGTCATTTGTGGAGCAACCGGTTAAAATACTCGACTGGAAAGTAAAGAGTCTTAGGAATAAGTCGGTAAAGTTAGTAAAAGTGCTTTGGAGGAACCCTAAGGTTGAAGAATCGACTTGGGAGTTAGAGTCTGATATGCGTTCCCGGCATCCTCATCTTTTCTCTTAGATTCTGGGGACAGAATCCCTTAAGGGGGAGAGGATGTTACGACCGACATTTTATGTAATATTATTTGTGGATTTGGTATAATATTAAAGTCAAATGAAAATATATTCAATGATTGTACGCTAGTGTGAGTGAAAATTTCTGCATTATAAATTTGCTTTGTGTAGTATATGATTTTTCAAAGCAAGAGTTTATTTAATTTCTTTATTTTTGATTTATAAGGAATATTCTAAGCTTTGGAATTTTTTTATTTTAAAAGGTATTTTGTTCACAAATTTTGAAAATGATTTTATAAAGTCTCTAAAAATCCAAGTTATTTTATGGTATAAATTTTATAATTTTTGAACTTGTATTTTATTTTATAAAAATAAATCATTATAAATTTTAGTTGTCATATTTATCAAATTACATAAGAGACCATGCATGCAAATCACCCTTCTATTCTCTCAAAGGGCAAATAAGACTTTTCCAACCCCACTAACTCATTTGATTATTACCAAATTACTACATTAGCCTTGCATGCAAAATGGCCTAACTTTAGCTAAAGGACATTTTTGTAAGTTCTCACTTCCACTCATTATTTGTCAACCAAAAAGCATAAAACAAAAAAATCAAAGTGGGAGAAATCATTCCACTCATTCCACACTCCAACACACCACAAATTTTCTCTCTTTTCCCCCTCCCACCTTGCTCTCTGCCGAAGGCGAAATCCCCCAACCCCTTCCATTTTTCAATTCATTCTTCATCTTCCCAAGTGTAAATCTTTTACCTAAATTCATCTTATATCCTTTCCAAGTGTTTTGAAACTTGGAAGTTAAAATTCCATGGATGCATGTGTAGTTCTTATGTGATCTCCAAAGAGAAACTCTTGATTCTTGTGAATTCAAGAGCTCTCTATGAGATATATTATGTATATGTGCTAACTAAGTGTTTTATGGAGATATCATGCTTTAAAATCCTTTGCATGCTACTGAAATTTCATTATATATTTATGTTTAGCCATGCATGCTAGTTTTAAGACATTAAAATGATGATCAACCATGTTTTGCATGCTATTCTTTTCGAAATCTTGTTGTTATGTTTAAAAATCTATAAATGCGAAATAGGTGTGCTTAAAATAGATTGTTTTCATGATAAATTTCTTATTAATACTTAAAAGAAGTTATATTTCATGATTATTAAGGGTGAGTATTAGGTGCAAGTCGATTTTGCAAGCATTTAAAACTTTATGCCTAGCCGAAATCTTGTTATGTGCTTTCCATGAGTTCCATGTTGTATATTTAGTTGCATATTGTTGTTTTTGGGCATGGATGATCTCATCCAAGGTTATTTTGAGAATAAGGGAGTTAGTTCAGCAGATTACCATGTATAAGTCTTGGTTTAAGTATTGAGTTGTTGTTAGTGAGTTTGTCAAGTCAAAACCTTGGAAAATGAGAGTTATAGTTTCTGCAGAAAATCAGTTTAGTACCCTGAGGTTTAGAGTGAGTTTTGACCATGTCATTGATGTGCTCTTTGAGGCCCCAACCTCCAGAAGTTAGTATTCGGAGTATATAAAAGGTTTTAGGTGTTGGTTGGAGGTTTGCATGTCATTTGGTTAGGTGCACAAGTAGAATCACAAAATCTGTCCAGCAGGGGACAGTTTTGTTGCAACTTAGATTTAGGGAGATTTGACCATGTCATGGGTAGGCCCTCATTAGGCCCAATTGGCCCTTAGTTAGAGGAAGTGTCAGAGAAGTTTTTCCAATCATAGTTCATAGGATATGAGTTAGAACCATGTGTCACAAGTTAATTCAAGTCAGGGCGTTTTCTGCCCAGAAAAGCAGGGGAACCTTGGACTTTTAGCTTAGGCCCAAGAAGGCCCAAGCCAGGCCCTTGAGCCACATCAAGCTTGTGAGATGCCCTTAGGTCAGGAGAGTCTCGTGTAAAAGTTTTGAAGGAAAACTTGTAGTTTAAGAGTGCCTAATGCACTCAAGAAACTATAGTTGTCGTTCTGAAATTTGCACCAGTGAGCACTATCACTTATCACGTAGTTTTAGAACACTTAGAAGTGAGTATTAGGTCGACCACCATAGTTTTAATATGGTATAAGGTCAGTAGAGAAAAAGGCACAAGTGAGGGTCAATAGGTTTTGGATAATTTAGGAAAGGCACATCGAGTTAGAGAGCCAAAATTTGAAGACTTTGGTTAGTTTAGCGACCAAGTGACTTAAGTGGTGAGTCGAGATCATCCAAGCCTAGTGTTGCATTATGGTATATATGGTGTTATTTGATATTAATATACGATATGTGATTATGTGGCTACGTGTGTACATTTGAAATATAAAGGTGGGTATAAATTAGGTGCGTATAGGCCTAAGTGCCATCCATGTTTAATTTCGGGTTGTAAATAGGTTAAGATGGTAAGAATATATTATAATGAGGATTATTATTATTTATGTAGGATCTCGAGATGAGGGAAAACTTGCCATAAAGGTCGAGTGAAGCTCCAGTTGTTGCTCCTACCAGTCAGACCAGACCAGCCTATCTCAAGGCAAGTGATTCAACTTGACCTTCGTACTTACTGTAAACAGTTCATATATATCGATGCAATTATCCTGAGTCATTTTGACATATTTAAATCAAGCGTATCTTTTGTTTATCCTTGAGTTTCATAGAGATGCCATGAACCCTCGAGTACGTATTGCAAGTAGTTCAAAAGTCTTATCATGACAATATATTAAAGTAATTCGAATGCCATGATAAAATAAAGAGTTGTTATAGCACTCCGTTGATCCTCTTGATTACCATGCTAATGATTCCTAAGTAATGATATCTCATCCTGATACTTGAATCCCTATAGAACCTTACCTTAATACCTGAAAGCCAAATATTTATCAAAGTTGTCCCTAATTGATTGATACCCCTCTTTCTTATCCTAAAGCTTGTCAATTCTGATATATCCTGAGCTAAAAATCATTTCTTCATACCTTAACACCCTTAGTATTCATGAAGCCTACATTCTTGATGATCCAACACTTGAACCATGATGAGAAACCATTGCTTTAAGCCCAATTTGGCACTTCCTTTCATGATATCCAATAGCCTCACTAAATTCCCTTGTCCAAACTTTGATACATGAAAACCATTCAGTTACCCTAATAGAGTTTAGTTTTGTGAATCATGGCTTTGAGATTTAGTACCATATTTCCCGTGTTTCGAGTTGATCTATAATCCCTTGATAAAAATGTTTACTGTTAAAAGAGACTTTGTTATAATTCGGCATCAGTTTTTTTTTGAAATAAATAAAATGTGGGTTTTCAGTCCCAAAGGGGGATAAATGTTTTCTTTGAATAGTGGATCTGGACTGAGACGCGAGTCCTTTCCACACTTATATTAGGCTTAAAAGTTGCCTAGGGATTCCCATTAATGTTTTATAACCCAGCGAGGTTCGGGATTACTTCGCGGCTGATCACCGGCTGTAATCCGTAGCGTCATAAAATGATTTTGATTAAGACTTGATTTTAAAATTGTTTTGATGCAAGCAAAATAATGCCATCTCACATAGTTTTATCTCTCGTTATCATTAGTTATGTATTTCCATTGTCATTCTTAAAAGTATATCTCAATTTATGTTTTGTGTCGTACTGTTAGCACTTGTTGAACATTTGGCTCACTCCTTGATTTACCCTGATATTACAGCTAGCAGCTATGGTTAGATTCAAGCAGACTGCTCGTAAGACCTGTGATGCTGATGCTTATGTTCGAGCTCAGGTAGAATAAGTAATAATAGCTGTGTGAGGACTCGGTATTTGTAATCAGATGTAATAGTTGGTAGTGTTAGGCTGTTCCGAACCCTAAACTGTAAGATCTTGGATTTGGTTGTGTATTCTTCATTAAAATGATGTAATAGCTATATTTATTTTGCTGTTTAAGTTCGGGGTGTGACAGTTCCCACTTGGACACAGACTCAATCTTTATAGGATCCACCTTAATACCATCCTTCCCACTACATGACCCAAAAACTGAACTTCATCCAACCAAAATTCATACTTTGAAAAGTTAGCATACAACTGTTTCTCTCTCAACCTTTATAGGGCAATCCTCAGGTGTTCTGCATGGTCTTCTTTAGTCTTTGAATAGATGAGGATGTCATCAATAAATACAATCACAAACTTATCAATGTACTCCTTATACACCTTGTTCATTAAATCCATAAAAGGAGTTGGTGCTTTGGTCAATGCAAATGACATCACTAAAAACTCATAATGTCCACATCTAGTTCTGAATGTAGTCTTTGGTATGTCTTCCGGCTTAATCTTCAATTAATGGTAGCCTGATCTTTAGTCAATCTTCGAGAAACAACTCGCTCCCTTAAGCTGGTCAAATAAATCATCAATCCTGGGTAGGGGATACTTATTCTTGATAGTCAACTTATTTAACTCCTGATAATCAATACACAACCTCATACTCTCGTCCTTCTTCTTTATAAACAACACTGATGCACCCCACGAGGATACATTGGGCCTAATCTGTAATAACCCCAATTTTTGGAAATTTCTGTAACCCTTATGAATAGTGATTTTGCTGATTATGGTGAATAAAAAAACTTTTCATGCCACATTATGTGGGGGTTCTTATATTGTTATTCTGAGATCTAATTTGTACTCTATATGGTATATAAGTGTATGCAAAGATCGTCAGAATCCAAATTCGAACACTTTGATTTTTCCCGAAAATCCACCAGATACCGAAAGAATTGAGTATAAGGTAACAAGATAAAAAGGATTTAAATTCAAGGATTATAAGAGAGGATCATAAAAGGAATATAATGTATTGAGAAAGGTTAAGGAAACCCAAGTAATAAGATCCCGGGTATGATCCCTCAAATGAGAAACGAGAACGAAAGTTAAACGAACCGTATAACAGATCAGCGGTCATTAGGCAAGCAATTAGGAGTTAATCAAGGAGGTTAGGGATGATGATGTCATCAAACCAATAAGAAGAGGACAATCATGGGAAGATGACATCAGAATGATGACCTAAGCATGACAAAAATAAGTGTGTTATTGGTTGATTGTGAACCACACAAAATTTACCATGGTAATAACCTAATTAACAAGCAAATCATCACACAAATACCTAGGCAACCAAACAAGAAGCATTTCTTCTCCCCCCTCATTCTTGCTCTCGGCTTTTTCTTGAAAAGCAAAGGAAAATTTCCAAAACTCAAGCTACACACCTTCAAAAATCAAGAGGTTTGTTTCTTTGGCTTCCATAATTCATAACTTAGATGAGCCATAAGTTTAAGCTCAAGATTCCATGTTTAACATAGCTAATCAATTCATCAAAGTTCTTGGTCAATAGTGTTTTCAAGAAACTAATTTTGTGTTTTCTTATATTTTCTTCAAGATCCAAGCTTAGTAGAGATAGTTAGTGGTTATTTAAGGCTTCCTAAGTGATTCTCCACTCTCCAAGGAAGGTATAACCCCTCCAAACCCTAACTGTACTTTGAGTATTAGGTTTGGTTTTGTTTGTTATAGTTCATAAGAGCATGATTCTTGTATGTTTAGAGTTTGGTTGGAATTATAATGATTTTGGGTTATAAATCTTGGTTGTTGGTTGATGAACCTTAAGTATAGTTAGTAGCTCTTGTTGGGATTGAATAAGATGGATAAAACATGAAGTAAAGGACTGATTTAATAGGATTTGGATGAAGTTTGGTTGTATGGTTGATTTGTGGTTGAATGATGGTGGAACGGTGTTGATTGGTGGTGGTTTAATATTGAATTGATTGGGTAAAAAATTTGGGAATTGCTAAGTTATAGCCGTCGTAATGCCCAATTTTCCTTAGACTGTTTTTGTTCTTAACTTCAGGACCCGTGAACTCACTGTTAGGTTTTGACCCTTGCCATGGTTAGATAGTTCATGTTACGAGCTTTGTTTTGATATGTGGTACGCTTGAATCCGATGTACGGTTTAGGAGAAACGACCGTTTTAAGTAACGGCGTTTCACGAACGGACCATTACCCCTCGCCTTACTTTGAAACCTTGGTTAAGGCCCCTAAAAGACTAATTGGATTACGAAACAATTATGTAATGTGGATTAGGAAGTTGGTAAAGTACTCGCGAAAGAATCGCCTTAAAATTCGTAATGGTTAATTTATTAAAAATGGTGGAGCCGAGGGTACTCGAGCGACTTAAGTGAATCATTAAGCGCAAAAGCGAGCGTTAGAATCCAGTTGGTTAAAGTGTAGATTCTTAAGCGACTTTGGTTTAATTCCAACTTATATGTTGTTTATAGGTTACCAGGCTCGTCCCAGGCCTATTACCACCCCCAGTCGCTCAGGCAAGTTTTCTACCCGTTATACTGTTGTTGTGATGTATATACATATATGCATTATCTTGTGATAGATGCATGATGGTTAATTAGCAAATCTTGCGATATATTGGAGCATGCTGATATGGTATATATATACATGTCTGTTTCATAATCTAGTTATCTATCTGTTGATTTCAATGCTTATAGTTGCATAATACCTATGCTAGAGATAAGCAGTAGTTACGTATACCCTAGTATAGATGACCCAAAGGTGAACATTTTCTAAACCGGGAGTTGATGTTCCCGAGTATATTATATATATATAATTATATATATATATATTGATATAGTTTTCAAAACTATTAATCGAATAAGGTTTATTCGATAACTTTATTTCTATTTAATGAATATTACTTTGAATATTCATTCGAGGACTTATGACTCTGTTTATTCTATTTAATGAATATTACTTTGAATATTCATTCGAGGACTTATGACTCTGATTATTCTATGTAATGAGTATTATTTTGAATATTCATTCGAGGACTTATGACTCCGATTATTTACTAATTAATATTCTTTATTTTATTAAAAAATAATGTTTCGATAATCAAACTTATTTTCGATTATTCAAGTGAAGATAGTACTTTCGTATAAGTATATCTTTGGTTATTTAAGATTCATTTCAAGTATGAGTTTAAAACTTCTACTGCAAGTTATTTATATAAAGATTATTCTTTATGGGAATATTATTTAAATAATAATATTCAAATATTTTTTAATATACCGGGACTGATTTATGTCATTAAATCAGCATTACTCCAAACATTCTTAAAAATATTTTCGAGTCTTCAAAATGATTTTAAAAGTTAGAGCGGATCCCAAAACTCATTTTTATATTTAAGATCTTCCTTTCAAAGGGGATTGAAATACTCGCTCAAAACCTGAGGGATCCGGCTCTGTGGTGTATTTATATTCGCAACAAGGTTGCTGTTTTGATAAATGATTTGATTACTTACCCAACGTTCGGGAAGTAAGTCCATCTATTGGTTCGGCATAAGCAACATGGGCTCAGTGGGCGTCCATGAAAGTGTAAGTGGCTCAGTGGGAGTCCATCAAATGCGTAAGTGGCTGAGTGGCAGTCCAGCATAAGGTCCTATTGTGGCCAGGGTGATGACCAGTGGGGAATTCGTCCATCTACTAGTAGAAAAGGTTACTTATTGGTATCTTTGCCTGATCAGCAAGATATCAGGTTTATGCCAAGGTTTTCTCCTTTCCAAATTCATTGGATATTGCAACTCTGTTTATTATTTTCATAACAGAGGTTTTAAAGGAGTGTATGAAATGTATATATATAGGTGTATATATATATATCGGGACTTAATGAAGTATCTCGTAACTTCATTATTTAAAATGATATTTCAAGGATTGAATCTATTCAAGTCTTATCTTGTAGTCTCATCTATATGATAAACTTTTGAAACTGATTATAACTTGAACGGTGGTAGTTCAAGTAGTATTTGGGAAAGATATAAGTATATTGGGGTATCTTGTAACTTCATCTTTTCAACTTATATCTGGTTATTGATTATCTTATGCATGACAAAGATTTTCAGAAAAACGTTGAGACAAGGTTAGATATATGAGATCACCTTGCAACGATATTTTTATACAGTTATAAACTGGAACTCTGTGTACATTATACAGGTCAGAGGATTTCAAAGATTGTGAAAAGTATATATGTATATATACTGAATATTTTGCGACTTGGTCGCATAAGAGATCAAACTTGGTTCATTTCTTTTGACCAAGACTTTCACGAGTACTATGAGAATGCTCATATATTGTTAATTATTCTACATATTATTTTGGTGGGCTTGTTGCTCACCCTTGCTTTCTTCTTTCATCACACAACAACAGATAGACAAGATGAACATGATCAAGTTCCCAATTCGCGAGCAGATAGGAAACATTCCGCAGTTTCCTGTAGGCGTTGATGCCGTGTAGCTGAGGTAGGATCTACCAATAGGCTAGGCTTTCAAATTTCGATGTACCAGACTTATGTATATTTATGAATTGTAATAATGGCCAAGAATATGTAAATTATTCAGAAACCCTTTTTAAGGTGAAATGGTTTATAATTGTGGAATAAAATGACTTGTGTTATTTTTGGTATTCATCTCTGAGACTATAAATTGTGGTGTGTGTGTGTATATTGTGGGGTCACAGTACGCAGTAGTTGGTTGACTGTTAAGATTAAGTATTGATAAGGGAAATGGAACTCGTGACAACCTGGATCCCCGACCCCGAATTTGGGGGTGTTACGGAAATGGTATCAGAGCCAAGCGTTATAAACCTCAGAGATGATGTGACGTTAAGATAATAAGTTCACTAAGATAATAAGAACTCTTGCCAAGTTCATAGTTGGACTACCTAACGTAATACTGATAGTTAAAACCCTAATGGGAACTCTTATAAATATCATGATAGAAGCGTAGTTCATTATCGTATATGGTAGCGGGACTCCGAACCCTGAAGTTCAAGGGTAATAATATGATGATGTTTTTCTATATATTGGGGATCAGATTGTGGATCCAATAGAGCGTCCTAACGAGGGACCGGATGATGTTCATATTGAGGATGTAGCGGTTGAGGATGTTTTCCTAGAAGGGATTGTTGCTGAGGAGGATCCCGTGGAGGATCCTGACAAGAATGAATAAAGGACCACTGAGGAATTTATAACCATGGTTAGAGCGACTACCAGAGGTAGGATTGGCCGGTCACTACCGGAGGTTCATTCAAGTTTGTAAAGATAGTAGCCCCTTTAACACAGCTTACTCGTAAGACTGAGAAGTTCGAATGGACAGAGAAATGCGAGAACAGCTTTTAAGAACTGAAGCAAAGGTTGGTGACGGCCCCTATGTTGGCGTTGCCGGATGGAAAAAAGGAGATTTTGTAATGTGTAGTGACGCTTCGCATAAGGAATTAGGGTGCTTCTTATACAGCACAACAAGGTAATTGCGTACGCGTCAAGACAATTAAGGGAATATAAAATTTGATATCCCCACACATGAGCTTGGGCTCATGGCAATAGTTTTGCCCTAAAGATTTGAGGCACTACTTGTATAGAGAGAAGTGCGAGATTTACATAAGCCATAAGTGCTCTAGTACATTTTCACACCGGAAGAGCTCAACATGCACCAGAGGTGGTGGTTAGAGCTAATCTAGGATTACGATTATGAGATTCTTTATCATCCAGGGAAAGCGAAAATGGTGGCTAATGCCCTTAGTATAAAAGAGAGACTCAAGATGAAAATGTCTTTGGGAGAGTTGATAAGAGATTTTGAGAAAATGGAAATAGAAGTGAAGGTAACCGGAGCCGGTACCGAAAAGCTGTTTGAGATTACAATACAGCCCGAATTATTGGAAAAGAACATATTGTGCCAGAAAAAGTGATGAATGAAGGCAGAGAGCCAACAAATAGATAAGAGATTTATACCGAGAAAGATGATAAGGGAATAATGAGGTATTCCTACAAAATTTGGGTTCCAAACGTTTAAGAGCTTAAGGACTGGATCTTAGATGAAATCCGTAGCTCGAGGAATAAGATTTAGGGCAAACCCCGAATGTGATAGTTAGGGAGGTTGCCATTAAGAAAGAAGGAGCCCATAACATAATGAAGTGGAAAGCAAGGATTTTAACGTATAAGATAACCCCAAGAATGGGAGAAGGATGAAACATTGCATACTAAGGAAACAGAAAGTCGAGTAACGAAAGGAGACCCGAGACGGTACTTCTATACGGCAATTCATGGACCTATCTAAACATAACTTAGACTATTATCCCCAACCACCACCCTGAGGAGACAGTGCGGTGGGAAATTCTTTCAGGACCATTAAGTCGCTAAGCTCTCAGAGTTCCAAGGAACAACGAACCCAGTAGAGGCGAGAGCCTGGCTAAAGGAAATATAGGAATCATTTGAGATTCTAAATGATTGACGAAGCGCAAAAGACTGTTTTTGTCACTTATCCTCGTAAGAGAGAGTCCACCCGCTGGTGAAAGACCAAGAAAGGCACGGAGCCAGAGGTTATAATAAACTGATTAAAGTTCAGTCAATTATTTTCGGGAAAGTAATTCCAAAGGTTATAGAGATAGTGTAAAAACTTTAGAGCCAGAACAAAGGAGGATGAGTATGATGAGTTATAAATCTAAGTTGTAAAAGTTGTCAAGATTCGTCTAGAGGACAAGAATCCTAGAAACGACGTGATGTTTGAAATTAATGCTTATGTTGTGTTGGTTCATGAAATGGTTGTAATAGAAATGAAAATAAAAGACTAAAAAGGGAAGGAGTATAAAGGGATATAAAGGAAATAAAGTTGAGAAATGATAAGGGAGTTAGGTATGGGAAACCCTAAGAAACCCTTGCAATAAATATAGAGAAGTGTGTCATCATCAGCGCGATGGTGACTGATCATGAGATAAATTTAAGGTTGAAGGCGTAAGCGATACATATAATTAATCCCCTTAAGTTGAGAGTATTCGAGGAAACCTTGAGATAGTTCGAAGGATAAATAATGAGACGCGGATAGACTAAGGAGACAAGAAAATAAGAAATTAGGAAAATTGGATGAAGGAAGTGACCTTCAAGAATGTGAAGTGTAAGACCGGTGGCATGATACCCAGAAAGGGAGACGTCAGGTATGAAAGATATCCCAACATTGAGATGACTGTTGAGATAAACAACAAAAGTACATGAGGATTTATTAAGAAGATTTTCACGTTGAACACAACCAATATCTTCCAGAACATCCATGTTATCATTACCAAATAGGAGAGAAAAGCGGATAACCATTGTTATCTTTTGGAGGCCATATGGATTGATCTCAATTTGAATAAAGATGCTATTATAAAATTAGTTATAGACTATTGAGGTGGGAATGATGAATAAGATAATCTATCCAGGAAATATGACTTGATTTATACATGGAAGGATGCATGTACCTTTTTAAAGATGGAATTAAGGATATAACCTCGATAACTTGAGATGAATCCTAGGGGAATGCATAAAGGTTGGCATTTCGCCCTTAATAGGGACATCATGAGTTTTGGCAGTATAAATTAAAAACGATTATGGTAACAACAACCTTTAAAGATCAGTAGAGAAAATTTTTAGAAGTACATAGACAATGGTTCTAGTATTAGTAAATGGTATTTTGATATGCCCTGTATCTATGGAATACAGGAGTAGCGATTCAAGGATAACCTTAAAGGTTTTACAAGGAAAAAGGTAATATTCAAAGTTCTCAAGAATAGAAATTTTGATAAAGGAAATATGACGTAATTATAATAATGCCAGGTGGGGCACGTATTGAACCATAAGAAAGTATAGATCGACCTAATGAGGGTCAAGATTGGTGAAAACAAGAAGGACCCATGATAAGAGACGTCCTAAGTATGATCGAGAGTCAGCCGTGACAATGTTAACCTCTAAAGACCGAGGCAATAACTTATGGAAAAATGGTGATTTTTTTTTCTCTCACCAGAGCTTAAGGAAGAGCATTTTTACATAAGCAGTGATTGAAATGAGGTAGAAAATTTATTTGGAGGTGGTTAAAATGACATTGATTGTAAGGAAATTTTACTATCAGGAAAGACCAAAGAGGTGGCTGACACTTTAAGTGTAAGAGAACAATTATAGGCACTCGTGCCAGAGGAATATAGTGATAATGGTTAAAGCCATGAAGGTTGTATTATGGTGTGGAAGATTGACATTCCTTCTGATGATTGTGCGATACTCAACCGTGATAGTAGTTGGGTAAATAATAATTTTTGTAATCACCGTGAGCGGGTTATCTATCTTATAGGGTCATATCTTAAGATAAGCCAGGACCATGTTATGAAAGGACTAAATGAACCTTTGAGCTTCATGTCTCCTAATATAGACATATGATTTAGAATGGTATTAACCTACTATCGTTACTTTCATTAAAACTCTTCTGCATTTTATCTGCTTCATGTCATGAATGTACGTCAGGATCAGGAGTGTTCTTCATGAATCATGAACGGTGATCATGTTACCTCCTTAGAAGAATTCGATACGATATGTATGGACTCCGTATGGTTAGCTATTAAGACTTCATGGAAAGCGAATGACTACAGTAGGTCAGTGGTGGACATAGTAATGCTCCAATGAGTCTATGAATAATGAGACAATGACAACCGTGAGAGTTGTATTGTAATGAATGTTGAGATTGAGTACCACTAATCGGGTTGTGGTGATGTATAAGTTATCATTGAATAAACTAATTAAGTAGATTATTTACCTATTGAATATTTATTCCTCCTTATCAATAGAGGGTCGTATGACTATACGAGGAAGGTTGCGATGCAAGGATAGAATTCTAGTAACGATGATGTCTAGAATGAGATCCTAGATTCGATTTTCGATGTCGAGGGAGTTTCAAAGGTGATTGTGTATAAGCTCGAGGAAGAGCATGGGTCCATAGAAGGATGGACGGAATAGCAAAAATATTTAAGCATGTGAAATGCGATGCAATAATACTGGATATTGATAGAGATACATATGTTTTGTTCTCCTATGACAAACCTCTATAGTTCAGAGGTAGATTCCAAGCCAGATATTTTGTGGCAGTATTTTTTTTATATATATACGATTCTCTTCAATTCGTTCTTTTCTCTCCTTTTCATTTCATATAAGCTGAGAAGAACAACCCTTCCAGAAGGGGAGGTATTGCCGAATCACTATCTATCTGTGTGATAGAAGCCTAGTAGGATACCATCTATTGTTTAATTGCTTGTCAAGTACTAAAGGCTGACCACCTTCTGTACTAACTATGTGATATAACAAGTGTTCATGATCATAGTGATCTCTCAATAAATTCTTATTACTTCTATATGAAGGATCAAGCTTTCAAAGATAGAAGCAGCTAGAAATGAGTAGTATCAGTGCGGTGGTATTCCAATTCTAACACGTTCGTGATACTAAGGTTGACGCAATTATTAAAAGGTTATAGAATGCTAACGAGCAAAAGTATAATCAGTATAAATATTAGGAACGGAAGATAGTAGCGATTACGAACTGGAAAAGAGTGGGTATTGAGAAGCAAAAGCTATAACGCTAGAAGCTATGATGAGAGTCTGTGCGATAGACTTGAAAGAATTTGGAATGATCACTTAGCACATATCGAGTTTTCTTACAACGATAGATGGTATGTCAATATCGAGATGTCGCCTTATGAGATCCTTGAGGGAAGACAATATCGATCTCCCTTATGTTAGGATGAAGTTGTAGAGCGCAAGATGCTCGGACCCGCAGTAGTCCAAGGGACCAGGGATATAATAGATCTAATCAGAGGACGGCTGGTAGTAGCCCAAGATAGACATAAGAAGTATGTTGATTTGACACGAAAGGACAAAGAATAGGAAGTAGGGGACCTAGTGTTGTTATAGGTATTCCCTTGGAAAGGATGGATGAGGTTCGGAAAGAAAGGAAAGCTAAGCCCACGAATTGTTGGACCCTTGGATATATTAAGACGTATTGGGAAGTTAGCATATGAGGTAGCCCTACCCCCGAACATGTAGCAAATTCATAACGTGTTCCACGTATCAATGTTAAGGAAGTGTAATTCGGATGCCAGACAAATAGGGGCATATGAGCGCATAGACACGCAACCAGACATAACCTATATGGAGCAACCAGGAAGGGTTATAGATTGAAAAAGGAACAAGTGCTTAGGGGAAGGGTTATCAAACTAGTCAGAGTTTGATGGTAGAACCACAATGTGGCAAAATTTACTTGAGAGTTAGAAAGTGCAATGCTAAGAGAGTATCCCTATTCATTATCTATCTGATTCCGGGACGAAATCCTTTTAAGGAGGGGAGACTGTAATAACCCCAATTTTTGGAAATTTCTGTAACCCTTATGAATAGTGATTTTGCTGATTATGCTGAGTAAGAAAACTTTTCATGCCACATTATGTGGGGGTTCTTATATTGTTATTCTGAGATCTTATTTGTACTCTATATGGTATATAAGTGTATGCAAAGATCGTCAGAATCCAAAATCGAACACTTTGATTTTTCCCGAAAATCCACCAGATACCGAAAGAATTGAGTATAAGGTAACAGGATAAAAAGGATTTAAATTCAAGGATTATAAGAGAGGATCATAAAAGGAATATAATGTATTGAGAAAGGTTAAGGAAACCCAAGTAATAAGATCCCGGGTATGATCTCTCAAACGAGAAATGAGAACGAAAGTTAAACGAACCGTATAACAGATCAGCGGTCATTAGGCAAGAAATTAGGAGTTAATCAAGAAGGTTAGGGATGATGATGTCATCAAACCAATAAGAAGAGGACAAGCATGGGAAGATGACTTAAGAATGATGACCTAAGCATGCCAAAAAGAAGTGTGTTATTGGTTGATTGTGAACCACACAAAATTTACCATGGTAATAACCTAATTAACAAGCAAAACATCACACAAATACCTAGGCAACCAAACAAGAAGCATTTCTTCTCCCCCCTCATTCTTGCTCTCGGATTTTCCTTGAAAAGCAAAGGAAAATTTTCAAAACTCAAGCTACACACCTTCAAAAACAAGAGGTTTGTTTCTTTAGCTTCCATAATTCATAACTTAGATGAGCCATAAGTTTAAGCTCAAGATTCCATGTTTAACATAGCTAATCAATTCATCAAAGTTCTTGGTGAATAGTGTTTTCAAGAAACTAACTTTGTGTTTTCTTATATTTTCTTCAAGATCCAAGCTTAGTAGAGATAGTTAGTGGTTATTTAAGGCTTCCTAAGTGATTCTCCACTCTCCAAGGAAGGTATAACCCCTCCAAACCCTAACTTTACTTTGAGTATTAGGTTTGGTTTTGTTTGTTATAGTTCATAAGAGCAGGATTCTTGTATGTTTA
Organism: Apium graveolens; assembly: GCF_009905375.1. Classification (NCBI taxonomy): domain Eukaryota; kingdom Viridiplantae; phylum Streptophyta; class Magnoliopsida; order Apiales; family Apiaceae; genus Apium; species Apium graveolens. The sequence goes on along the minus strand of NC_133649.1, from coordinate 185,713,253 downwards.
GAGTTTGGTTGGAATTATAATGATTTTGGGTTATAAATCTTGGTTGTTGGTTGATGAACCTTAAGTATAGTTAGTAGCTCTTGTTGGGATTGAATAAGATGGATAAAACATGAAGTAATGGACTGATTTAATAGGATTTGGATGAAGTTTGGTTGTATGGTTGATTTATGGTTGAATGATGGTGGAATGGTGTTGATTGGTGGTGGTTTAATATTGAATTGATTGGGTAAAAAATTTGGGAATTGCTAAGTTATAGCCGTCGTAATGCCCAATTTTCCTTAGACTGTTTTTGTTCTTAACTTCAGGACCCGTGAACTCACTGTTAGATTTTGAACCTTGCCATGATTAGATAGTTCATGTTACGAGCTTCGTTTTGATATGTGGTACGCTTGAATACGATGTACGGTTTAGGAGAAACGACCGTTTTAAATAACGGCATTTCGCGAACGGACCATTACCCCTCACCTTACTTTGAAACCTTGGTTAAGGCCCCTAAAAGACTAATTGGATTAAGAAACAATTATGTAATGTGGATTAGGAAGTTGGTAAAGTACTCGACAGGAATCGCCATAAAATTCGTAATGGTTAATTTATTAAAAATGGTGGAGCCGAGGGTACTCGAGCGACTTAAGTGAATCGTTAAGCGCAAAAGCGAGCGTTAGAGTCTAGTTGGTTAAAGTGTAGATTCTTAAGCGACTTTGGTTTAATTCCAACTTATATGTTGTTTATAGGTTACCAGGCTCGTCCCAGGCCTTTTACCACCCCCAGTCGCTCATGCAAGTTTTCTACCCGTTATACTGTTGTTGTGATGTATATACGTATATGCATTATCTTGTGATAGATGCATGATGGTTAATTAGCAAATCTTGCGATATATTGGAGCATGCTGATATGGTATATATATACATGTCTGTTTCATAATCTGGTTATCTATCTGTTGATTTCAATGCTTATAGTTGCATAATACCTATGCTAGAGATAAGCAGTAGTTGCGTATACCCTAGTATAGGGGACCCAAAGGTGAACATTTTCTAAACCGGGAGTCGATGTTCCCGAGTATATTATATATATATATTTATATATATATATTGATATAGTTTTCAAAACTATTAATCGAATAAGGTTTATTCGATAACTTTATTTCTATTTAATGAATATTACTTTGAATATTATTCGAGGACTTATGACTCTGTTTATTCTATTTGATGAATATTACTTTGAATATTCATTCGAGGACTTATGAATTTGATTATTCTATGTAATGAGTATTATTTTGAATATTCATTCGAGGACTTATGACTCCGATTATTTACTAATTAATATTCTTTATTTTATTAAAGAATAATGTTTCGATAATCAAACTTATTTTCGATTATTCAAGTAAAGATAGTACTTTCGTATAAGTATATCTTTGGTTATTTAAGATTTATTTCAAGTATGAGTTCAAAACTTCTACTGCAAGTTATTTATATAAAGATTATTCTTTATGGGAATATTATTTAAATAATAATATTCAGATATTTTCTAATATATCGGGACTGATTTATGTCATTAAATCAGCATTACTCCAAACATTCTTAAAAGTGTTTTCGAGTCTTCAAAATGATTTTAAAAGTTAGAGCGGATCCCAAAACTCATTTTTATATTTAAGATCTTCCTTTCAAAGGGGTTTAAATACTCGCTCAAAACCTGAGGGATCCGGCTCTGTGTTGTATAAGTTGTAGTTGCTATTGTTGTTGTTGCTAAAATTGTTGTTGTTGCTGCTGGAATTGTTGTTGCTGTTGGGCCATCTGATTAGACTGTTGGCGCAAAAAATCTAGCAACTCACTCATGACTGGACCCCCATCAGATTCTCTACTGGACAAATTGGACGAGTTATTTTTCTTTGGTGGCATTCTCCTAAAATATAACAATGATATATAGTTTAGAAATGCCCGGGGTAGCAAATTTTTTTATATATGTGTGTCAAGAGAATGCTGCCGCAATAAAATATTTCCATCCTCATTTAATTGGGGTCCATCTATATTGAATGGATGAATTTAACATTACCAGCAAAAAATACAACAATAAAAGTAACGAAAATAATAACAATGCCAAAATTTTAAAGAAAACTGGACAACATCTTTTATATAAATGAAATATGATACAACAACAGTGCTGAATATCAACTAGAACAACTACAGTACAACAGTAACAACACGAGCTGAATACACACCAAAATTTGGCTGTCATAGCAGCCTCCAACTAGTACATCATAATATGCTACTGAACTCTGCTACAGAACTCTAAAGGACACAGATGTCCGAGCTCTGACAACTACCAACTCAGAAATCATCTATCTAGCCACTACCTCCAATCACACCTAGCTCGAACACCAACCAATCTACCAGAGCCTGATACTGCATCGCCCTGGTCTCTGAACAGATAAAAGGATCTATATATCTAGCCCTGTCAATAGCCGACTGTGTAAGGGCCCTCACTCTAGCCTGGATGTCCGGGGAAGGTGTAGATACTCCCTGGAATGGACCGATAGGCACACGATCTAGGTGCACAGCTAACTCAAGGCTCTGCTTCCTAATCAAAGCCCTATTAACGGCCTGCTATACATGGAAGGGAATGGGAGAGGAAGAGCCTGAGGCAGGAACATGTGGCACTGGTGGTCGGGGAAAAGCAGCCCTAGGTCCACAACCTGGTGGAAAGTATCGGACAACAGATACTAGTCTCTGAACCCATCAGGGTTGTACACTCGGTCCAACAATATCACTAGGCCTGGGATAGGTGACAGGTGGGGGTGGCACTGGTTCTTCCTCAGCCAAAACATCAAGGGTCCGCTCAGAATCTGAACTCTCGTGGTCAGACTCGTTCTCTCGAGAGGGAGAACTAGAAATATTTATCAGACGATGTCTTAAAAAACATCAATAGATTCCAGGGTCACGCCTTCGAAACCTTCGACTTGACTCTTAGACTCGCTCCTCTATATGAGTTGCTGATTCACACTCTTCCATAAAGATTTCTACACTTTTTTGACTCTACTCATAACCTAAATCAGGAACTTAAACCTGTAGCTCTGATACCAACATGTGACGGCCTCAACCCCGGGGTTAGGAGTTGAAGTCACAAACAACAATAAACCATAAATATAAATACAACCCAACTTATTATTATGGAAACAACATAACCCCCTTACCAAGATGTTTTCCAGGTTTATGTATGATTTAGGCTACTCAATAAATGGTTTTAGTTTAAAAATTTCCCCCGGGTAGCAACACTTTTATGTGTCAAGAGAATGCTGTCTCAACAAAATATTCGCATCCTCATTTATTTACGGCCCGTCCATAATGAGTGGCTAAATTCAACAAAATCAGCAACAAATACAACAATAAAAGTAACAACAATAATAACAGTGCAACATTAATAACATAAGTTGAGTACATGCCCAAATTTGGTTATCATAGTTGCCGCTGACTACTATCGTAACATACTAACTAAACTCACATGATCAGACTCGTTCTCTCGAGAGGGATACCTAAAAACCTCTATCGACTGTTGCCAATAGTACATACATAAGGGAGACACACTAAAGATTAGAGCAGTTCCAAGAAACCTTAATAGATGTCAGGGTTACGCCTTCAAACCCTACACTAGAATCTTAAACTTACTCCTCTAAATATGAGTTGCTGTCTCACACCTTTAAACACAACTTCTACACCTTTCTGACTCTACTCCAAACCTAAATCAGGGACTTAAACCTGTAGCTCTGATACCAACCTGTGACGGTGTCAACCCTGGGGTCAGGAGTTGACGTCACGAACAACCACAAACCACAAATATAATACAACCAACTCATTTTTTTTAATATAAACACAACCCCTTAACAAGATCTTTTCCAGGTTCAAGTATGATTTAGGTTACACAGCTAATACAAATCAACTTATTTAAAACAACCTGACACCACTAACTTTCTACAGCAACTCACAGACCACACCTGGTCTGACACAACTATCTCAGAGGAGCCCGATACACGAGGAACTGGGATCTGGCCCTGCCTATGACAGAAGGGTCTTCTAGGCATCTGCAATATATGAATATACAAAACATTTTGCAAGAGTGAGCGATCAATCACTCAGCAGTACCGCTATATGAATAACAAGCAAAACATTTTATGATAAACAGTTATGAGAACATAAATCATAACTCGTTTATAAAAATAAGTAAAACATGTATAAACTGGATATCAACAACTAGCATGCTCTGTAAAACAATAACATCAGTCGTGTGCTGTGCAAATACTAGAGTCCAATTTTAGCATGCTATTTTCATTTTCAAATCATCTGTTCCATTTGAGGAACCACAAAATCATCTTTCCCGATATGGGGACCCAAAACCATTTGTTTCGTTATGGGAACCACAAAATATCCCTCAGATATAAACTGGATGATCAATGATGAGACAGCTGATCAGGATATCATCATCGGGCGGCTCTATCTACCATCCAATAAAATTTATTTCAGAACTCAGAGACTAGCTAGGTCTCTGTCATGCTGGACTAAGTGGTTTAAATAGGGTGCGCAACAAACTGAGCCTCTTACACTATCTTCCTGGCCGTTACGGGCCCCTTGCGCACGCTCATCCACTTATCTGATCTATTTTATCCAGTTTTCAAACCACTTATACCTATCTCTTTTCAAAACAGTTCTATCACAGCAAACTTTCCAAAACCTTTCCAATTTATTCACAATTTAGAGATAGGCATTTTAGAAGTTACTTTTCCCCAAGACATAAGTTAACCAAACATTTTTAAGCACATGGGATATGTAACTTAAAACGTTCTGTTCCAGTATGAAATTTAAATCAACAGTTATTCATATATCACTGAACCATAAAAGATATGGTCAGGGGTACTTGCCTCAATACGCTTTAACAACCATTATTGGCTGGCTTTGAACCGACCTGGATGCCAGGGCTTTCGATTGGAACCTACAGAACCGAAATACCCTAAATTAGACAGCTGGATATGCTTGACATATCCTCGCTAATACTCTATCCATACGATATCAAAAACTGACTCGTAATTATACATATTATTTTAACGTATGTAGCAATCAGGGTTCACGTCCTTGAAAGTCGGTTCGGTATTTACTATCAGAAAATACATATACCCGTCATTTTTGGAAATTAGGTTTATTGGATATTTTTGGCAAACTATTTCACCACAACATGTAATCAGATTTTTGAATAAAGTATTTATATATATTTGTTCGACATTTCTGATAATTACAGGATACGTTCTCGTATTTTCGGAATTAATTTCTCGGAAATTGGGCTGCGTTTCGTCTATTTATCGGACTATCCCGTCGAAACATAATCGAAGTCACAACCAACAACAATCCATAATTCAAATTCCTAATTACCGACACAATTCAATTATTAACTATTAATATTATTATTATTTTATTTTTTTGGGACTCAGTAATATTCATCACCGTCCACCGTCGGCTCACCATGGCTCATCACCGACGACGGTAAAATTCACAGGTTCCCGTTTATATCGGGCGTCCGACACGAATTTCACCGATAAACTAAATTAAATCTCACAAACATCGAATAATTTATTTCACAAAATCAATCAATTATTTCCTGCAAAAAGAATAATAAATTTCAGTCCAAAATTAACAGAGCCGACAACAACAACACAGTCGAACACAACACTGATACACGCGCCTACGCGCTGCCACCAACCGCCGCCACACCTCTCGTAAATCTGAGAGGCGGAAACAAAGCAACAACAACGTTAAAGCATATACACACACTAGTATGTATATATATAAATTAATAGGAACAAAACTGAACTAATCGAGACTAGCAACTGAACCCAACGCCGGAAATTCACGGGAAAACCGAGAGATAAAACCGAGGAAAGAGGGAAGAGAAGGGAGAGGGAAAAGAGAGAAATGAATTGAAAGAGAGAAGGGAGAGCATAGAGATTAGAGAGAGAGAGAGAGAGGGGGAGAGAGAGAGGGTTCAATAGAGAGAGAGTCGTGAGATGAGAGAGAGAGATAGGCGGTAGAGAGATTGATCCTGGAGAGATTAACAAGAAAAGGGATAAGAGGGTATATAATTATCTAACTTTTATTCTTTCTATTACCCGCATCTGACACGAATTTAGCGATTTAATCGAGCGATTTACGGGTAAAATACCCCGAAAAATTACTAGGATAGTTTCAAAATTCCCAGAATAATTAAAAACTAATAAAATAAAAATTTCATAATTTTTAAAGCGTTCCTGAAATGCGCGACATACCCATATTTAATGATTTATAGAACAAATATGCTGGTGAATTTAATTCGAAATTTTTTCAAAATAATTATAGAGATAACACCAATATTTTTGAAAATAAATACTCCCTAAAATCACTTTTAACAATAAAGAAGACATTACGTCTCAACAATTAACCACACAAACAAGACTTCGAATACCACGGAGTACATAAAACCAATATCGCATACAACACCCAGCTAAATTTTATTTATTTAATAATTACACTTTAATAATTACAAATATATGGGTCATTATAACCTTCCCCCCTTAAAAAGGTTCTCTCCTCAGAATCTTAACTAAGTGAGTAAGTGAGGATATTTGTCAAGCATATCTAACTCTAACTCCCAAGTATATTCTTCCACTCGAGGATTTCTCCAAAGCACTTTAACTATAGGAATAGACTTATTCCTTAGGACTCGCTCTCTGCGGTCTAGGATTTGGATTGGTTGCTCGACGTATGACAAATCTGGTTGAAGTTCAATTCATTCATACTCAATGACTTGATTTAGATCAGAAATATACCGCTTCAGTGTAGACACGTGGAACACATTATGGATATGCTGTAGCTGCGGCGACAGCGTTAACTCAGAGGCAAATTTACCTATCTTTCTTAATACTTCAAATGGTCCAAAATACCTATGACTTAGTTTACCTTTTTTTCCAAATCTAACCAATCCTTTCCAAGATGACAGTTTCAACAATACCAGTGATCCTATTTCTATATCCATGTCCTTTCGATGCAAGTCCGCATTCTTTCTCTGTCTATCCTGAGCTGCTTCTAATCTTTTCTGAATCAATACCACCGCGTCCTTGGTTTGCTGGACTAACTCAGGACCTAACAACTTCTTTTCTCCCACTTCATCCCAATAAAGTGGGGATCTACACTTATGTCCATACAAGGCTTCGTAGGGTGGCATTCCTGTGCTGGCATGATAACTATTATTATAGGAAAACTCAATCAATGGCCAGTGATCATCCCAATTTCTTTTAAAATCCAAAACATATACTCTCAACATATCTTCTATTGTCTGAATCGTCCACTCACTTGGGCCATCTGTCTGGGGATGGTAAGCGGTACTCATCATTAACTCAATCCCCAAACATTCCTGGAATTTCATCCAAAATACTGAATTAAACCTTGGATCTTGGTCAGATATAATCGACACAAAGACTCCATGCTTGGTCACAATTTCATGCAAATACAGCTTGACTAGCTTATCCAAAGAATACTTTTCATTGATCGGGAGAAAATGTGTAGACTTCGTCAACCTATCAATAATTACCCAAATAACATCATGGTTCAACTTTGTCCTTGGTCGTCCTACTACAAAATCCATAGCAATTTCTTCCCATTTCCACTATGGAATTTCTATGGGTTGTAACAATCCACTTGGTCTTTGATGTTCTACCTTTATTGTTTGACAAGTGTGATATTTACTAACCCAATTTGGTATCTCCTTTTTCATTCATGGCCACCAAAAGTTCTGCTTCAAATCCTGATACATCTTGGTACTCCCAGGTGAATAGAAAACCTAGAATTATGGGCTTCTCGCAAAACCTCATTCTTCAACTCAGTCACGTTAGGGATCCATATTCTAGAGGAAAACCTAAACATACCTTTTCAATTTTTTTGCTAATTCCTCAGCAACCTTGATCACATTCAATTTTTCCTTCCTGCTCAGGGCATATGCCGCTACATTGACTTTTCCTGGGTGGTAGTTAATGGAATAATCGTAATCCTTAATCAGTTCCATCCATCTCCGTTATCTCATATTTAGATCCTTCTGGGTGAATATATACTTTAAGCTCTTATGGTTTGTATAGATCTCGCACTTTTCTCCGTACAAATAATGTCTCCACAGCTTCAATGTGAACACTATTGATGCCAATTCCAAATCATGTACTGGATACTTCTGCTCATGGGGTTTCAACTGTCTGGAGGCATAGGCAATAACATTACCATGTTGCATCAACATGCAACCGAAACCCTTCTGTAATAACCCCAATTTTTGGAAATTTTTTCTTGAACACGGATGAATAGTAACTTTTGCTGATGATGCTGATTAAGGAAAATTATCAGAACACACTATATAGGAGTACTGTTATGGAAATTCTAAGATCGTATTAGTACTCCATAAAGTAAATAAGTGTATGTAAAGATCCTCAGAATCCAAATTCGAACACTTTGATTTTTCTCAAAAATCCACCAGATACCGAAAGAATTGGGTAAAAGGTAACATGATTAAAAGGATTTAAATTCAAGGATTATAAGAGAGGATCATTAAAGGAATATAAATTATTAAGAAGGGTTTAGGGGAACCCAAGTAATAAGATCCCGAGTATGATCTCTCAAACGATAAACGAGAACGAAAGTTAAGCGAACCGTAAAACAAATAAGCGACCAAGAGACAAGCTTGTACAAGAAGCCAAGGATTGTGACATCATCAAACCACAAGGAAGAGACATGTGGCAAATGGATGACATAGACATGGTGACATAAGCATGACAAATGGAGGGATTGTTGGTTGATTACAAGCCACAGAAATTTTACCATGGTTAAAAGGTAATTAAGCAAAACAAAAAGAAACAACCAAGCAAAACAAATCAAAAACACAAAACACAAATTAGAAGTTGACTTTTGCTTTCCAAGAACAAAAGCTCTCGGCCAAAACCAGAGCAGCAACTTCAAACTACCATATCTCCTTCAATACTCACTCAAATAGTATGTTCTATATCTCTTTGGAAAGGTATTGAGATGGCCTACAACTCTTGTTCACAACTCTCGTCCAAATAAGCATGGTAAGACCCTCGTTTTGACAGTTATTTCAATCGGACTTTTAGAAACTTCAAAACCTAACTTTGTATTCTTGATTTCTTTGGAAAGATCAAGCTTGTAGGAGGCTCCCTAAGACTTCCTAGCTACTCTAATCACTCTAAGGAAGGTATAACACCTCCAAACCCTAGCTTTACTTTGATTATTACGATGATTTTGATGGTTATAGTAAATGGGAAGCATGATGCTTGTGTGTTTAGAGTTTGGATTGGATTTGTAGTGATTTGGATGTTGAAATCTTGTTTATAGTTAATGAAACTTAAGTATAGCTAGTAGCTCATGTGTGGGGTTGTATAAATTGGAAAATCTTGAGGTTTGGGGACTGATGTAGTAAGGTTTGGATGAGGGTTTGTTGTATTGTTGGTTGTGAGTTGAATGGTGGTTGTTTGGAGTGGTTTAAATCTTGGTAATCGCGTAAACATAGTCGTCGTAATGCCCAATTTCATACAACTGCTTGTTCTTAGTGTTCGGGATAGAGAGCTAACTATTGAATCTGTGACTTTGCCATTTTTAGTTAGATTATGTCGTAAGCTTCATTTTGATATGTGGTTCGCTTGAATCCGATGTACGGTTTAGGAGAAACGACCGTTTTAAGTAACGGCATTTCGCGAACGAACCATTACCCCTCGCCTTACTTTGAAACCTTGGTTAAGGCCCTTAAATTACTAATTGGAGTATGAAACAATTATGTAAAGTGGACTAGGCAGTTGGTAGGTTATTCGCGAAAGCATCGCCTTAAAATTCGTAACGGTTAATTTATTAAAAATGGTGGAGCCGAGGGTACTCGAACGACTTATGTGATTTGTTAAGCGTAGAAATGACCATAAGCAAACGTTAGGGTTCAATTGGTTAAAGTCTAGTTTCTTAAGAGACCGTGGTTTAATTCTGGCTTATGTTGTTGTTCATAGGTTACCGGACCCACTCTAAGCTTAAGTCTACCCTGGAGCACTCAGGCAAGTTTTCTACCCGTTATACTGTTGTTGTGATGTAAATATATGTATATGCATTATCTTGTGATAAGTGCATGATTGTTATTAGCAAATTTTTTGATATATTGGAGCATGCTGATATGGTATATATGCATGTCTGTTTCGTAATCTTGATATCTAATTGTTGATTCAAATGCTTATAAGTTGCATAATACCTATGCTAGAGATAAGCAGTAGTTGCGTATACCCTTAGTATAGGGGACCCAAAGGTGAACATTTTCTAAAACCGGGAGTCGATGTTCCCGAGTATATTATATATATTTATATATATATATATATAGATATAGTTTTCAAAACTATTAATCGAATAAGGTTTATTCGATAACTTTATTTTATTTAATGAATATTATTTTGAATATTCATTCGAGGACTTATGACTCCGTTTAGTTTATTTAATGAATATTATTTTGAATATTCATTCGAGGACCTAAGACTCCGTTTATTTTATTTAATGAATATTATTTTGAATATTCATTCGAGGACTTATGACTCCGTTTAGTTTATTTAATGAATATTATTTTGGATATTCATTCGACGAGTTAAGACTCAATTTATTTTATTTAATGAATATTATTTTGAATATTCATTTGAGGACTTATGACTCCGCTTATTTATTAAATAATATTCTTTATTTTATTAAAGAATAATGTGTCGATAATCAAACTTACTTTTGATTATTCAAATAAAGATATTACTTTCGTATAAGTACATCTTTGGTTATTTAAGATTCATTTCAAGTATAAGTTTTACAACTTCTACTTCAATTATTTTTATAAAGATTATTCTTTATGGGAATATTATTTAAATAATAATATTCAGATATTTTCTAATATATCGGGACTGATTTATTTCTTTAAATCAGCATTACTCCAAACATTCTTAAAAATGTTTTCGAATCTTTAAAATGATTTTTAAAAGATTAGGGCGGATCCCAAAACTCATTTTTATATTTAAGATCCTCCTTTCGAAGGGGATTTAAATACTCGCTCAAAACCTGAGGGATTCGGCTCTGTGGTGTGTTTTATATTCGCAACAAGGTTGCTATTTTGATAAAAGAGTTTTTTATTACTTACCCAACACTCAGGAAGTAAAATTCTTGGAACAAGTTAATCCATTAACAGGCATCGCCTGGGCAATATCGGTGAGTTTTCCTTTCCATCTAGGAGCCGTATCAACAAGTTTCTACTTGGGGAAAGGGGGGACGAGCTTTACGTTTCAGAGTCATGGATTTCATCTGAACTAGGAGTGGCATAATAAGTGGTCGAGTGGCACCGGCCCAGCCTAATTATATTGGCCCAAATGGCCTGGAAGTTCCGCTAAGACGGTCCATTCCTTAGGAGTCCAGTGTTCGGTTGACAAGTAAATCTGACAGGTTCTCCTCTACATGTAGAAAATGGTGGGGTTGCACTACTACGACTGATCATCGTAAGTGGTCTTCCTGGCGCGGCAAACTCCCGTAATGAGTTCATCATCCAGTTGGATATTTCTGCAACACTACCGAGAGCACTTTGATAGAAAGGCTACGGCTGGGCGATTGTTGAGTGTTGGCAGGGTCTAGTTTTCAAAATGATGTTTCCATCAAATGAAGTATCTCGTAACTTTATTTTTTTTGAATGATATTTCAAAGATTGATTCTATACCAGTTATGCCTGGTAGCTTCATATATGTGATGAACTATTTATACCTTGAATGGTGGTAGTTCAAGTAGTATTCGGAAATGATATAAGTATATTGGAGTATCTTGTAACTTCATCTTTTCAACTTATATGTAGTAAATGATTATCTTATGCATGACAAATATTTTCAGAAAAACGTTGAGACAAGGTTAGATATATGAGATCACCTTGCAACGTTATTTTTATACAGTTATAAACTGGAACTTTGTGTATATTATACATGTCAGAGGATTCAAAGATTGTGAAAAGTATATATTTATATATATACTGAATATTATGCGACTTGGTCGCGTTAAGATATAAACTTGGTTCATTTCTTCTTGACCAAGACTTTCTTGAGTACTATGAGAATGCTCATATATTGTAAATTATTATACATACTATTTCGGTGGGCTTGTTGCTCACCCTTGTTTTCTTCTTTCATCACACAACATCAGATAGACAAGATGAACAGGACCAAGCTCCCAATTCGCGAGCGGATAGGAAACGTTCCGCAGTTTTCTATAGGCGTTGATGTCGCTGTATCTGAGGTAGGAACTACCAATAGGCTAGGCTTTCAACTTTTGATGTACTAGACTTATGTATATTTATGAATTGTAATAATGGCAAAGAAATGTAAATTTATTCAGAAACCCTTTTAAGGTGTAATGGCATATAATTGTGGAATAAAATTACTCGTGTTATTTTTGGATATTCATCTCTGAGACTATAACTTGTGGTGTATGTGTTTATTGTGGGGTCACAGTACGGAGTAGTTGATTGTTTATTAAGATTAGGTGTTATTAAGGGAAATGGAACTCGTGACAACCCGGATCCCCGACCCCGGATTTGGGGGTGTTACAGAAATGGTATCAGAGTTAAGCGTTATAAACCTCAGAGATGATATGACGTTAAAATAATAAGTTCACTAAGATAATAAGAACTCTTGCCAAGTTCATAGTCGGACTACCTAACGTAGTACTGACAGTTAAAACCCTTATGGGAACCCTTATAAATATCGTGATAGAAGCGTAGTTCGTTATCGTATATGGTAGCGGGACACCGAACCCTGAGGTTGAGAAGCAGCAACGCGATGATGTTTTATTACTTATTGGAGATCAGATTATGGATCCGATAGAGCGTCCTAATGCGGGATCGGATGATGTTCATATTGAGGATGTAGCGGTTGAGGATGTTGTCCCAGAAGGGATTGTTGCTGAGAAGAATCCCGTGGAGGATCCTAACAAGAATGAATAAAGGACCACTAAGGAATTGATGACTATATTTAGGGCGACTACCAGAGGTAGGATTGGCCGGTTACTACCGGAGGTTCGTTCAAGTTCGTAAAGATAGTAGCCCCTTTAACGCGCTTACTCGTATGACTGAGAAGTTCAAATGGACAGAGAAATACGAGAACAACTTTCAAGAACTGAAGCAAAGATTGGTGACGGCCCCTATGATGGCGTTGCCGGATGGAAAAGGAGATTTTGTGATGTGTAGTGACGCTTTGCATAAGGAATTAGGGTTCTTCTTATACAGCACAACAAGGTAATCGCGTACGCGTCAAGACAATTAAGGAAATATAAAATTCGATATCCCCACCCATGAGCTTGGGCTCGTGGCAATAGTTTTTCCCTAAAGATTGGAGGCACTACTTGTATGGAGAGAAGTGCAAGATTTACACAAACTATAGGAGCTCTAGTACATTTTTACGTAGAAAGAGCTCAACATACGCCAGAGGAGGCGGTTAGAGCTAATCAAGAATTATGATTGGGAGATTCTTTATCATTCGGGGAAAGCCATTGTGGTGGCTGATGCCCTTAATAAAAAGGAGTGACTCAAGTTGATAATTTCTTTGGGAGAGTTTATAAGAGATTTTGAGAAAATGGAAATAGAAGTGAAGGTAACCGGAGCCGGTACCGAAAAGCTATTTGAGATTGTAATACAACCCGAATTATTGGAAAAGAACATATTGTGCTAGAAAAAGTGATGAATGAAGGCAGAGAGCCAACAAATAGATAAGAGATTAATACCGAGAAAGATGATAAGGGAATAATGAGGTATTCCTACAGAATTTGGGTTCCAAATGTTCAAGAGCTTAAAGATGAGATCTTAGATGAAAGCTAGTTTGAAGAATAAGATTTAGAGCAAACCCTGAACGTGATAGTCAAGGAGGTCGCCATCAAGATAGAAGGAACCCATAACATAATGAAGTGGAAAATGAGGATTTAAAACATGTAGGATGACCCCGATTATGGGGAGGAGGAGGGAATGTTCAGACTAAGGAAACAGGAGTCGAGTAAGGAAAGGAGACCCGAGACGGTACTCCTATACGATAATTTATGGACCTTTCTAGACAGAACTTAGACTATTATCCCCAACCACCACCCTGAGGAAATAATTCCGTGAAAAATTCTTTCAGGACCTTTAAGTCGCTAAGCTCTCAGAGTTCCAAGGAACAAGCTGACCCAGTCGAGGCAAGAGCCTGGCTAAAGAAAATATAGGAATCATTTGAGATTCTAAATGACTGACGAATCACAAAAGACTATTTTTGTCACTTACCCTCCTAAGAGATAGGCCACCCGCTGGTGAAAGGCCAAGGAAGGCACGGAGCAAGAGATTATAAGAAACTGATTTAAGTTCAGTCAATTGTTTTCAGGGAAGTACTTCCCAAGGTTATGGAGATAGTGTAAAAGCTTTAGAGCCAGGACAAAGGCAGACGAGTATGATGAATTATGAATCTAAGTTGTAAAAGTTGTCAAGATTCGTTCCGAGGACACGAATCCAGAATGACGGGATGTTTGAAATCAATGCTTATGTTATGTTGGTTCATGAAATAATGATAAGAGAAAGGAAAATAAAAAGAAACTGAAGTGGAAAGGAATATAAAGGCAATAGAGTTTGAAAAATGATAAGGGTGTTGGGCATGAGGAAACCCTAAAGACTCGTAGCAATAGAAATAGAAAAGTATGTAATCGTCCGGATGAGGGTGATTCACCATGAGTTAAAATTGATGGTTGAAGGCATAAGAGATACATATATTGTACCCCCTTTAAGTTGGGAGAATTCGAGGAAACCTTGAGATAGTTCGAAGGATAAACAATGAGACGCGGATAGACTGAGGAGACAAGAAAGTAAGAAATTAGGAAAATTGGATGAAGGAAGTGACCTTCAAGAATGTGAAGTGTAAGACCGGGGGCATGATACCCAGAAAGGGAGACACTAGGTATGAAAGACATCCCAACATTGAGATGACTGTTGAGATAAACAACAAAAGTAAATAAGGATTTATTAAGAAGAAGTTCACGTTGAACACGACCAATATCTTCCAGGACATCCCTGTTGTCATTACCAAACTAGGAAAGAAAAGCGGGTAACCATTGTTATCTTTTGAAGGCCATATGGATTGACCTCAATTTGAGTAAGGATGCTATTATGAAATTAGGTATAGACTATCGAGGTGGGAATGATGAATAAGATAATCTATCAAGGATATATGACTTGATTTATCCATGGAAGGATGCAAGTACCTTCTTAAAGGTGGAATTAAGGATATAACTTCGATAACTTGAGATGAATCCTAGGGGAATGCATAAAGGTTGGCATTCCACCCTTAATAGGGACAGCATGAGTTTTGACAGTATGAATTGGAAAGGATCAAGGTAACAACAATCTTTAAAGATCAGTAAAGAAATTTTTCAGAAGTACATAGACAATGGTTCTAGTATTAGTAAATGGTATTTTGATATGCCCTGTATCTAGGGAATACATGAGGGACGATTTAAGGATAACCTTAGAGGTTTTACAAGGAGAAAGGTAATATTCCAAGTTCTCAGAATAGAAATTTTGATAAAGGAAATGTGACGTAAGTATAATAATGTCAGGTGGGCACGTGTTGAACCATAAGAAAGTATAGATCGACCCAATGAGGGTCAAGATTGGTGAAAACAAGAAGGACCCATGATAAGAAACGTCCTAAGTATGATCGGGAGTCAGCCGTGACAATGTTCACATCTAAAGACTAAGGCAATGACTTATGGAAAAAAATGGTGATTTTTTTTTTCTCACCAGGACTTAAGAAAAGCATTTTCACATAAGCAGTGATTGAAATGAAGTAGAAAAATTTAGTTGAAGATCATTTAAAATGACATTGATGGTAAGGAAATTTTACTATCAGGAAAGGCCAAAGAGGTGGCCGACACTCTAAGTGTAAGAGAGGAATTATAGGCGCTCGTGCCAGAGGAATATAGTGATGATGGTTGAAGCCGTGAAGGTTGTATTATGGTTTGGAAGATTGACATTCCTTCTGATGATTGTGCAATACCAGACCGTAATAATAGTTTGGTAAAGGTTTAATTCGTGTAATCACCATGAGCAGGCTATCTATCTTAAAAGGTACTATCTTGAGAATAAGCCAGGACCATGTTTCAAAAAGGACTAAACAAACCTTTGAGTTAAGTCTTCTATTGAAGGCATATGATTAAGAATGGTATTAACCTGCTATCGTTGCTTTCATTGAAACTCTTCTGCAATTTTATCTGCTTCACGTCATGAATGTACGTCAGGATCAGGATTGTTCTTCATGAATCATGAACGGTGATCATGTTACCTCCTTAGAAGAATTCGATACGATATGTATGGACTCCGTATGGTTAGGTATTAAGATTTCATGGAAATGAATGACTACAGTAGGTCAATGGTGGACCATAGTAATGCAGGAATGATTCTACGAGTAATGAGCCGATTACTTGCAACCGTGAGAGTTGTATTGGAATGGATGTTGAGATTGAGTACCACTAATCGGGTCGTGGTGGTGTATAAGTTATCATTGATAGACTAATTAAGTAAATTATCTACCTATTGAATACTTATAAGCTCGAGGAAGGTTGCGGTGCAAGCATAGAATTCTAGTAACGATGATGTATAGAATGAGATCCCAGATTCGATTTTTGATGTCGAGGGAGTTTCAAAGGTGATTGTGTATAAGCTCGAGGAAGAGCATGGGTCCATAGAATGATGGACGGTATAACAAAAATATTTAAGCATGTGAAATGTGATGCGATAATACTTGATGTTTATATATATATACGTATATGATTTGTCCTCCGATGACAAACCTCTATAGTTCAGAGGTAGATTCCAAGCCAGATATTTTGTGGCAGTATATTTTATATATATACAATTCTCTTCAATTCGTTCTTTTCTCTCCTTTTCATTTCATATAAGCTGAGAAGAACAACCCTTCCAGAAGGGGAGGTATTGCCGAATGATTATCTATCTGTGTGATAGAAGCCTAGTAGGATACCATCTATTGTTTAATTGCTTGTCAAGTACTAAAGGCTGGCCACCTTCTGTACTAACTATACGTTATAACAAGTGTTCATGATCATAGTGATCTCTCAATAAATTCTTTTACTTCTATATGAAGGACCAAGCTTTCGAAGATGGAAGCAGCTAAAGGAAGTAGTATCAGTACGGTGGTATTCCGATTCTAACGCGTTCGTGATACTAAGGTTGACGTGGTTATTAAAAGGTTATAGAACGCTAACGAGCAAAAGTGTAACTAGTATAGTATTATGTACGGAATATAGTAATGACTACAAACTGGAAAAGAATGGGTATTGAGAAGCAAAATCCATAGTGCTAGAAGCTATGATGAGAGTCTGTGTAATAGACTTGAATGAATTTAGAATGATCACTTAACGCGGATTGAGTTTTCTTACGACAATAGATCATATGTCATTATCAAGATGTCGCCTTATGAGATCCTTGAGGGAAGACAATCTCGATCTCCCTTATGTTAGGATGAAGTTGCTCTAGCACAAGATGCTCGGACCCGCAGTAGTCCAAAGGACCAAGGATATAATAGATCTAATCAGAGGACGGCTGGTAGTAGCCCAAGATGGACATAAGAAGTATGTTGATTTGATATGAAAGGACAAAGAATAGGAAGTAGGGGACCTAGTGATGTTATAGGTATTCCCTTGGAAAGGATGGATGAGGTTCGGAAAGAAAGGAAAGCTAAGCCCACGAATTGTTGGACCTTGGATATATTAAGACATATTGGGAAGTTAGCATATGAGCTATCCCTACCCCCAAACATGTAGCAAGTTCATAACGTATTCCACGTATCAATGTTACGGAAGTATAATTCGGATGCCAGACAAATAGGGGCATATGAGCGCATAGGCATGCAACCAGACGTAACCTATATGGAGCAACCAGAAAGGGTTATAGATCGAAAAGGAACAAGTGCTTAGGAGAAGGGTTATCAAACTAGACAGAGTTTGGTTGTAGAACCACAATGTGGGAAAATTTACTTGAGACTTAGAAAGTGCAATGCTAAGAGAGCATCCCTATTCATTTTCTATCTGATTCCGGGGCGGAATCCTTTTAAGGAGGGGAGACTGTAATAACCCCAATTTTTGGATTTTTTTTTTGAACACGGATGAATAGTAACTTTTGCTGATGATGCTGATTAAGGAAAATTATCAGAACACGCTATATAGGAGTACTATTATGGAAATTCTAAGATCGTATTAATACTCCATAAAGTAAATAAGTGTATGTAAAGATCGTCAGAATCCAAATTCGAACACTTTGATTTTTCCCAAAAATTCACCAGATACCGAAAGAATTGGGTATAAGGTAACATGATTAAAAGGATTTAAATTCAAGGATTATAAGAGAGGATCATTAAAGGAATATAAATTATTAAGAAGGGTTTAGGGGAACCCAAGTAATAAGATCCCGGGTATGATCTCTCAAACGATAAACGAGAACGAAAGTTAAGCGAACCGTAAAACAAATAAGCGACCAAGAGACAAGCTTGTACAAGAAGCCAAGGATTGTGACATCATCAAACCACAAGGAAGAGACATGTGGCAAATGGATGACATAGACATGGTGACATAAGCATGACAAATGGAGGGATTGTTGTTGGTCTTTGGAAAGGTATTGAGATGGCCTACAACTCTTGTTCACAAGTCTCATCTAAATAAGCATGGTAAGACCCTCGTTTTGACAGTTCTTTCAATCTAACTTTTAGAAACTTCAAAACCTAACTTTGTGTTCTTGATTTCTTTGGAAAGATCAAGCTTGTAGGAGGCTCCCTAAGATTTCCTAACTACTCTAATCACTCCAAGGAAGGTATAACACCTCCAAACCCTAGCTTTACTTTGAGTATTACGATGGTTTTGATGGTTATAGTAAATGGGAAGCATGATGCTTGTGTGTTTAGAGTTTGGATTGGATTTGTAGTGATCTGGATGTTGAAATCTTGTTTATAGTTAATGAAACTTAAGTATAACTAGTAGTTCATGTGTGGGGTTGTATAAATTGGAAAATCTTCAGGTTTGGGGACTGATGTAGTAAGGTTTGGATGAGGGTTTGTTGTATTGTTGGTTTTGAGTTGAATGGTGGTTGTTTGGAGTGGTTTAAAACTTGGTAATCGCGTAAACATAGTCGTCGTAATGCCCAATTTCATACAACTGCTTGTTCTTAGTGTTCGGGACAGAGAACTAACTATTGAATCTATGACTTTGCCATGTTTAGTTAGATTATGTCGTAAGCTTCATTTTGATATGTGGTTCGCTGGAATCCGATGTACGGTTTAGGAGAAACGACCATTTTAAGTAACGGCATTTCACGAACGAACCATTACCCCTCGCCTTACTTTGAAACCTTGGTTAAGGCCCTTAGATGACTAATTGGAGTATGAAACAATTATGTAAAGTGGACTAGGCAGTTGGTAGGTTATTCACGAAAGCAGCGCCTTAAAATTCGTAACGGTTAATTTATTAAAAATGGTGGAGCCGAGGGTACTCGAACGACTTATGTGATTTGTTAAGCGTAGAAATGACCATAAGCAAACGTTAGGGTTCAATTGGTTAAAGTCTAGTTTCTTAAGAGACCGTGGTTTAATTCCGGCTTATGTTGTTGTTCATAGGTTACCGGACCCACTCTAAGCTTAAGTCTATCCTGGAGCACTCAGGCAAGTTTTCTACCCCTTAAACTGTTGTTGTGATGTAAATATATGTATATGCATTATCTTGTGATAAGTGCATGATTGTTATTAGCAAATTTTGCGATATATTGGAGCATGTTGATATGGTATATATGCATGTCTGTTTCGTAATCTTGATATCTAATTGTTGATTCAAATGCTTATAAGTTGCATAATACCTATGCTAGAGATAAGCAGTAGTTGCGTATACCCTTAGTATAGGGGACCCAAAGGTGAACATTTTCTAAAACCAGGAGTCGATGTTCCCGAGTATATTATATATATTTATATGTATATAGATATAGTTTTCAAAACTATTAATCGAATAAGGTTTATTGGAAAACTTTATTTTATTTAATGAATATTATTTTGAATATTCATTCGAGGACTTATGACTCCGTTTAGTTTATTTAATGAATATTATTTTGAATATTCATTCGAGGACCTAAGACTCCGTTTATTTTATTTAATGAATATTATTTTGAATATTCATTCGAGGACTTATGACTCCGTTTAGTTTATTTAATGAATATTATTTTGGATATTCATTCGAGGACTTAAAACCCCGTTTATTTTATTTAATGAATATTATTTTGAATATTCATTTGAGGACTTATAACTCTGCTTATTTATTAAATAATATTCTTTATTTTATTAAAGAATAATGTTTCGATAATCAAACTTATTTTCGATTATTCAAATAAAGATCGTACTTTCGTATAAGTATATCTTTGGTTATTTATTATTCATTTCAAGTATGAGTTTTAAAACTTCTACTTCGATTATTTTTATAAGGATTATCCTTATGAGAATATTATTTAAATAATAATATTCAGATATTTTCTAATATATCGGGACTGATTTATTTCTTTAAATCAGCATTACTCCAAACATTTTTAAAAATGTTTTCAAGTCTTCAAAATGATTTTTAAAAGATTAGGGCGGATCCCAAAACTCATTTTTATATTTAAGATCCTCCTTTCGAAGGGGATTTAAATACTCGCTCAAAACCTGAGGGATCCGGCTCTGTGGTGTGTTTTATATTCACAACAAGGTTGCTATTTTGATAAAAGAGTTTTTGATTACTTACCCAACACTCGGGAAGTAAAATTCTTGGAACAAGTTAATCCATTAACAGGCATCGCCTGGGAAATATCGGTGAGTTTTCCTTTCCATCTAGATACGACTTCTTGGTGGAGCCGTATCAACAAGTTTCTACTTGGGGAAAGGGGGGACCAACTTTACGTTTCAGAGTCATGGAATTTCATCTGAACTAGGAGTGGCGTAAGTGGTCGAGTGGCACCAGCCCAGCCTAATGATATTGGCCCAAATGGCCTGGAAGTTCCGCTAAGACGGTCCATTCCTTAGGAGTCCAGTGTTCGGTTGATAAGTAAATCCGATAGGTTCTCCTCTACATGTAGAAAATGGTGGGGTTGCACTACTACGACTGATCATCGTAAGTGGTCTTCCTGGCGCGGCAAACTCCCGTAATGAGTTCATCATCCAGCTGGATATTTCGGCAACACTACCCAGAGCACTTCGATAGAAAGGCTACAGCTGGGCGATTGTTGAGTGTTGGCAGGGTCGAGTTTTCAAAATGATGTTTCCATCAAATGAAGTATCTCGTAACTTCATTTCTTTTCAATGATATTTCAAAGATTGATTTTATACCAGTTATGCCTGGTAGCTTCATATATGTGATGAACTATATATACCTTGAATGGTGGTAGTTCAAGTAGTATTCGGAAATGATATAAGTATATTGGAGTATCTTGTAACTTCATCTTTTCAACTTATATCTAGTAAATGATTATCTTATGCATGACAAAGATTTTCAGAAAAACGTTGAGACAAAGTTAGATATATGAGATCACCTTGCAACGATATTTTTATACAGTTATAAACTGGAACTCTGTGTATATTATACATGTCAGAGGATTTCAAAGATTGTGAAAAGTATATATGTATATATATACTGAATATTATGCGACTTGGTCGCGTTAAGATATAAACTTGGTTCATTTCTTCTTGACCAAGACTTTCTTGAGTACTATGAGAATACTCATATATTGTAAATTATTATACATACTATTTCGGTGGGCTTGTTGCTCACCCTTGCTTTCTTCTTTCATCACACAACATCAGATAGACAAGATGAACATGACCAAGCTCCCAATTCGCGAGCGGATAGGAAACGTTCCACAGTTTCCTATAGGTGTTGATGTCACTGTAGCTGAGGTAGGAACTACCAATAGGCTAGGCTTTCAACTTTTGATGTACTAGACTTATGTATATTTATGAATTGTAATAATGACAAAGAAATGTAAATTTATTCAGAAACCCTTTTAAGGTGTAATGGCATATAATTTTGGAATAAAATGACTCGTGTTATTTTTGGATATTCATCTCTGAGACTATAACTTGTGGTGTGTGTGTTTATTGTGGGGTCACAGTACGGAGTAGTTGATTGTTTATTAAGATTAGGTGTTATTAAGGGAAATGGAACTCGTGACAAACCGGATCCCTGACCCCGGATTTGGGGGTGTTACACCTTCAAAGAAACATCACTGTAGATTACAAAATTTCCCATGTCATCCAGCAATGCTAGCACTGGAGCTGTTACCAATCTCTTTTTCAACTCCTGGAAGCTTTCCTCACATTTTTTCTATCCAAATAAACTTCTCATTCTTCCTAGTCAGTTTGGTCAATGGAGTCACAGTCTTGGCAAAGTCTTTTACAAATTATTGATAATAACCTGCTAATCCAATAAAACTCCTAACTTCCGTCGGGGTCTTTGGTTGTTCCCACTGAGATACAACCTCAATCTTTACAGGATCCACCTTAATACCATCCTTTCCCACTACATGACCCAAAAACTAGACCTCATCCAACCAAAATTCACACTTTGAAAACATAACGTACAACTGCTTCTCCCTCAACCTTTGTAGGGCAACCCTCAGGTGTTGAGCATGATCTTCTTTAGTCCTTGAGTAGATGAGGATGTCATCAATAAATACAATAACAAACTTATCCAAGTACTCCTTATACACCCTATTCATTAAATCCATGAAAGTTGTTGGTGCATTGGCCAATCCAAATGACATCACTAGGAACTCGTAATTTCCATATCTAGTTTTGAATGCAGTCTTGGGTATATCTTCAGGCTTAATCTTTAACTAATAGTAGCCCGACCTCAAGTCAATCTTCGAGAAACAACACGCTCCCATAAGCTGGTCAAACAAGTCATCAATCCTGGGTAAATGATACTTATTTTTGATGGTTAACTTATTTAATTCCCGATAATCAATACACAATCTCATGATTTCATCCTTTTTCTTTAAAAACAATACTAGTGCACCCCACGGGGATACACTCGGCCTAATTACACCTTTATCCAACAATTTCTGAAGTTGCTTAGCTAGTTCTTTCATCTCCACTAGGGCCATACGATATGGAGCCTTTAAAACTGATTCTGCTCTGGGAACTAGGTTGATGGAAAACTCAATCTCTCCATTTGGTGGCCATCCTGATCACTTATCTGGGAAAACGTCCGGAAATTCCCTTACTGTTAGAATCTCATCTAGATTAGGTGCCTCTTTCTCAGTGTCTACTATGTGGGCTAAGTAAGCCTCGCATCCTTGTCTTAAAAGTTTCTTTGCCTTCAGTAACGAGAGAAATTTATTTTCCTGCCTTTGTCCTTGATAATTTACTCTGGTATTACCTTATGTATACATCAAAATATTTTTCTTCTTACAATCAATATTTACCTTATGTTGGGATAACCAATCCATTCCCAGAAACACATCAAATTCTCCTAACTCGAAGGGTATTAGGTCAGCCGAAAAAGAATGCCCGAGAATCTCTAGTTGGCACTTAGGACAAAATTGGTTTACTGAGACTTTATCCTGATTAGCCACTTCTACAATCAAAGGTTCGGCTAAGTCTTCAAACATTAAATCCATTTTATTCACACAATCCTTCGATATAAAAGACTTAGATGCTCCTGAATTAAATAAACCTTTAACGGGTATGGAGTTGAGAGAGAGCGTACCTGCAACTCCATCTGAGTCCTGAGCATGGGACCTCTTGGTCATCTTGAAGGTTCTAGCTCTAGCTGTACTGGATGCTGGTCCTTGGGATACAGTACCTTGAGTAGCCTTCTTACAATTCCTAGCAAGATGTCCGACCTTACCATAGTTATAGCAAGTAACTGCAGGTTTCTCTATATTGCACTCCGATGCATAATGACCCTTCTGATGACATTTGGAACGCTGAACATCACTTCTACACGGACCACTATGTCTCTTGCCAAATAACTTATAATTCACCGCTAAGTTGGCGGACTGGGTTGGAGTGGAAGCAACTGAAGTGGTAGTAGGCCTGGCCTGAGGAAAAGTGTGTCTCCTGAATCTCCAATTCCTATTCCTTCCGAATTGCTTTGGAAATTTTTTTCTGGATTCTCCTTGATTCGCCTTATCCGTACCACCATCAAATTTTCCCTTTTTATCGCCCCTTTCCTTGGCGGCCAACTTCTGGTCACTATCTATTACTAGAGCGGCCTGGACCACTGAGGTATATGTCTTGAGCTGCAAGGCCACAACTCCACTGCGAATTTCTGGCTTCAATCCCTGCTGGAACCTTTTCACTTTTTGAGCTTCAGTACTCACATACACAGGTAAAAACTGGGCCAATTACATAAACTTGGCCTCATATTCTACCACACTCTTTTTACCCTTCTTAATTCCAGAAACTCAACCTCCAACTGACTTTGCAAAAAATCCAAAAAATACTTTTCCAAAAATAAATCTATAAACGTGGTCCAATAAACAGGACCTTCTCCTTCCAAGGAACGAGTGGACTCCCACCAATAATTTTCCTCGCCCTTCATAAAATAACTCGCATAGTCTGATTTAAGATGATCACTTACTTGAGTGAAAGGTAAAGGCTTTTTACATCTCCTTTAACCAAATTCTGGCAGCAACAGGGTCCACTTCGCCCTTAAACTCTGGGGGTTTCACCGACCGAAAGTATTTAAAACTAACAGTTTGGTTCACCTCTCTTTGCTGAGGTTGTTGCTGAAACTGCAGCTTCTGCTATCGGATTTGTTGCTGTTGTTGTTGTATGAACTGCTGTTGTTGCAGAAATTATTGCTGCTACTGCTGAAATTGTTCTTGCTGCTGAGCCATTTGATTTTACTGTTGGCGCAACAAATCTAGCAACTCATTCATGACTGGGCCCCTATCAGAATCTCTAGTAGAGAAATATATTCTTCTTAGGCGGCATTCTCCTGAAAAAGAATAAATGGTTTTAGTTTAAAAATTGCCCCCGGGTAGCAACACTTTTATGTGTCAAGAAAATGCCACCTCAACAAAATATTCCCATCCTCATTTAATTGGGGTCCGTCCATACTGAGTGGCTAAATTCAACAAAATCAGCAACAAATACAACAATAAAAGTAACAAAAATAATAACAGTGCAACACTAACAACATAACTTGAATACATGCCCAAATTTGGCTGTCATAGTTGCCGCCGACTACTATTGAAGCATACTAGCTGAATTCACATGATCGGACTCGTTCTCTCGAGAGGGATAACTAGAAACCTCTATCGACTATTGGCAATAGTACATACACAAGGGAGACACACTAAAGATTAGAGCAGTTCCAAGAAACCTCAATAGATGCCAGGGTTATGCCTTCGAACCCTAGACTAGACTCTTAAACTTACTCCTCTAAATATGAGTTGCTGTCTCACACCTTTAAACACAACTTCTACACCTTTCTGACTCTACTCCTAACCTAAATCAGGGACTTAAACCTGTAGCTCTGATACAAACCTGTGACGGTCTCAACCCTGGGGTCAGGAGTTGACGTCACAAACAACCACAAACCACAAATATAATACAACCAACTCATTTTATTCAATATAAATACAACCCCTGAACAAGATTTTTTCCAGGTTCAAGTTTAATTTAGGTTACACAACTAATACAAATCAACTTATTTAAAACAACCTGACACCACTAACTTTCTACAACAACTCACATACCACACCTGGTCTGACACAACTATCTCAGAGGAGCCCGATACAGGATGAACTGGGACCTGGCCCTGCCAATGACAGAAGGGTCTCCTAGGCATCTGCAATATATGAATATACATAACATTTTACAAGAGTGAGCGATCAATCGCTCAGCAGTACCGCTATATGAATAACAAGTAAAACAATTTATGATAAATATTTATAGGAACATAAATCATAACTCGTTTATAAAAAAAGTAAAACATGTATAAACTGGATATCAACAACTAGCATGCTCTGTAAAACAATAACATCAGTCGTGCGCTGTGCATATACCAGAGTCCAATTTTAGCATGCTATTTTCATTTTCAAATCATCTGTTCCATTTCAGGAACCACAAAATCATCTATCCCGTTACGGGGACCCAAATATTTTTAAACACATGGGATACGTAACTTAAAATGTTCTATTTTAGTATGAAATTTAAATCAGCAATTATTCATATATTACTGAACCATAAAAAATATGGTCGTGGGTACTTGTCTCAATACGCTTTAACAACTATTAATGGCTGGCTTTGAACCGACCTGGATGCTCGAGCTTTCGATTGGGACCTATAGAACCGAAATACCGTAAATTAGACGGTTGAATATACTTGACATATCCTCATTAATACTCTACCCATATGATTTCAAAACCCGACACGTAATTATACGCATTATTGTAATGTATGTAACAATCAGGGTTCACATCATTGAAAGTCGGTTCGGTATATATTCTCGGAAAATACTTACACCCATCAATTTTGGAAATTAGGATTATCGGATATTTTTGGCAAAATATTTCACCACAACATGCAATCAGATTTTGAATAAAGTATTTATATATATTCGTTCGATGTTTTTGGTAATTACAGGATACGTTCCTGTATTTTAAGAATTAATTTCTCGGAAATTGGGCAGCGTTTCCTCTATTTATCGGACTATCCCCTTCGAAATATAATCGACGTCACAACCAACAACAATCCACAATTCACATTCCCAATTACCGACACAATTCAATTATTAACTATTATTATTATTATTATTTTATTTGTAGGACTCATAAATATTCATCACCGTCCACCGTCGGCGCGCCGGGGCTCATCACCGACAGCGATTAAATTCGTGGGTTCCTGTTTATATCGGGTGTCCTACGCGAATATTACCGATAAACGAAATTAAATCTCACAAATATCGAATAATTTATTTCACAAAATCAATCAATTATTCCCTACAAATATAATAATAAATTTCAGTCCAAAAATAACCAAGCCAATGACAGCAACACAGTCGAACACAACACAGATGCACGCGCCTACGCGCTACCACCAACCGCCGCTACACCTCTCAGAAATCCGAGGGGCGGAAACAAAGAAACAACAAAGTTTAAGCATAAACACACACTAGTATGTATACATATATAAAAATTAATAGGAACAAAAATGAACTAATCGAGACTAGCAACCGAACCCAACGCCGGAAACTCACCGGAAAACCGAGAGACAAAACCGGGGAAAGAGGGAAGAGAAGGGAGAGGGAAAAGAGGGAAAGATATTGAAAGAGAGAAGGGATATTAAAGACATTAGAGAGAGTGAGAGAGTGAGTTCGAGAGAGAGAGAGAGAGTCGTGAGATGAGAGAGAGAGAGAGGCGGTGGATAGATTGATGCTGGAGAGATTAACAATAAAGGAATAAGAGGATATATAATTATCTAATTTTTATTCTTTTTATTACCCGCATCTGAAACCGAATTTGGTGATTTAATCGAGCAATTTATGGGTAAAATACCCCAAAAAATTACTAGGATAGTTTCAAAATTCCCGAAATAATTAAAAACTGATAAAATAAAAATTTCATAATTTTTAAAGTGTTCCTGAAATGCGTGACATACCCGTATTTAACGATTTATCGAACAAATGTGCAGGTGAATTTAATCCGAAAAATTTTCAAAATAATTTTAGAGATAACACTAATATTTTTTAAAATAAATACTCCCTAAAATCACTTTTAACAATAAACAAAACATTACGTCCCAACAATTAATCACACAAACAAGACTTCGAATACCACAGAGTACATACAACCAATATCACATACAACACACAGCTAACAGAACCGTATTATATTGTATTTATTTAATTACACTTTAATAATTACAAATATAAAGGTCATTATAGCTGAGCTGTATCGACTAAACACTAGATTGACCTTAGACCGACTTCAATGCTTGGGGCTTTCGACTGGAACCTACAGAATCGAAATACCTTAATTTAGACGATAAGTTATGCTTGACATATCCTCGCTATCAACTCTACCCGTATGATATCAAATCATGACTCGTATTTATACGTACTAATTTAATACACAGAACAAATAGGGTCCACGTACTCAAAACTCGGTTTAGTATTTATTTTCGGAAAATACGAATAACTATCATTTCGGAAAATAGGGTTTTTGAATATTTTGCAAAATATTTCACCATAATACGAAAGTAGGTTTCGAAAAATATTTATAACTATATAGGTATATTAACCAATTAACTAATAATTAAAACACCTTTTAATCATTAATCCCTTTTCTAAACACTTTAGAAAAATAATTCTCTCACTTGACTTAATTTCCAAAATTAAAATCTTAATTAATAATATTAAGAATTAATTAAATCTCATTTAATCAATTATTAAATCTGCTAATTAATTATTTATTTCACAAATAAATAATTACCAGCCATTATTAATTAATTCCTCCACCATTAAATCATTCTCTTTTATGGTGTGACCCTGTAGGTTCAATATTAAGCCGGTAGTAGAAATAAATAATAATAAAACTATTTTATCATTATTTATATAAATTCTCTAATTCATTAAATATGATTAATTAATAAATTAATCATATTTATTCTACATCGTGAGGGATACTTCTCATGATATCGCGACTATCCGGATAATACGAATTCACTGCTTGGAATACCAAGAACCTATTCAGTGAGTAGTTACCGTACAATCAATTCCTTCTACCATGCAATGTCACGATTAAATACAAGGCATGAAACTTATGTCAAGCATATCTTATTTAATCATTTGCTTTCCCATTTACTATGCTTAGTTCTATTTAATGTAAATTAGAAACTCCTTTCTAATTTCATTTACTCTGGCGAGAGATTCCTGAACTAGCATAAGTGGATCAGCATTGAACATTCTCTTCCTTCACTGGAAGGGGTAGATCCTTTATTGATCATACACTATCTTCGTGTACAAATTCCTATACCCAGTAGAGCCCTTATAATTGTCCCTAGAGACTAAGAACTAAACCAAAGCATAGTTCAGTGTACACAAGATGACTATGATGACCTCAAGTCTAAGGATACTTATACAACTATCACTATGTGAACAACTGCTGACATGTGAGTGAACTCCATCAGTTGTTCAGCTGTGTGAGTCATGTTCAGTGAACTTATTCTATAATAAGCACCTACATACTAGCTATAGTGTCACCACAAAAATGTCTATGAGAACAGACATCCTTCATAATGAAGCAAACATAGTTTGTACCGATCTTTGTGGATTACTAATTACCAGTTAGTAATCCTACGACCAGGAAATATTTAAGTTTAGAGTTATCATCTTTTAGGTCTCATTATTATGATCTCATCATAATCCATAAAAAGTTTTACTCTAAACTATGGTATATCTTATTTAAACACATAAATAGATAAAGCCTGCAATAAACCTAAAACAATTCTTTTATTAATATCAATGAAATCAAAACAGATTTCATAAAATGTTATTCCTAAATCATCATACATGATTGGACTTAGGACACATCTCTTTCAAATAGCAGTTCTGATGCTACTGAATTGAAGGTACCTCATTAAACTCTTTCTTTTCATACTGATGATATTTCTGAGCTAAAATTATATCTTGAAACCATGTTCATTAGTTTTAGAGATCAGACTTTAACAAATGAAAGTTTAACATCTGAAAGTCTTGCTCTTAGAAACAGAAATTACTTAGAAAAAGAGTTAGTTATATTTCATCAAACTTAGAAAGAAAGAGACGAGGCTTTGTATGTTAGAGATGAAGTGCTAAAATTGAATAAATCTCTTAAATCTGAACTGAAAAAGGAAAAGGAGATAATCAAAACTTGGACTAACTCTGGAAGAACAACTCAGAAAATCTTAGAAAATGGAAATTGGAAAGAAGGACTAGGTTATCTAGATTATAAAGAAGAAAAGAAACTGTGTCATCTAAACCAAACTTTACCAAGAAAGCTGAAATGCCTAAAGTTATTCCTATCAAGTTTGTGTCAAATTCTGATAAGTCAAAATCTGAAAGAATGATAGACTCTAAAAGAAAAGTCAAAGAAAAGTCAACTTCTGACAAATTAAAACAGGATAAACCAGCTAAAGTAAACATATGTTTAATGATAAAGAAGCAGCTTAAGCACAAGCTGAAATAGATTAAAAATGTGAACAAGGTAAAGGAAGCTAGGAAAAATAGGAATGGAAAGGAAGATGTGAATAAAAGTAATAATTATATACCTATTCCTAATGCTCCTAGAAAGAAATGCTATAATTATGGAAACTCTAACCATCTTGCTTCTTTTTGCAGGAAAAATAAAGATATAAACTTTTTACCTCTTAGAACAGGAGTTAAGAGTCAGTCTGTTAGGTTTAAACCACAAAGTCCTTGTTTTCATTGTGGTAGTTTATGGCATTCTATTTATACTTGTAAGGAATATCATAGTTTGTACTATGATTATTATCAAATATAACTTTCTTTAAAGAAAGTTAGTGGAATTCCTTCTAGTGTAAGTTATGATATAAAGTATGATAAAAAGCATGTTAGAATAAACTCTGAAACTAAATCCGCTGCAAATACTAACAAACTTAAAAAGGCCAAAGGATCCAATCAAGTCTGGGTCCTTAAAACTAACCAATAGTGGTCTTTGTGAATGCATGGCAACAGGAAAAACATTCTAGTTCTGGACAGTGGATGTTCTGGACATATGACTGGAAATAAAGCCCTGCTATCAGACTTTGGGGAGAAAGCTAGCCCAGGATATTCTTATGGAGATGGCAACATGGGAAAGACTCTGTGATATGGCAATATCAATCTTGGGAATGTCATAATTGAATCAGTAGCTCTTGTCTCAGGACTTAAACATAATCTGCTAAGTGTGAGTCAAATCTGTGACCGAGGTTATCATGTTGATTTCTTTGAAGAACACTGTGAGGTTGTAAGTGATTCTACATGCAAAGTGGTTCTGAAAGGTTACAGACATGGTAACATATATGAAGCCAGACTTTCAACAAACTCTGATGGTTCTGCAATCTGTCTGTTAAGCAGAGCATCAATTGAAGAAAGCTGGAATTGGCATAAGAGACTCTCTCATTTAAATTTCAACAACATAAATGAGCTAGTAAAGAAAGATCTTGTGAGAGTACTGCCAAAATAAGTATTTGCTCCTGATGGTCTTTGTGACTCATGTCAAAAGGCAAAACAAAGAAAATCTACATTCAAGAGCAAAACTGAATCCTCAATTCTTGAGCCTTATCACTTACGACATGTTGATCTATTTGGTCCAGTCAATGTCATGTCCATTGCAAAGAAGAAATATTCTATGGTTATAGTGGATGAGTTCACAAGATACACTTGGGTGTATTTCTTGCACAAGAAGAATGAAACTGCATCTACTCTAACTGATCATGTCAGACAGCTTGATAAGTTGGTGAAAGATTCTGTTAAAATAATAAGAAGTGATAATGGCACTGAGTTTAAGAATTCAATCATGGAAGAGTTCTACAAAGAGTATGGAATAAAGCAGGAATTTTCTGCACCTGGAACTCCACATCAGAATGGAGTTGTAGAAAGAACATGACTCTTATTGAAGCTGCACGAACAATGTTTGATGAAGCAAAGCTACCAACCTATTTTTGGGCTAAAGCTGTGCAGACTGCTTGTTTTACATAGATGCTACACTCATAAACAAGCATGGAAAAACACCATATGAGATGGTGAAGAAAAAGAAACCAAATCTGAAATACTTTCATGTATTTGGATGCAAGTGTTTTATTCTTAAGACTCATCCTGAACAGCTGTCAAAATTTGATTTAAAAGCTGATGAAGGAATTTTTGTTGCATATCCACTTTCCACAAAAGCCTTCAGAGTCTACAATTTAAGAACAAGGGTTGTCATGGAATCTATCAATGTATCTTTTGATGATAAAAAGATAACAGGACTGAAAGATTTCAATGATCATGATCAGCTGAGATTTGAAAATGAAGATGTAAATACTGATACTGTAAATTCTGATGACCTAAATCCTGATTATGTAAGTTCTGACGGGTTAAATTCTAATGTCATTGAAACTATGGTAACTGCTCCAAAGGAAAATGCACATGTTCAAGGGGAGCAAGCTAATGATCCCACCACATCTCAAGACTCTCAAGAAACATCAAAACCAGTCACTGGCTCTTCAAGTTCTGATTCATCAAGTTCTGATGAGCCAAATTCTGATAATTCTGGAAACTCTGATTTTTCAATTCCTGAAGGATCCAACTCAAATTCTGAAATTTCAGAGAGCATAACTTCAGGGGGAGCATCTGAAAATGCTGATGGAGATAACATGGATCATGGGGGAGGATCCAATTCTAGAGATCAACTTCCATCTGCAAGGAAGTGGACTAAATCACACACACTTGACTTAATAATTGGAGATCCTGAAGTAGGTGTCAGAACTAGAACAACAACATCAAATGAATGTCTCTATCATTCCTTTCTATCTCAGACTGAACCAAAGAAAGTGGAAGAAGCTCTTCAAGATGCTGATTGGGTGCAAGCAATGCAGGAAGAGTTAAATGAATTTGAAAGAAATAAAGTCTGGACCCTAGTGCCAAGACCAAAGAACAGATCAATTGTTGGCACAAAATGGGTGTTCAGAAACAAAACTGACAGTGATGGCATAATTACAAGAAACAAAGCAAGGCTGGTTGCTAAAGGTTACTCTCAACAAGAGGGTATTGACTATGATGAAACATTTGCTTCAGTTGCTAGATTGGAAGCCATAAGGATCTTTTTGGCTTATGCTGCTCACAAGAAGTTTAAAGTCTTTCAAATTGATGTGAAAAGTGCTTTTCTCAATGGAGAATTGGAAGAAGAGGTATATATTGAACAACCTCCAGGCTTTGTAGATCCAAAATTTCCAAATCATGTCTACAGGCTTGACAAAGCACTTTATGGCCTTAAGCAAGCACCTAGAGCATGATATGAGATTCTACCTCAATAACTTCTGGAAAGTGGATTTACCAGAGGCACAATTGATAAAACTCTGTTCTACCTCAACCATGGAAAGGATTTACTTTTGGTACATGATATCATTGGCTCTACAAATACAAAACTTTGTAAAAGATTTTCCAAGTTAATGCAGTCAAGATATCAAATGAGTATGATAGGAGAACTTAGCTATTTTCTGGGACTTCAAGTCAAGAAAACTGAAGAAGGTACTTTCATAAATAAATCCAAGTACACCAGAAATTTACTCAAGAAATTTGGAATGCAAGACAGTTCAACTGCATCCACTCCCATGGCCACTGCCGCCAAGTTAGATAAAGATACTGGAGCATCAGTAGATATTACTAACTACAGAGGTATGATTGGCTCTTTACTCTATTTAACTGCAAGTATACCTGATATCATGTATGCTACCTGTCTTTGTGCAAGATTTCAGGATGATCCAAGAGAACCGCATCTAATAGTTGTGAAAAGAATTTTCAAGTACCTCAAGGGTATAGATGATCTAGGATTGTGGTATCCTGGGGAATCATATTTTAAGCTAATAGGTTACTCAGATGCAAATTTTGCAAGATGCAAAATAGATATGCACTAGTGGAAGCTGCCAATTTCTTGGAGGCAGATTGGTTTTTTGGTTTAGCAAGAAACAGAAATCAATTTCCACATCAACTGCAGAAGCAGAATATATTGCTGCAGGAAGTTGTTGTGCACAGATTGTTTGGATGAAGAATAAGTTACTGGACTATGGGTTAGAATTTTCTAAAATACCTATTTACTGTGACAATCAAAGTGTTATTGCTGTGACAGTAAATCCAGTTCAACACTCAATGACAAAGCACATCAGCATTAGGTACCATTTCATAAGGGAACATGTGATGGAAGGTACAAGGGAATTGTATTTTGTCCCAACAGATCAACAACTAGAAGATATCTTCACAAAACCACTATGTGCAGCTACTTTTACAAGAATGAACTTGGAATGGTTTCAGGTTCTTTCTCAAAATATGTTAAGTTTTTGTTCTCATGTATCAGACTTTATGATCAGTATTTACAGATTGTCTTATCTCAATGTAATATGTGCTTAAAATGTATCATATTAAATACTGATTGTTATCTGATGTGATTCTATATACTCTGATAGTGTTTTGAATGTTCTGTGACTATTCAATCCAATGAGGATTACTTTGCTAGATGCTGACTTAGTAGTCTTTAACAAATATGTATCCCACATTTGAATTAGTTGTTTATGTGGAAATCCATAACACAAGAAAACTCTTATTTTGATCTTAATCAAATTTACTTCTTGTATCTTATTACTAAGTCACAAACTAGATTATTGTTTCTTATCTGTCAAATTCTGATGTCAATAAATCTTAAGGATGAACTACTGCTTGATAAGCCTCACTTATCTGAAGAAAATAAAAGAAAAGAAAAATTGAAGTCAGGTACTCCTTTGAGATCTACAGTAAATATGTGAAAGGGAAGACCCAAGAGCATTGCTGGTATTAAGTTATCTGCATTAGAAAAGCAAATAAATTTTTCTTGGTGACTTTTCACATTCTCTGATTACTGGAGAAATATGCTGATAATAGCATAAATTCTAATAGCAGTTGTGACTCATTTACACTGAGAAGCCACTGTAAAAAGAATGTCAAAAGATGCATAAAATGAGCACAAACAGTTGAGGTGGACTCTTGCATAAATTTATTCTATAGTAGACTTCAAAATTAAAGATATATTTTAAGCATTTTTCTTAGTTATGCCTTATTTCTAATATATCTGAAGTTTATCAGACTTTAATCTTTATCTAATCATTTGCAAATGCACACACTATCACTATATATGAATGATGAAAATTACTGTGGTGATTAAGTTGTTTCTGAAAAACAGTTAAGTGTTATTTGTATAAATTCTGAGGATAAGTTCTGATTATGTTCTGATGATTAAACACTGAAGAAAG
The DNA here is from genome assembly GCF_009905375.1 of Apium graveolens. Lineage (NCBI taxonomy): Eukaryota > Viridiplantae > Streptophyta > Magnoliopsida > Apiales > Apiaceae > Apium > Apium graveolens. The sequence goes on along the minus strand of NC_133649.1, from coordinate 185,678,137 downwards.
CAGTCAGTATTTGTGTGAAGAAACACAGAAACAGACATTCACTTTTTGAGTACAGAATCCATGTTCTGATGACCATTAAATTCTGATAATAGTCAAGTTCTGATGCAAATCCTGATGGAAACTCTGATGCTTACGTGGCATTATTTAATTACATGACTTATTTTTAGTATTTACTGTAACGGTTATATTTTGTCAGATAATAATTAAGTCAGATAAAAATAGTGATAATCATTTGGTTAATGGGTTGCGTGTTTGTTTTGGTAATAGCATGTGAGCAATAATTACTGCACGTTTACCGTGCCCACTCATTACTGTTTTAACTATTTCCATGCTGTCAGGTATAAAAAGTCTGTTCTGCTTCACAAAAATAGCCGTTGTCACGTGGAGTATATAAATAAGAGAGTTAAAAGATTTTACAATCTTTTACCTACTATTCTTATTTTCTAATCTCTCTTATTCTCTCTCACTCTCTTATATTCTCTGAAGCTATTTCTTACAGGCATTTTATCAAACACCTTGCAAACACACAATCTTTCACTTAATTTCTTATAGAAATGGCACCCAAGGACATCATCTTTAATGGAGCCAAGTTCGTCCCCAATAACTACATGGCTATTCTCAGCAAGGATGATGCTCTATCAGATCTTCATTTTATTCAAGATTTTTTGACTAACAGTGAGATTGGGTATGCTCTGACCCAACCACAATTACTCTCAGGAACACAAATACTGGAGTTTTGGAGGACTGGGGTATATGATGATGGTGGTGAAGCTGGGTCCCCAAGTATTATTTTCACAACAGGGGAAGATGAGCATCTTCGTACTGTGTCTACTGTTCGACAAGCTCTACATCTGCCAGAAAATTGTAATTTCAATGCTCAGATTGAGGAGCCACTTCTACAAGGTGATGGCTAATCTTGGATATGAGAAAGGTTTTTCCAAGCTGGGACAGCTAAAGAGGCCATACATCAGAAGGGAGTGGAGCTACTTCTTTGACTGCATCACCGGATCTTTTGCCAACAAATGCTCCAACTTTGATGCCATTCCCATTCTGAGTCAGCAAATAGGGTATGCACTTCTAAATCAAACTCACTTTGATTATGCTACTGATATTTTGGGTTTTATTGGGGATAGGATGAATGAGGACCCGAATATTATTTAATTTGCTAGATTTTGTCAACTCATTTACAGTTTTTGTTGTCCTGATAAGTCCCAAAACTTTAGTGAGACAATTTAACCTTTTAAACTTGCTAAAAGGGTTTTCATAGACTTGTTATCTACTGATAATAATAAAGAGATACTAAGACCCCTTCAAATTCCTACATCAAAAAAATAGTTCTTAGTAAACTCTGACCTCAACACATACATGCCCAAATTTCCTGAAGTTGCACCCTCTCAACCTCCATCAGCACCTACAACCAATACTCCACCAGCTCAATCTTCTCAACCACACCCACAGCCTACCATCAGAACCTATTTCCAACCAGCACAATCCTCTCAACCAACCTCTGGTACTTCTCAAAAAGTTCCAGTTCTAAATTTTGCTACAACATCTAGACCCAAACCTTCAAGAGCAAAATATGTTCCTAAATCTCCACCCAGGAGAAGAAGGATGATTCTGAGGGATGAATCAGATGAAGATGAGCAAGTCCATGTTCATGCATCGGAACCTATGACAATATAAGCTAAAACGGAAATTTTTCAGAAAGAGGCAACTCCTCAGAAACAGACTGAAGCTGAGGGTTCTTGTTTGAAAAGAAAAAGACTTTCAAGTTCTGATGCTGCTCAAGCAACACCTTCACAACCAAAGTCCAGATCAAAGAGGATGAGAGCAGGTAGGCATATGGCACAACCTCAATCTGAGGTTGCTAAAGAAGCCAAGGAAGAGGGTCAGGAATCTCTGATCTCATCAGAACCAATAGTAATTGAAGCTCTTCCACCTCTACCTCAAGTTGAAGACATTTTTCAAGATACAGTGATCACACCTCCTGTCTCTCCAATCAAAGAATCTGTTACAGTTGAAGATTCAGGATTAAGTCCTGAAATTGACACTCGTAGGCTGAACATTCCATCTGTCTTGTTTCTGGACGCACCACAAGGACAAGTGACAACTCCACCTGTTTCTCCATTAAATACTAAAATACCAACTACTCCAATTCTGGATGTGGAAACAAATGAAGTTGTACCAGAATCTCCTACAACCACACACTCTTGTGTTGTTAGAAGATGATGAGTTTCTAGTAAGTTCTGGAGAGTCAGCTCCAGTAAATACTCCAGCTCAAATTCTTGGAAAGGAGGCACTGCTTAAAAAGTTTGTTGAAGAAGATGCTCATGTTCCATGGGAAGAAACTCATAGAGGAGTTGAATGGACCAAGAAGTGGAATGAATCTGACTTCATGCCCAGCTCAAAAGTTCTGTCAGATCATATTGCAAAAGCTGATGAGTTGTTGACTAATTCTGATTTTAAAGCTCAATTTAAAGTCACAGCTCTCAGTACTTAAAGTCATCAAGGTCAACACTGCATTACTCAAGCCAAGGTTGATAAACTACAGGAAAATGCTGATAAGCTGGACCTGATGCTCAAGCTAGACAAGAACATATATATCAGACCTATTATGAAAAAGCAGAGGCTATTGAGAAAGTTCAAGAAAAGCAAAAGGCCAACTGAATAAGGTCCTGTAGAATCAAGCCTCTCAACACACTCAACTGAATGAAATCCAATCAGTGGAACTTCGTCTCTCTCTACTCCTACCAGATGATGCCAAAAAGGGGGAGAAGGTAGTTAAGTCCAAATGCTCTACTAGTCAAGTACTGGAGAAGAAGGATGATAAAGGAGATGACCAGGGAAACCCTAGCAAGGGAAAAGGTCAGGGTCAAGGGCAAAGCAGCAAAGTTTCTTCACAGAAACTAAATCCTGATTCTAGCAAATCTTCTACACAGAAGAATACAAGTTCTGAAGCTGTAAATGCTCAAGTTCTGAAAGCGATTCCTGATTATCAAAGTCTGATGACAAAGCCTGATATTCTGATTTAAGCTGAAAGTCAAGACTCTCAGAAGTTTTTACAAACTCCGAAGCTTAAGGGAAGGGAGACTACTGTCTATTATAAAGATCCCCAAATTCAGACACTTGATGAAGAGATTGCTAGAAGATTATCTCTCAAGCATAATCCTGGAATGGATTTAGAGACTCTAAAGGAGGAAGAAGCTAGATTTGCAGCTGAGAAGACAAATCTTAAATTTAAAGCTTCTAATGCAAAGAAACCTCCAAGGCCTAAGGCAAAAGGCATTGTGATCAAGGAAAGGTCAACTTCTGAGGTTTCAAAGCCCAAGACAAGATCACAAGTTGAAATTGATCCCAAGGCAAAAGGGAAAGGAAAGATTGATGAACCAACAAAGAAACAGGAGATGAAGATTCCTCAAATCCTGATGAAACCTGTGTGGAAAATGGTTCAGGTTTTTGATGATATAGCTGCAGAAGATGAAACTGTTCAAACTCTAAAAAGAAGAAAGATATCAGAAGAATCTAAGACAACCTCTGACATAGCTCAAGTTGTTCAGAGTGAAGAACAACAAGCTATAGAAGAATCTGCAAATCCTGATCAAGTCATCAAGACATCAACCTCTGACAGAGCTCAAGTTGATTTGAACAAAATGACAATTACTGATAAGAAGAAACTCCTATAGAAAAATGTTAAACCATCAGATCCTAAGAAAAGTCAACTGCTATCTGACTTCATGACTGTTGGATTGAAAGCCAGAGAAGCAAGAGACAGAGCTGGATTAGGTCCTGAAGAAGCCAAAATCAAAACAGGAGTTGAAGTACTTACTAGAGATCCATTTTTATTAACTGACAAACCACTTGAGGAAGTTACACAGAAACACCTTGACAAGGTTATATCTGTTCAAGTGGTACTGGATGCTCATGATAAGAGTAATGTCAAAGAAAAGCTGATTCTGTTTCTTGAAGATGGAAGAACATACAGAATGTCAGAATCAGATGTGCTGAACAAAACCCAGAAAGAACTTCAATTCTTTCATTATCTTTTAGAGATAAAGTTTGAGATTACCAGAAGATGGTTAAATTTCATCATGAAGACTATAAGAGATAAAGCCAGAATCTCTGGATCAAGGGTTACAGAATTTGTTCCAAAGATAGTTGAAGATGATGGAAGTGAAATTCCAATGAAGAAGGATTTTGCTAAACTTGAAGTTATTCAGAAAGAGAAATGTGTGTGCTCGAATGAAGACTCATCTCATCCAAGGGTAATCAGACTTGGTGATGGATTAGAAAGAAATCACATCTCAGCACTTAGGACTGCAATCTACCAGATTGGAAGTTAAGATGAAGAAATGAAGCAAGTCAAGGCTATATTAGCTTAAGTCCCGAGGAATGCAGAAGAGAAGCTGATATCAAACTTTGTCAAGAATCACTTTGGATTCAGATTTACTCAATAAAATTGGTAAAGGCTGTAATAACCCCAATTTTTGGGAAATTTTTGAAACCCTTATGAATAGTGTTTTTGCTGAATGAGAAAACTTTTCATGCCACACTATGTAGGGGTTCTGATATGGATATTCTGAGATTTTATTAGTACTTTATATGGGATATAAGTGTATGTAAAGATCGTCAGAATCCAAATCCGAACACTTTGATTTTTCCCGGAAATCAACTAGATACGGAAAGAATTGAGAAAAAGGTAACAGGATAAAAAGGATTTAAATTAAAGGATTATAAGAGAGGATCATAAAAAGGAATATAATGTATTGAGATAGGTTAAGGGAACCTAAGTAATAAGATCCCGGGTATGATCCCTCAAACGATAAACGAAAACGAAAGTTAAGTGAACCGTATAACAGATCAGCGGTCATTAGGCAAACAATTAGGAAGTTAATCAAAGGGATTAGAGAGGATGATGTCACCCAACCAATGAGAAGAGGACAAGGAGGGGAGGATGACATCATGAGGATGACATAAGCATGACATAGAAGGGAAGGAAGTGTGGTTGAATTATAACCACACAAAATCAAGGTTAATTAAGTAATTAACCAAAAACAACACAAAAATCAACCAACCAAGCCAAAACATTTCATTTCACCAAACAAAACACAAAAATCTCTCTTCTTCTTCTTCATGCTCTCGGCTTCTTTTCTTAGAAATTGAAGATCCAAGCTCCACCACTTACTATTTAGCAAGGTAATTATCTAAACTTCCCCATGGATAGTTACATACTTCCTATAAGTTTAAGCTTCTAATTCCAAGCCAATCTTTTTCTATAAATCATGGAAGAAGATGGTGAATAGTGTTTTTCAAGAAATAAAATTTGTGTTCTTGAAGTTTTGTTTAGATTAAGCTTGGATAAGGACTTTAAGGGTGATTCCAAGCCATTCTCTTGATTCTCCACTCTTCAAGGAAGGTATATCATCTCCAAACCCTAGATTCCTATGTATTATAAGATGATTTTGATTAGTAGGGTGATATTGTAGCTTGATGTTGTGATTTAGAGTTTGGGATTTGAAATGGTAGTGAAATGGAATGGTAAATGTTGTTATTTTGATTAAAAGAACTTAAGTATGGTTAAAGTTAAGCTTAGGCATAAGTATGAATGTTAAAATTGAATTGGTTGGGGTTGTTATGATGTGATAAGGATGGATGTTGGTTGTATGTTGGATTTGAGGTTGAATTGGGTTGGTTTTGAATGGTTTTAAATTGGGAAATCGCGTAAACATAGCCGTCATAACGTCCGATTTTCTTTAGACTGTTTTTGTGCATAACATTAGGACCCGAGAACCCCCTGCTAGATTATGACCATTGCCATGTCTAGATAGCTCATGTTACGAGCTTCGTTTTGATATGTAGTTCGTTCGATTCCGATGCACGGTTTAGGAGAAACGACCGTTTCATGTAACGGCGTTTCGGGAACGAAACTTTTCCCCTCGCCTTACTTTGAAACATAGGTTAAAGACCAAAAAGGGTTAATTAATGTATGAAACATTTATGGTAAGTGTGTTAGGCAGTTGGTAAGACACTCGCGAAGGAATCGCCTTAAAACTCGTAAAGGTTAAATTATTAAAAATGGTGGAGCCGAGGGTACTCGAGTGACTTAAGAGAACCAGCGAGCGCAAAATAAGCGTTAGAGTCTAAGTTAGTTAAAGTATAGATTTACAAGTGACTTTGGTTTAATTCCAACTTACTTGTTGTTTATAGGTTACCAGACTCGTCCCGAGCCTTTTATCACCCCAAGTCGCTCAGGCAAGTTTTCTACCCGTTATAACTGTTGTTGTGATGAATATATGTATTTGCATTATCTTGCGATAGATGCATGTTGGTTAATTAGAAAATGTTGCAATATATTGAAGCATGCTGCTATGGTATATATATATGCATGTCTGTTTCGTATTCTTTCCATATATATCTGTTGATTCAGTTGATAATACCAATGCTAGAGGATAGCGGTAATTTGCATATACCCTTAGTACAGGGACCCAAAGGTGAAAGTATTTTCTAAAACCGGGAGTCGAGGATCCCGAGTAGATTTTGTATATATGGATATAAATATATACATATATACTTATATATATATATGGTCATAGTTTTCAAAACTATTAATCGAATAAGGTTTATTCGATAACTTTAACTTTATTTTATTATTGAATATTATTTCGAATATTATTCGAAGGCGTATGACTCCTTTATATTAAATGAATATTATTTTGAATATTCATTCGAGGACTTATGACTCCTTTTATTTTATTATCTGAATATTATTTGAATATTCATTCGAGGGCTTATGACTCTTTCATATTATTTATTGAATATTATTTGAATATTTATTCGAGGGCTTATGACTCAGTTTATATTATTTAATGAATATTATTTGAATATTCATTTGAGGATCTATGACCCCGATTATTTGCTGAGATATATTCTTTATTTTATTAAAGAATAAGGTGTCAATAATCAAACTTATTTTCGATTATTCAAATAAAGATAGTACTTTCATAAATATATCTTTGGTTATTTAATACTCGTTTCAAGTATAAGTTTTAATACTTCTACTTCAATTATTTTTATAAAGATTATTCTTTATGGGAATATTATTTAAATAATAATATTCAGTCATTTTCTAAATATTCTGGGGACTGATTTACTTCATTAAATCAGCTTTACTCCAAACACTCTATAAAGTGTTTTCGAGTCTTCAAAATGATTTTTAAAAGTTTGAGCGGATCCCAAAACTCATTTTTATATTTAAGATCTTCCTTTTTAAGGGGATTTAAATACTCGCTCAAAACCTGAGGGATCCGGCTCTGTGGTGTATTTTATATTCGCAACACGGTTGCAGTTTTGGTAAATGAATTGATTACTTACCCAACGTTCGGGAAGTAAGTCCATCTATTGAGTCGGCATAAGCAACATGGGCTCAGTGGGCGTCCATGATAGTGTAAGTGGCTCAGTGGGAGTCCATCAAATGCATAAGTGGCTGAGTGGCAGTCCAGCATAAGGTCCTATTACGACCAGGGTGATGACCAGTGGGGAATTCGTCCATCTACTAGTAGAAAAGGTTACTTATGGGTATCTTTGCCTGATCAACAAGATATCTGGTTTATGCCAAATTCTTTTCCTTTCCAAATTTATTGGATATTGCAATTCTGTTCATACTTTACATGACAAAGGTTTTCAGGAAATTGTATAAAGAAGATGTATATGTGGATATATATATATATATATTAGAACTTAATGAAGTATATCATAACTTCATTTCCTTTAATAATATTACAAAGATTTAATCTATTCAAATCTTGTCTTGTAGTCTCATCTATGTGATGAACTTTTGAAACTGATTATAACTTGAACGGTGGTAGTTCAAGTTGTATTGGGAAAGATATAAGTATATTGGGGTATTTGGTAACTTCATCTTTTAAACTTATATCTAATTAATAATTGTCTTATGAATGACAAAGATTTTCAGAAAAACGTTGAGACAAGGTTAGATATATGAGATCACCTTGCAACGATATTTTTTTATACAGTTATACACTGGGACTTTGTGTATATTATGCATGGAAGATGACTTCCAATATTTTGAAAAGTATATATGTATATATACTGAATATTTTGCGACTTCATCGCATTAAGCTATCAACTTGGTTCATTTCTTTTGACCAAGACTTTCATGAGTATTATGAGTAGGCTCATATATTGTTAATCATTATACATATTATTTTGGTGGGCTTGCTGCTCACCCTTGCTTTCTTCTTTCATCACACAACATCAGATAGATAAGATGAACAGGACTAAGCTCCCAATTCGCAAGCGGATAGGAAACGTTCCGCAGCTTTCTGGAAGCGTTGAGGCAGCTGTAGCTGTGGTAGAAATTACCAATAGGCTAAGTTTTCAAGTAATAATGTACCAGACTTATGTATATTATGAATTGTAATAATGGCAAAGAAATGTAAATTTATCCAGAAAACCTTTTAAGGTGTATTGATATATAATTGTGGAATAAAACGACTTGTGATTAATTGTGGATATTCATCTCTGAGACTATAACTTGTGGTGTGTGTGTTTATTGTGGGGTCACGGTTCAGAGTAGTTGATTGTGTATTAAGATTGGGTGTTATTAAGGGAAATGGATCTCGTGACAACCCAGATCCCCGACCCCGGATTTGGGGGTGTTACAGTAGTGGTATCAGAGCCAAGTGTTATAAACCTCAGAGATGATGGGACGTTAAGATAATAAGTTCACTAAGATAATAAGAACTCTTGCCAAGTTCATAGTCGGGCTACCTAACGTACTACTGACAGTTAAAACCCTTATGGGAACCCTTATAAATATCGTGATAGAAGAGTAGTTCGTTATCGTATATGGTAGCGGGACTCCGAACCCTGAGGTTGAGGAGCAACAACGCGATGATGTTTTATTACTAATTGGAGATCGGATTGTGGATCTGATAGAGCGTCCTAACGTAGGACCGGATGATGTTGATATTGAGGATGTAACGGTTGAGGATGTTGTCCTAGAAGGGATTGTTGCTGAGGAGGATCCCGTGAAGGATCCTGACAAGAATGAATAAAGGACCACTGAGGAATTGATGACCAGGGGTAGGGCAACTCCCAGAGGTAGGATTGGTTAGGTCGACTACCAGAGGTAGGATTGGTCGGTCACTACCGGAGGTTCGTTCAAGTTTGTAAAGATAGTAGCCCCTTTAACGCGGCTTACTCATAAGACTGAGAAGTTCGAATAGACAGAGAAATGCGAGAACAGCTTTCAAGAACTGAAGCAAAGGTTGGTGACGGCCCCTATGCTGGCGTTGCCGGATGGAAAAGGAGATTTTGTGATTTGTAAGTGACGCTTCGCATAAGGAATTAGGGTGCTTCTTATATAGCACAACAAGATAATCGCGTCTGCGTCAAGACAATTAAGGGAATATAAAATTCGATATCCCCATCCATGAGCTTAGGCTCGTGGCAATAGTTTTGCCCTAAAGATTGGAAGCACTACTTGTATTGAGAGAAGTGCGAGATTTACACAAGCCATAGGTGCTCTAGTGCATTTTCGCGTAGAAAGAGCTCAACATGCGCCAGAGAAGGTGGTTAGAGCTAATCAAGGATTACGATTATGAGATTCTTTATCATTCGGGGGAAAGCCAATGTGGTGGCTGATGCCCTTAGTAAAAATGAGAGACTCAAGATGATAATGTCTTTTGGGGAGTTTATAAGAGATTTTGAGAAAATGGAAATAGAAGTGAAGGTAACCGGAGCCGGTACCGAAAAGCTGTTTGAGATTGCAATACAGCCCGAATTATTGGAAAAGAACATATTGTGCCAATAAAAGTGATGAATGAAGGCAGAGAGCCAACACATAGATATGAGATTAATACCGAGAGAGATGATAAGGGAATAATGAGGTATTCCTATAGAATTTGGGTTCCAAATGTTTAAGAGCTTAAAGATGAGATCTTAGATGAAAGCTAGTTTGAGGAATAAGAGTTAGAGCAAACCCTGAACGTGATAGTCAGGGAGGTCGCCATCAAGATAGAAGGAACCCATAACATGATGAAGTGAAAATGAGGATTTAAATTTATGTAAGATGACCCCAATTATGGGGAGTAGGAAGAAATATTTAGACTAAGACAATAGAAAGTCGAGCGAGATAAGGAGAACTGAGATGGTACTCCTATACGGCAATTTATGGACCTGTCTAGACAAAACTTAGACTATTATCCTCAACCACCAACTTGAGGAAACAATGCGGTAGGAAATTCTTTCATGACCTTTAGGTCGCTAAGCTCTCAGAGTTCCAAGGAACAGGTTGACCCAGTCGAGGCAAGAGCCTGGCTAAAGGAAATATATGAATCATTGGAGATTCTAAATGATTGACGAATCACCAAAGACTGTTTTTGTCACTTACCCTCCTAAGAGAGAGACCACTCGCTGGTGAAGACCAAGAAAGGCACGAAGCCAGAGGTTATAATAAACTGATTTAAGTTCACTCAATTGTTTTCGGGAAAGTAATTCCCAAAGATAAGGAGATATTGTAAAAGCTTTAGAGTCAGAACAAAGGCAGACGAGTATGATGAATTATGAATCTAAGTTGTAAAAGTTATCAAGATTCGTTCTGAGGACACGAATCCAGAATGACGGGATGTTTGGAATCAATACTTATGTTGTGTTAGTTCATGAAATAATGATAAGAGAAAGGAAAAAAAAAAGAAACTGAAGTGAAAAGGAATATAAAGGCAATAGAGTTTGAGGTATGATAAGGGAGTTGGGCATAAGGAAACCCTAAAGACTCGTAGCAATAGAAATAGGAAAGTATGTAATCATTGGTATGAGGGTGATTCACCATGAGTTAAAGTTGATGGTTGAAGGCATACGAGTTATGTACATTTTATCCCCTTTAAGTTGGGAGGATTCAAGGAAACCTTTAGATAGTTCGAAGGATAAATAATAAGACGCGGATAGACTAAAGAGACAAGAAAGTAAGAAAGTAGGAAAATTGGATGAAGGAAGTGACCTTCAATAATGTGAAATGTAAGACCGGTGGCTCGATACTCAGAAAGGAAGACGCCAGGTATGAGAGATATCCCAACATTGAGGTGACTGTTGAGATAAACAACAAAAGTAAATAAGGAATTATTAAGAAGAAGTTCACGTTGAACATGACCAATATCTTCCAGAACATCCATGTTATCTTTTGGAGGCCATATGGATTGACCTCAATTTGAATAAGGATGCTATTATGAAGTTAGGTATAGACTATCGAGGTGGGAATGATTGAATAAGACACCCTTAACAGGGATATATGACTTGATTTATCCATGGAAGGATGCATGTACCTTTTTAAAAGGTGGAATTAAGGATAGAACATCGGTAACTTAAAACGAATCCTAGGGGAATGCATAAAGGTTGGCATTTCACCCTTAATAGGGATAGTATGAGTTTTGACAGTATGAATTGGAAAGGATTAAGGTAATAACAACCTTTAAGAATCAGTGGAGAATTTTTTTCAGAAGTATATAAACAATGATTCTGGTATTAATAAATGGTATCTTGATATGCCCTGTATCTAGGGAATACAGGAGGAACGATTCAAGGATAACCCTAGAGGTTTTACAAGGAGAAAGGTAATATTCAAAATTCTCAAGAATAGAAATGTTGATAAAGGAAATATGACATAATTATAATGATGCCAAGTGGGGCACGTGTTAAACCACGAGAAAGTATGGATCGAACCAGTAATGGTCGAAATTGTTCAGGGCAATTAGGACTTAAGATAAAAAGATGTTCTAATTATGATTGAGAGTCAGTCGTGACAGTGATTAACCTCTAAAGACTGAGGCAATAACTCATGGAAAAATGGTGATTTTTTTTTACTCATCAGATTTTAAGGAAAGCATTTTCACATAAGCTGTGATTGAAATGAGGTAGAAAATTTATTTGGAGGTGGTTAAAATGACATTGACTGTAAGGAAATTTTACTATCAGGAAAGGCCAAAGAGGTGGCCGACACTTTAAAGGTAAGAGGATAATTATAGGCGCTTGTGCCAAAAGAATACAGTGATGATGGTTAAAACTGTGAAGGTTGTATTATGGTTTGGAAGATTGACATTCCTTCTGATGACTGTGCAATACCCAACCGTAATAGTAGTTGGTAAAGGTTTAATTCGTGTAATCGCCATGAACGGGCTATCTATCTTAGAAGGTCCTATCTTGAGATAAGCCAGGACCATAGTTTCAAAAAGGACTAGACGAACCTTTGAGTAAGTCTTCTATTAAAGGCATATGGTTTAAAATGGTATTAACCTGCTATCGTTGCTTTGATTGAAACTCTTCTGCAATTTTATCTGCTTCATGTCATGTATGTATGTCAGGATCAAGAGTGTTCTTCATGAATCAGGAATGGTGATTATGTTACCTCCTTAGAATGATTTGATACGACATGTATGGACTCCGTATGGTTAGATATTAAGATTTCATAGAACGTGAATGATGACAGTAGGTCAGTGGTGGACCATAGTAAGGCAGCAATGATTCTGCGAGTGGTGAGCTGATTACAACCGTGAGAGTGTCTTGTATATCAGAACTTAATGAAGTATATCATAAATTCATTTCCTTTAATAATATTTCAAAGATTTAATCTATTCAAATCTTGTCTTGTAGTCTCATCTATGTGATGAACTTTTGAAACTGATTATAACTTGAACGGTGGTAGTTCAAGTAGTATTGGGAAAGATATAAGTATATTGGGGTATTTGGTAACTTCATCTTTTAAACTTATATCTAATTAATAATTGTCTTATGAATGACAAAGATTTTCAGAAAAATGTTGAGACAAGGTTAGATATATGAGATCACCTTGCAACGATATTTTTTTATACAGTTATACACTGGGACTTTGTGTATATTATGCATGGAAGAGGACTTCCAATATTTTGAAAAGTATATATGTATATATACTGAATATTTTGCGACTTCATCGCATTAAGTTATCAACTTGGTTCATTTCTTTTGACCAAGACTTTCATAAGTATTATGAGTAGGCTCATATATTGTTAATCATTATACATATTATTTTGGTGGGCTTGCTGCTCACCCTTGCTTTCTTTTTTCATCACACAACATGAGATAGATAAGATGAACAAGACCAAGCTCCCAATTCGCAAGCGGATAGGAAACGTTCCGCAGCTTTCTGGAAGCGTTGAGGCAGCTGTAGCTGTGGTAGAAATTACCAATAGGCTAAGTTTTCAAGTAATAATGTACCAGACTTATGTATATTATGAATTGTAATAATGGCAAAGAAATGTAAATTTATCCAGAAAACCTTTTAAGGTGTATTGATATATAATTGTGGAATAAAACGACTTGTGATTAATTGTGGATATTCATCTCTGAGACTATAACTTGTGGTGTGTGTGTTTATTGTGGGGTCACGGTTCAGAGTAGTTGATTGTGTATTAAGATTGGGTGTTATTAAGGGAAATGGATCTCGTGACAACCCAGATCCCCGACCCCGGATTTGGGGGTATTACAAAAGCTGCAAGGACTGTAAGTTGTAGTTAATTATTTAAATAAACTCTCATTGCATTTGTACTTAAATGTTTTTAACATCATCAAATCTATTAACTTGTATATTTTTCATAAGTTACAAGTTGGGGGATATTTTTAGATATATTTGTGATGTCATGTCTAATCTGTTCTGTTTAGTTTCAGAACTTAATATTGAAAGGAATATGTCCTAAGTCCAATCATGTATGAGGATTTAGGAATAACTTTTATGTAATCTGTTTTGATTTCATTGATATTAATAAAAGACTTGTTTTGTTTATATTACGGGCTTTATCTATTTAAGTGTTTAAATAAGATATACCATAGTATAGAGTAAAGCTTTTTATGGATTATGATGAGATCATAATAGTGAGACCTAAAAGATGATAACTCTAAACTTAAATAGTTCCTGGTCGTAGAATTACTAACTGGTAATTAATAATCCACAAAGATCGGTACATACTATGCTTGCTTCATTATGAAGGATGTCTGTTCTCATAGACATTTGTGTGGTGACACTATAGCTAGTATGTAGGTGCTTATTATAGAATAAGTTCACTGAACATGACTCGCCCAGCTGAACAACTGATGGAGTTCACTCACGTGTCAGCAGTTGTTCACATAGTGATAGTTGTACAAGTATCCTTAGACTTGAGGTCATCATAGTCATCTTGTGTACACTGAACTATGCTTTGGTTTAGTTCTTAGTCTCCAGGGACAATTATTAGGGCTCTACTGGGTATAGGAATTTGTACACGAAGATAGTGTATGATCAATAAAGGATCTACCCCTTCCAGTGAAGGAAGCGAATGTTCAAGGCTGATCCACTTATGTTAGTTCAGGAATCTCTGGCCAGAGTGAATGAAATTAGAAAGGAGTTTCTAATTTGCATAGAACTAAGCATAGTAAATGGTAAGCAAGTGATTGAATTAGATAGTCTTGACACGAGATTCATGCCTTGTATTTAATCGGGACATTGTAGGGTAGAAGGAGTTTATTGTACGGTAACTATTCACTGAATAGGTTCTTGGTATTCTAAGCAGTGAATTCATATTATCCGGATGGTGGCGATATGCTGAGAAGTATCCCTCACGATGTAGAATAAATGTGATTAATTAATTAATCATATTTAATAAATTAGAGAATTTATATAAATAATGATAAAATAGTTTTATTATTATTTATTTCTACTACCGACTTAATATTGAACCTACAGGGTCACACCATAAAAAGAGAATGATTTAATGGTGGAGGAATTAATTAATAATGGCTAATAATTATTTATTTGTGAAATAAATAATTAATTAGCAAATTTAATAATTGATTAAATGAGATTTAATTGATTATAAATTAATTAAGAAATGTTCTTAATATTATTAATTAAGGATTTAATTTTTGGAAATTAAATCAAGAGAGAGAATTATTTCTAAAGTGTTTAGAAAAAGGATTAATAATTAAAAGGTGTTTTAATTATTAATGAGAATAATAAATGGGATAATAATAATAATGTTTATGGGAAAATTTCAGCTGAAAAGTTTGCCTATAAATATACTATTATAAACCCTATTTTGATTCGAACCCCAAAAACCCAAAAAGTTTGGAAAACCCAATTCTCTCCACCTCCTTCCTCCTCCTTAACATCGTTTTCTTGGTGGATACCGGTGGAGTGCTTCACACTTGAGGAGCAACTGCTAAGGATCTCTGATCGTTGTCTCCGAATTATTTTAAAGGTTAGATTCGATCCCTATGTTTTTACCACGATTTATATGCTTTTATTTGGATTTTATGTGTGTAAAAGTGTTTTGCCATGCCTCCGCTGCGTTTAAAATCCAACAAATATCAGGACTTACTGGAAATCAGGACTTACTGAAGTCAGAACTTATATCAGAACTTAAGGCCGTCAGGATTTATATTAGGACTTAAGTGCGGGTACTTTAGTTAAGGAATGCAACTGATTTACAGGAGAGGATCTGGACTAAAACAAAAGAAGATATGCATGAAGAGTTGGACAGCTAGAAGACTTGTAGAAGATAATATCTGATTAATATATTTTAGGAGAAAGAATTATATTCTATATCAATTAGAAGATATTTTATAACTGTGTACTATATAATCACAGCTTAGGGTTTACACTATAAGTATTATCATTCACGAGAACATTATTCATTGTAACCTAGCAGCTCTTAGTGATATTGTTCATCACTGAGAGAGTAGTTTAACCTACTTTGTAACAGAGCTTATTATATTGAATAAACTTGATTACTGTTACATACTTGTGTTCTAAATTGATTTGATTGTATAAATACTATATTCAACCCCCTTCTATAGTGTTGTGTGACCTAACAAAATGAAAAGTAAAACACAAAGCAATAAAACACAAGGCTTTAAAACTTTCTGGTGGATTTGAACTTATCCACTAGATATATATATAAAGATGAGAACTCTGTGATGCTTGAATAGCACACAGCTGCTTACAAGTGAACTTACAGAATTACAGAAAAATACTTAACAAATACAGCTTTATCTATCTCTCTGAAAATAATGCTTAGTTTGTTCTACTTGCTACACTTGGTTTATATACTAACAAGTTACATGATAAAAAGACAAATAAGTAAAACAAAAATTGTTTCTAGTATAATTTCATGCAACTTCATTACTCTATCCAGCATCTTTGAATATCTTCATAATTGTATGGAAATGGTAATGCTTCTTTGTTCTCTAAATCCTGCAATTAGGCTGCCACATTTCATTTGCAAACACTCGATGCATGTGGCTGTGTTGTCACTGTCAACTGATATTTTGGATATGATCATCCGTCGGGACTATGTTGGTCATCCGTCGGGAGCCTTGTTAATTATCTGTTGGGAGCCTTTGTAAATCATCCGTCGGGAGCCTTTCTGTCACTTGACTCTATTTCACTTATACAGAATTACAAGATATCTTATATTTACAATTAGCCAACCTATTCTGCATATTAATCTAGTAGTCAACATGACTTAAGAATCCTACAGCATCTACTAAAACATTATTGTTTGCAGGAATGTGATACAAGACTTATTATTACATAAGCTACACTCTCGATGGATGTTCAGTCGTCATCCGTCGGGACTATAAAGTTCATCCGCCGGGACTGTTATAGAACATCCATCGAGAGCTACAAAACACTAAGGTAAATCTACTAAAGTGTTTTGTTCAACTTATCATCAAGTTCATAATATATTTCTAACAATCTCCCTTAATTTATGTCTACTGAAATTGTAGCCATAAATTACGAGAAACTTGATGATAACAAAACATCCTAAATATACAGATTGAATTATGGTAGATAAAACTTGTAAGTGCTATAGTTTATATGAAAATTGAACAAAGTAAAGTGTACAAAGAGTTCTCACAATCATTCTCAAGGTGCTCCTCTAGTCTGAGCAAATGTGATCTATTTCCTTGATTGTCTTGATTTCTTCCCAAGCTTCCTATTGTTCTCTTCTATTTGATTTTGGAGTTGTCTTTGAAATTCATGTTCTTCAGCATTTGATAATTCTTATTGCTTGAGATGCTCAATTGGTCATCCAACCTGAAGAATCTCCAAACACCCTTTTCATCCATGAATTCCATCAGCTAGTAAGGCCTCAAGTGCACTCTATTTCCTGTGAAAGGGAATTGATAGAGTCCCTGGGAGTGCATTTGAGGCTTTGCTGCTCCTTAGTTCTTCTATCTTTTTTAGAATCATTCTTTTGGCAGTCACATTGAATCCAAAATTTTTATTGAATGATGAGAAGATCTTTATCAAAACAGAACAACTTTCTTGAAAAATCCTGTGAAGGGGCCATATGATCTCTTTCCCACCCTTGTATTTGAACACCAGTCTTTCAGGGAGATTCTTGTGAGCATCAATTGCTCTCACTTCTTCTAGTTCATCCATGTAGAGATTTATTTCTGAAAACTCCTTGATATCACAGATATATAGAAGATATCTCTTGCTAATAGTTGGTTGAGTTTTGGTTAGGGTTTTGGTTTTGATTTTCACAGGCTTGACCTTCTTGATTGCCCTTGTCTTTGTCTTCTTTAACTTGTTGAAGATTGGTAAATTAAGCTTAGGAAGAGGTAAACTATCCTAGTCTATAAGCTCATCCTTGGGAACTATTGGCTCACCATGAAAGTTCTTCGTAGGATCCACCTTAAATTCATCCTACAACACTGAGGGCTTGGATGTTTGATTTGTGGATATAGACTGGTTGGGAATGTAATCTTCCATCTTATCATCTTTGAAGTCCAACCTTCTTTTGGGAAGGATTTTGTATATGAACTTCCTTTTCTGTTGAGGTTCCTTGTGCATTTTCTGATCCCGATCTTTAGCTACCACAGGTTGTTTCACAAATATCTCAATTGCAGTTTTCACAGGTTGAAGCTTGGCTACTATAGTAGCATGTTTTTCTTCTGTTTAAGTTTCTTAGTATCTAAAGCATCTTGCTTCTTTTCTTGCTTGATTCTCTCCTTTTCTTCCTTCTTAGCTTCTGCAAACTGAGGGTGTCCAGCCACCACACATATTTCTTTCCCATTCTTATAGATCTTAGCAATTCTTCTCTTTAGCACTGAGTCAGTTGGATCTTTGAAGAATGCAATGGACCTTGCCAACAGTTTATTTTCATCTGGTCTTGGAGTCTCAAATATAAGATTCAAGGGATTTTTGTGAGATGACTTTGGATAGTTTCTTTTAGGCTTTAAAACCAAGTTGGCTTTTGGAGACATTATGAATAAAGGTTGGCCCTTTTCCAAATTACCTAGATTTATTTCATTTACTGAGATTTTTTTGACTTGAGAGAAGTGATGAAAGATCTTGTCTGGTTTCTCTATTTGACCAAATTTCTGCTCAATCTTCTTGTCAATTTCCTCCCATATTTCATTCAGTTCAGCTGCCTTGACATTGATCAAATCTATACTGTCCATCACCGGTGGCTTAATGAAGGTAATTTCTGGAACAATTACCTTACTGGCATTTATCTTTAGCATTGTCCCCCCTCACTTGCAACACCTTGACTAACAGAGGTAATTGAGCCTTTCTCCCCCTTTTTGTTAGCATCAAGTTAAGAAGTTTTAGGTATGGTATGTGCAGCCACCGGCTGTTGAAGAAGCATAGTTTGATGAGCTTGATTGAGGCTGATTTTAGTGAGCTCACTCTCTAGGTTAATCACCCTTTTGTTAACAACATCAATTTTGGAGTTTGTTTCAGACTCTTTTCTGAGTCTTTGATGTAGAACTCTCATTGTAGCTTCAGGAAGCTTAGACTCCAGTCTGTCAGATACATCACTCTTGATATCAGCTATAGAGGCTTTGATTGCTTCTACATCCTGAGTCTGTTTGAGATTTTATATTTGATATAATTGAAGAGAGTTGAGATGAGCTTGTAGCAGACTTGTAGTGTTGGCATCTATGGAGGCTTGAAGAACTGTATTGGTTTGCTTGATGAGAGAGATTAGGGTTGACTTGAAATGATGCTCACTGCATTCTTTGTTGAATATCCATGATGAAATGTTTGCATTCCAGCTTGAACCAGCTTCTCCCCCTAAATCCATGGGCTCCTCTTCTTCATCATCCTCATCCCCAAATAGATCCTCAGAACCACCAGTTCCATAGTCAATATCATCACCAACTGTGGGAGGCAATGCTGAGATGACATCTTTAGCTCTTTGCATGGAGGCAGTTGTATGCACCAAATTGAGCACTCTTTCAGCAGCCACATTGTGATGTTCAGCAAGAACTTGATAAGCTAAAATAGGGTGAGTAAATGCCTCAGCTTCATAAGAAATAGAATCTATGACAGCTTGATATTCTTGCTGAATTAGTTGTTTCTTTTCAGCCTCTCTTCCCATACATCAGTACCTGTTTTTCTCTCATTTTCTCTCTTTTCTTTCATCAAGGGATCCCTTTGGCTCACCACCCTCACACCTTCACCTTCACATACTAAGGTGGAACTCCCCTCACTCACTTTTTCTAGGCTAGAAGAAATAGCCTGCATAATTTCTCTCTTTTCCTCTCCTTTTGTCTGAGAGCAACTCAGCCTCTCATTCTGTTCACCCCCTTCCCTCAATCCTAGGAGTGATTGTACAACCACTAGCTCATCTACACTTGTAACAATTGTTGAAAATTCAGCTTATGTAGTGCGTACCGACGAATGAGGAACATCCATCAGGGTAGTAGTTAGAATAGCTAATAGGTGACTGATGTCAGGCACATCCATCAGGATATAATCACTAGCCGACCGATGAAAAATATCCATTGGAATAGAAGAAATGATAGAGTTTGTATTGAAAAATATTATGGACTCTGTGCAGATTGATGATAATTTAGGCACAGAAGTCTCAATAGTTCCTTAAAAAATTGGCAAGCCAACAAATCATCTAGAAGATGATGCTCACTTGTACTGAGTTTTGGCTTTTCCAATATAGTTAAAGAAGGAGTATCATGGATTGATGTGTAAATTATATCAACATCCATGGAATTGGTGGGAGAGTTTTGTGTGTTTGGTGCTTCTATTGTTATAGATTTTGGTTGTGACTCCCCATTTATTGGATTCACATCAAACTGAGTTTGAGAAGGTGCAGTGACCGAGTCTTTAGCTGCAGTTTGCACTATGTGTAATCCCTGTGCATCCCCAAGTTTTCTAGATTTCTTCTTTCTTGTATAAGTTTGGGGGTAAGTCTGTGTCCCTAGCCCTTTTGACATGTGCTCCTGGTTGGGAGCTTGTTTCAATAGTAGCATCCTTTTGAGAGGATGAAACTAGAGGTGTGCTACTTTTCTTATTAAGCACCACATTTTGTTGGGAAACTGTGGTGTGGCTAGGTTTGGGTACACTCACCTCACCATCCTTATTCTTAGGGTTTCTTTGATCTTCACCCTGTCTCTCACCAATCTTACCCACCTTCACACTCCCCTATTTGCTTTTGGTAGATTTTAAAATTGGCATCTTTTGAGAGACACCAGAGTGTGGTTTCTTTGATTTGGATTTTGAAGGTTTGGATTTTGTTGCTTGGGTAGACATCTGTTGGGTAATTGACACAGATGCCATAGCAATCAATGGCAAAGAAACTTGAGAGATAGAGCGAGTAGGGACAGAAGCATTTACCTCACTTACCTAAGGGTCCTCTATGATAGGCAAATAAATAAAGGGCACCTCCTTGTTATGATCAGCTCTGTTTAAATCTGCAATTATTCTCCTATCTTCAACCCAATAATCCAGTTTGTTGGTTGGGTTCTCAATTACAAGGTCTTCACATATATGGTTAGCAATAATCATAAATAATCTAGCTTGATAAACATTTCTAGGTCTCTTTTTAATCTCCCCTAACTTGTAGCCTAACTCAAACATGATAGCATCACTAAAGTTATAGTAATTATCACTATGTAGCATGTAGAGCATGTTAAGCATGGTAGTATTGATAGAATGGAAGTTGCTTATCTTACCAGAAAACACCTTGGTAACTACATCACACAGAAAACTCCACTATTTCCTAAGACCTAGCCTTCTAATCTCACTTAACTTAGTGGTAGGAAGTGCATAGCCAATATAATTAAGTAACTAAATCAGCATCTGTGTGTGATTTAGTAGTAATATTTTCAGGAATTTTAAAGCATGCTTGGATAGTATCACTGTTAATACAAAATTCCTTACCTTTAATGGAGAGAGTAATTGTTTTGTCAATTGCCTGATACATAGCAGTGGTCCACATCTCCTCCACAACTTCACAGTAGATTGTGGGTGATTCCAGCATGGCATAGCTAAGCTTGCATCCCTTCACAAAATCCATCATTTTGTGATAATCTTCAGAGGCTGGAATCTCTTTGTTCATAAGAGCCACAAAATTTTTCTTCTCATAAATGAATCCTGACTGAGACATGATCTTAACTACTAGTGCCATTGTTAAAGCAAGGAAATTTGCAGAAAGAAAGAGGGTTTTGCTTTGAGGAAGAAGAGAGCAGTTAATTGCAATAGAGAAAGATGAAAGCTAAAATAAACTTGAAGTAAGGATTTTATGTATTTTCAGATAAAATGGGATAAAAATTAAAGGTAAAATTTAAAGACCTAATGAAAATTGCCCAAAATAGCCGTTTAAAAGTAAAATAAATTGTTAAAATTCTGTCATTTATCCGTTGTGATATACTTACAGACTGTAAGTAAATCTGATGGATAATGTTCAGAACTTTAACGGATAAGAAGTTGACAATTCGACGGATGGGAATAAAGCAATAATCCGTCGGGTTTAAAATAATCCAGAAAAGTAATTGAATTTTACCAGGCTATTTTATTTGGACAGATGATCAAACTCGATGGATAATAACCATCCGTCGAGATGTAGATTTTGACACAACCATATTATCATTCAAAACAGAAAAATTAATTAAGTTTCTGGCTGCATTTCAACTTGCAAAATAATCAAAAGTGATTTAAGAATAATTAAGCATACCTAACTCACTTACCAACCTAGAGAAGGTTTTCATCAAGTGGCTTGGTAAAGATATCTTCAAGTTGCTTCTCACTTGGAACAAAATAAAGTTCCACAGTACTACTCATTACATGTTCCCTAATAAAGTGATATTTGATATCTATGTGCTTTGTTTTTGAATGTTGTACTGAATTTTCAGGAATTGCAATTGCACTTGTGTTATCACCAAAAATAAAAATTCTGTCCACTTGCATACTATAGTCCAACAATTGGTTTTTCATTCATAGAATCTGTGTACAACAACTACCCGCAGGAATATATTCAGCCTCAGTTGTAGAAGTAGAGACTAGATTTTGCTTTTTACTGAACCAGGATACTAGCCTGTTTCCTAGAAATTGACAGGTTCCTGTAGTGCTTTTTCTATCCATTTTGCACCCTGCGTAGTCTGCATCTGAATACCCAGTTAGATCAAAACCAGAATCTCTAGGGTACCAAATGCCAAGTTTTGGTGTTCCCTTGAGATATCTGAAGATTCTCTTTATAGCTATTAAATGAGACTCTCTAGGATCAGCCTGAAATCTAGCACAAAGACAAGTAGCAAACATCATATCTGGCCTACTAGCTGTTAAATACAAAAGTGAGCCAACCATGCCTCTATAGCTTAAAATATCTACAGACTTTTCAGTAGTATTCAATTCAAGTTTAGTTGCAGTAGCCATGTGAGGTTTTACAGATGAGTAATCCATTAGATCAAACATCTTTAAAAGATCATAAATATATTTGGTTAGACTAATGAAAATTCCATCACTAACTTGCTTAACTTATAAACCAAGAAAGTAAGTTAGTTCTCCCATCATGCTCATTTCATACTTACTTTGCATCAGTTTGGAAAACTTTTTGCAAAGTTTTTCATCTGTAGAGCCAAATATAATATCAGCTACATAAACTTGAACAAGTATACTAGAGCCATTAACATTTCTAAAGAATAAAGTGTTGTCAACAGTACCTCTTGTGAAGTGATTTTCTAAGAGAAACTTCGACAAAGTATCATACCAGGCTCTAGGTGCTTGTTTCAATCCGTAAAGTACTTTCAAAAGATAATAGACATATTCTGGAAAATTTGGATCTTCAAAATCAGGAAGCTGACTGACATAGACTTCCTCTTCCAAATCTCCATTCAGAAAGGTACTTTTGACATTCATTTGATAGACTTTGAAATTGGCATGGGCTGCATAGGCTAAGAAAATTCTGATGGCTTCAAGTCTTGCAACAGGAGCAAAAGTTTCATCAAAATCTATTCCTTCTTGTTGACATCAGCCCTTAAAAACCAATCTAGCTTTGTTCCTGAAAACTATGTCATTTTCATCCATTTTGTTTCTGAATACCTACTTGGTGTCAATTGGATTCTTTCCTTTAGGCTTGGGTACCAGCTTCCATACTTTATTCCTTTCAAATTAGTTTAGCTCTTCCTGCATAGCTAAAACCCAATCAGGATCCAACAGAGCTTCTTCTACTTTCTTTGGTTCCTCCTTTGAGAGAAAGCTGTTATACATACATTCTTCTTGAGTTGCTTTTCTTGTTTGAACACTAAAGGATACATCACCAATAATGAGCTCAAAAGGGTGATCTCTTGTCCATTTTCTCTGTTGTGGTAGATTAGCTCTAAATGAAGAGGCCTCATCATTGTCTTGATGTGTGACTGAATTTTGATTAGAAGAAACTCCCCCTGAGTTTGTGGATCTTTGATTTAAAGAAGGAGTTCTTTCTGTAAGTGATCTATTTTGACTCTCAGCTTCTCTCATAGTTCCGATGGATGATGCACTTTGTATCCCGATGGATGAAGCTGATTGTCTATCGACGGATGATACATTATGTAACTCGACTGATGCTGAATTTTGTGCATCATTGAAGATAGTCTTTTCTGCATTATCCTTAGCCACTGTTTCTTGATCACTATCATCATCACTGTCATTACAAATCATCTCAACATTATCAAATTTGAGGCTATCATGGAAACCTTCATCTTTTAGTCCTTCAATCCTCTTATCATCAAACACAACATGTACCGATTCCATAACAATGTTTGTTCCGAGATTGTAGATTCTATATGCTTTTCCAACATCATATCAAACAAAAATTCCTTCATCTGCTTTAGCATCAAACTTTCTATGCTGTTCAGTTTGATTCCTTAGAATGTAGCATTTACATCCAAAGACATGAAGAAAATTTAGAGTTGGCTTCCTATTCTTGAATATCTGATATGGAGTCATGCCTTTTTCTCAATTTATCAAGGAGATAATATGAGTATAACATGTTGTATTCACAGCTTCTGTCCAAAAGTAAGTTGGCAGCCTTGATTCTTTAAGCATAGTTCTTGCAGCTTCAATGAGTGATCTATTCTTCCTTTCCACTATACCATTTTATTGTGGAGTTCTTGCTGCAGAAAACTCATGCATAATTCCATACTCTTCACAAAACACTCTCATTACATAATTCTTGAACTCAGTTCCATTGTCAGTCCTAATTCTTCTAACCTTGAAGTCAGGATGATTGTTAACTTACCTTATGTAATTTGTGATGATTTCACTAGCCTTATCTTTGGACTTTAGAAAATATGTCCAAGAAAACTTTGAAAAATCATCCATAATTACTAGGAAATATCTCTTCTTTGAGATAGACAACACATTTACTAGTCCAAACAAGTCCATGTGAAGTAACTATAAAGGTTCTTCAATAGATGATTCAAGCTTCTTTTTGAATGATGCTTTAATATGCTTTTCTTTCCGGCAAACATCACACAATCCATCCTTTGAAAACTCCACTTGAGGAATACCTCTAACCAATTCTTTCTTGACTAGCTCATTCATGGTCTTGAAGTTTAGATGGGACAGCTTCTTATGCCATAGCCATCTTTCATCTTGACTTGCTTTACTGAGAAGACTAGTTACAGATTCTGCATTTGTTGAGTTGAAGTTAGCTAGATACACATTCCCTTTTCACACTTCATTGATAACCACTTTGTTGCTTATTTTGCTAGTCACAACACAAGCTTCTACATTAAAAGTAACTGAGTTGCCCCTATCACAAAGCTGGCCGATACTCAACAAATTGTTCTTAAGACCATCCACTAGGGAAACGTCCTCAATGATGACATTATCTTTTGAAATCAAGCCATATCCCACAGTATAACCCTTGCTGTCATCTCCAAAAGTAATACTTGGGCCAGCTCTTTCTCTAAAACCAGTGAGTATGGTAGAATCTCCAGTCATGTGCCTTAAGCAACCACTATCCAGATACCAAAAATTCTTTTTGTTTCCCTGTACACATCAAAATCAAATCAAGTTGATTTTGATACCCAAGTTTCCTTGGGTCCTGCCTTATTAGCCTTTTTCTTTGGTTTCTTAGGTTTGACCTCATTTGACTTGAGTATTTCAGATTCATCCTTTGTCATTTGAGTTGGACCATTGAAACCATTCATCACTGCACGATTATCATGCACAGATTGGTTAACATTAAAAGACATACTTTGTGCAAACATGTTATTCCAGTAAGGCATGCTAAATGGCATTTGTGGCATACTAAATGCAACATAATATGGATTTTATGGAAATGGCATATTAGCATACTGTGCATTCAAATTATGTGCAGCCATAACATTAACATGCATTGTAGGCATGTTGGGAAATGAAGGTGGTACAAACATAGGAGTAGGCATAGCAAGTTTTCAATTAACAGATAAATGATTAACACTACCACACTTAACATAGATTTTTCTTGGTGCATATTTATCAGGTGTGTAGTTGTTATGTTTGTTAATTCCTACTTTCCCATTTCAATTTTTTTTCCTTTTTGACTCTGCTTTCACTTCAATTTTCTCCAATCTATCATTCAATTGCTTGATAGACAGATGATTTATATTGACTCTTTTATTCTTAATCACTTGACTTGTTTCTCCTGGAACAAAGTTCTTAGAAACTGATCCATACTTTTCATTCAACTTAGCTAGTTTAGCTTTGCTAACTAGTTTACTTGTACTCAAAGGATGTGGCTCAGTGTCTCTCGACGGATAATCCTTTTGATTATTCGACTAATAATTTTCGTCATCCGTCGAGTCCACATCAGTTAAAAGTCCTTCAACCAGATTGGAATTAAGCTTCTTCTTGTTCTTCTTCCAGGCTGCATCACATAATGATTCTATACCTTGAACTTTAGTAATTTGAGCATGGACATCTCTAGATGATTTCCATGCCTTAATGACTTCAAGTTGCTTTCTTAAAATCTCCTCGTTCATTAAAGATTCAGTTAGTTCATCCTTAGCAATCTTGCATTCTATTTTTAATTTTTCAAACTCAATAAATCGAGTCTCTAGCACATTGTTTCTTTCACTTAAAAACATATTTTTTCTCTTTAATTTTATTATTTTCTTTAATGAGAGATTTGAGTGTAATACACTGGTGATATAACTCAGTAGACATGCCATTTATGGTATCATTACACTCAGCTTTAGATAAATGAGCTAGGTTGGTAGTGATTACCTGATTGCTTGATGAACTTGTCTATGTTTCATCTGATTTGGCCATAAGTGCTAGATTGATATAGCTTATGTCTTCATCATCTTCTAATCCATTTGCAGCCCAATCATTCTCTTGTGTGATGAAAGCCCTTTCCTTTTGTTTGAGCAACTCAAAATATTTCTGCTTATAATCAACAGGCTCAAACATCTTTTTACCAGAATCAGGATTTCTACATTCACTAGCAAAATGACTTGCCAAGTCATATTTGAAATACTTGAATTTAGACTTATCAATCATGTTTCTATTTGGCTTAGCTGCTCCAAAATTCTTCTTGAATTTGAGCTTGGCTAAGCTGGTCTTCAAGCTCAGCTACAAGTCCCTTTCCTTTGCCTTCACAAAATTTTGAGTTTAGTGCAGTTTCAACAGTTTCAACCTTTATCTCTTTCTCCTTTTCTTGCTCAGCAACTAGTGCAATGGATCCTCCCTTCTTTATTCCTTTCTCCATTGTCTCATCTTGCTCTATTTCAAGATCATAGGTTTTTAGGATACCATATAGTCTATCTAAGGTGAACTCCTTGTAATCTTGAGAATTTCTCAATGATATTGTCATAGGCTTCCATTCCTTTGGTAGAGATCTAAGGAATTTGAGGTTTAAGTCTTTTGTTTGATAGACCCTTCCATGCAATTTTAGAGTATTCGATAGTTTTTGGAATCTACTGAAAATATCAATGAGTGACTCACCTTCTTCACTATGGAAATGCTCATATTACTGAATCAAGAGTTACATCTTGTTCTCCCTTACTTGCTGAGTTCCATCACATATAACTTGAATTGTATCCCAGACATCCTTAGCAGTCTTGCAGTTAATGATGTTGTCAAATATATCATGGTCAACACCAATAAAAAGAATGTTCATGGCCTTTTTATCCTTTTGAACTTGTTCTTTGTCTGGATCTGACCATTCTGCTTGTGGTTTTGAGACTGATGTTACATTTCCTATAGCAGCTCTCATAGGGACATGTGGACCTTTCTCAATGCAGTCCACATACGATTCATCTTGACATAGGAGATGCAGGTGCATCTTCACCTTCCAATGGTGATAGTTGTCTTTATCCAGAAATGGAATCTTTACTCCAACATCTTTTATGTTCATCTTGTTAATTGTTGTGATCTTAAAACTCTTTGTTCTTCAAGAGCTTGCTCTGATACCAATTTTTATTCCCTAACAATACAACAAGAATTATAGAAGGGGGTTGAATGTAATTCTGGCTTCTTTTTGAGATTTTGAAAATGTTCTAACTCAATATATATAACAGTGTTTGAATTGCAGTAATGCGGAATGAAAGAACAATAGATATCAAAACACTAAGTAATAAAACACAAGCTTTAAAACTTTCTGGTGGATTTGAAAGTATCCACCAGATATATATATATATATATATATATATATATATATATCAAATTGAGAACTCTGTGATGCTTTGAATAGCACACAACTGCTTTACAAGTTAAACAAACAAAACTATAGAGAAATTCTTATAGAATACAGCTTGATATGTTTCTCTGAAAATAAGCTTGCTTAGTTAATTGTTTTACTTGCTACACTTGGTTTATATATCACCAAGTTACATGACAGTAAGACAAGATAATAAAACAAAATATATCTAGTCTAACTTCATGCTACTTCACTACTCTATTCCAGCATCTTTGAAAATCTTGACATTTGCATGGAAATGGTAATGCTTCTTTGTTCTCAAAATCTTGCTTAACAGGCTGCCACATTCCTTTTGCAAACAACCGACGCATGTGACTGTGTTGTCACTATCAACACTTATTTTGAATATGATCATCCGTCGGGACTATATTGGTCATCCATTGGGAGTCTTGTTGATTATCTATTGGGAGTCTTGTAGATCATCCGTCGGGAGCCTTTGTAGATTATTCATTTGGAGTCTTTCTGTCACTTGACTCTATTTCATTTGTACAGAATTACAAGACATCTTATATTTATAATTAGCTAACCTATTTTATACATTAATCTAGTAGTCACAATGACTTACGGAATCCTACATCATCTACTCAACTAAAACATGTTGTTTGCAGAAATGTGCTACAATACATACTATTACATAAGCTACACTCTCGATGGATGTTCAGTTGTCATCCGTCAGGACTGTAATAGAACATTCGTCGAGACTTACAAAATTCACTAAGTTAAATCTACTAAGCTGTTTTGTTTAACTTATCATCAAGTTCATAACATATTCCTAACAATATCCCCCAATTTATGTCTACTGGAATTGTAGCCATAAATTAAGAGAAACTTGATGAAAATAAAACACCCCAAATATACAGATTAAGATATAGTAGATAAAAATGATAAGTGCTACAATATTTATTGAAAATTGAACAAAGTAAAAGTGTACAAAGAGTTCTCACAATCATTATCAAGGTGCTCCTCTAGTCTGAGGAGATGATTTCTATTTCCTTGATTGTCTGGATTCTTTTCCCAAGCTTCCTGTTGTTTTCCTCTATTTGATTTTGGAGCTGCCTGTGGAATTCATGTTCTTTAGCATCTGATAGATCCATCCTTTCTTGCATGTCCAATAAAGTCTCATTTCTAGAGACACTCAATTGGTCATCTAGTCTGAAAAATCTTCTAACATCCTTGTTATCCATGAATTCCATCAGCCAATAAGGCCTCAAATGCACTCTATTTCCTGTGTAGGGAATTGATAGAATTTTTGGGAGTGCATCTTTGGCTTTATTGCTCCTTAGATCTTCTATCTTCTTAAGGAAAAATTTCCTTGCAGTTATATTAAAACCAAAATTTTCTTCATGGATTAGAAGACTTTTATCAATACAAATTGGCTTTCCTGAAGAATCCTGTGAAGAGGCCATGCGATCTCTTTCCCTCCCTTGTACTTAAACACTAGTCTTTCAGGAAGATGTCTGTGAGCATCAATTCCCCTGACCTCTTCCAATTCATCCAAGTAGAGATTTATATCAGAAAATTCCTTGATGTCATAGATGTAAAGTAGATCTCCCTTGTTGACAGTTGGTTAAGTTTTGGCTAAGGCTTTGGTTCTGAGAGTCACAGGCTTGACTTTCTTGATTGCTCTAGTCTTTGTTTTCTTTGACTTGTTGAAGATAGGTAAATTGAGTTCAGCAATCGGAAAACTTTCACAGTCTATTGGCTCATCCTTGGGAATTATAGGCTCACCATGAAAGTTCTTTAATGGTTCCACCTTAGATTCCTCATGTACCACTGAGGGCTTGGATGTTTGAGTTGAAGTTGTAGACTGTTTGGGAATGTAGTCTTCCATTTCCTCATCACTGAATTCTAATTTTCTCTTGATTCTTTGCTTGTATCTTGGTTTCTTTGTCTGTTGAGGTACATTCTGCACTTTTTGATCATAAGTTTCAGATTCCACAGTTGATTTTTCAGAAATCTCAGTTGTAGATTTGACAACTAGAAGTTTGGCCAAGATAGCAGCTTGCTTCTTAGCATCTAAAGCAGCCTGCTTCTTTTCTTGCTTGATCCTTTCTTTTTCTTCCTTCTTAGCTTCTACAAACTGAGGGTGTCCAGCCACCACACAGATTTCCTTACCATTCCTGTAGATCTTGGCAATTCTCTTTTTTTGAACTGAATTAGATGGATCTTTGTAAAATGCTATGGACCTTGCAAACAGCTTCTTTTCATCTGGTTTTGGAGTCTCAAACATGATATCGAAGGGATTCTTGTCTGATGACTTTGGATAGTTCTTTTTAGGCTTCAAAATTAGATTTGCTTTTGGAGATTTGATGCATGAAGTTTGTCCTTTTTCCAAGCTACCTAGACTCATTTCATTCACTAAGATTTGTTTGACTTGAGAGTGGTAATGAAAAGTCTTGTCTGGTATTGTATCTGACCAAATTTCTTCTGAATATCTGCATCAATCTTCTTCCATTTTTCATCTAGTTCCTTCTCAACAGCTGCAACATCAAGCATCTTGGGATTTGTCTTTGAATCAAGTTTAGCAGCTGCTATTTGGATCAGTTCAATGCTGTCCAATATTGGTGGCTTTGACAAAGTAATTTCTGGAACTATTACTTGACTGATTTGAACATTTATCACATGTTCCCCCTCACTGGTTGGCTCTCCTTGACTAACTGGGATTGTTGACTCTTTCTCCCCCTTTTTGTTATCATCAAGTAGAGTGGAGGTAGAAGTTTGTGCAACCACCAGTTTTTGTAGCAACTGAGTTTGTTGTGCTTGATGTAGATGAATAGCTGTTAGAGAGGCTTCTACAGCTTTCAGTTTTGTGTCTAGGGAATCTACTTTAGTTGCAAGAGTAGAATTCTTCCTCAACTGTCTGTTGATGTCAAGTACTGTTGTATATAGGAATTTTGCATCCAATCTTTCAGAGACATCCTTCTTGATTTGGTCAATCTCAGTTTTGATTAAAGTGACATCTTGGTTGTGTTGAAGAGCTTGGATTTGATGTAGTTGTAGAGAATTGAGGTGTTCTTGTAGAAGCTTCTTGGTGCTGGCATTGGTAGTGGCTTGAAGAGTATTGTGTGTCTGTTGAATGATTTGAAAAAGAGTTGTTTTGAAATGTTGCTTATCACACTCTTTAGAAAACACCCAAGGAGGAATATTTGATCTAGAGCTAGGGCCTGCTTCTCCCCCTATGTCCATGAACTCTTATCCATCACCATCTTCATCTCTAAAGAAATCTTTAAACTCACCAGTACCATAGTCAACATCATCACCAGCTTTAGGTGGCATGGCTGTGAGGGCATCCTTTGTTCTTTACATTGATTCAGTTGTATGTACCAAGTTAAACATCTTTTCTGCATTCCCATTGCCTTGTCCATCCAAAAGTTGATATGATGGAACAGGATGAGTAAATGTCTCAGCATCCAAAGAGATGGAATCTAGGACATCTTGATCATGCTGAAATAGTTTCTCTCTATCTGCATCATTGACATTCATTGACTCACTAACAATGATGTCCATCCTTATTTCTCTTGTACCCGTATTTCTCTCATTTTCTCTATATTCTTGCATCAAGAACTCCCCTTGGCTCACCACTCTCACAGCCTCACCATCACCTTCTAAGGTGGAACTCCTCTCATTCTCTTTTTCCAGGCTGGAAGAAATAGCCTGTAGTTGTTCACTCCTTTCCTCCCCTTTTGCCTGGGAGCAACCCAGCCTCCCACTCAATTCACTCCCTTCCCTCAGTCCTAAGAGTGATTGTACAACTACTAACTCATCTATACTTGTAACAATTAATGAAATTTCAGTGTGTGTTGTACCGATGAATGAGGAACATCCATCGGGGTAGTAGTTAGGCTAGCCGACGGATGACTACTGTTAGGCATATCCGTCGGGATACAAAGACTAATCGATGGATGAACAATATCCACCGGAATAGAAGAAATGAATGAGTTTAGCGTGGAGACTATTGTAGACTCTGTGCATATTGATGAAAATTTGGGCACAGATGTCTCAATAGTTCTTGAAATAATTGGCAAGTGAGCCAACAAATCATCCAAAAGATGATGCTCACTTGCACTAGATTTTTGCTTCCCCAACTGAGTCAAAGAGGGGGAATCAGGAATTGATGTCTTGATTATATCCACATCCAGAGAATTTATGGGAGAGTTTGGTATTTGTGGTGCTTCTATGATTAAGGATTTTGGCTGTGACTCCATATTTACTAGAGCCACATCAATCTAAATTTGAGATGGTGCAATGACTGAGTCTTTCGCTTTAGTTTGCACTGTGTGTGTTCCCTGTGCATCCCCAGTTGGTTTAGATTTCTTCTTTTTGGCATATGTTTGGGGTGAGCTAGTGCCCCTTACCCTCTTGGCCTGTGCTCTTGGCTGAGAGCTTTATTCAATAGCTACATCCTTTTGGGAGGATGCAACTAGCAATGAGCTTAAGTCCTTTTTAAGCACTGTAGTTTGTTGGGAAACTATAGTGTGGCTATGCTGGGAAACACTCACCTCTCCAACCTTATCCTTAGGGCTTCTTTGATGATCACCCGTTCCCACACCTAACTCACTCACCTTCACACTCCCCTCTTAGTGTTTGGTATATTTTGCAACTGGTTTCTTTTGAGAGAAACCAGAGGGGGTTTTCTTTGATTTGGTTTTTGGAATTTTTGTTTTGATGGCTTGGGTAGGCATCTATTTGGTCATTGACACAGATGCCATGGCCACACTCAAGGGAAAAGAAATTTGAGAGGTTAAAATAGTAAAGATAGTGGTGTTTACCTCACTTACCTGAGGGCCCTTCATGATTGGAAAATATAAGAGGGGCACCTCTTTATGATGGCTTGCTCTATTAAGATCTGTAATTACTCTCCTTTCTTGAACCCAACAATCCAGTTTGTTGGTTAGGTTCTCAACAATAATATTCTCAACAAGATGGTTAGCAAGAATCATAAAGAATCTAGCAGAGTAAACATTTTTATTTCTCTTTTTAATTTCCCCTAACTTGTAACCTAACTCAAACATGATCATGCCACTAAAATTATAGTGCTTATCAGTTACTAGCATAAAATGCATATTAAGCATGGCAGTGTTCACAAAATCAAAATTGTTTACTTTATCAGAAAATACCTTGGTAACTACATCACACAAATAACTCCATTCTTTTCTAAGACCTAGCCTTTTAATCTCACTTAGCTTAGTGGTAGGAAGAGAATAAGCAATAGAATTAAGCATGATGACTAAATTAGCATCTGTGTGTGGTTCGGTAGTAGTGTTCTCAGGAATTTTAAAAGCAAGCTTGAATTGTGTCACTGTTAATGCAGAATTACTTACCTTTAAGAGTGAAAGTTATGGTTTTGTCAGTAGACTGGTACACAACAGTTGTCCATATTTTCTCCACAACTTCGCAGTATATTGTGGGTGGTTCCAACATAGCATAACTGAGTTTGCAACCCTTCACAAAATCCATCATTTTGTAAAAATCTTCATAAGCCGGAATCTCCTTGTTCACAAGAGCTACGAAATTGTTTTTCTCATAGATGAATCCAGACTGAGACATGATTTTGACTACTGGTGCCATTGTTAAGTGAGGAAATTTGCAGAGAGAGAGTATTTGCTTTAGAGAAGAAGAGAGTTAGAGAAATTTGATTTGAGAATGATAAAAGAAAAGAATGAAAATGAATTTTGCTTTTATACTATCTCAGAAATAAACTGTTAAAAGTAATAAAGTGAAATAAAGTAACCAATCAAAATAGCCCAAAATAGCCGTTTAAAAATAAATAAACTGTCAAAATTTTGTCAATTATCCGTCGTGATGTATTTACAGACTGTAAGTATACCCGATGGATATTGTTCAGAGTTCCATTAGCTGAGATGAAGGCAATTTCGACGGATGATCAAACTCGATGGATAATGAACATCCGTCGAGATGTAAATTTTGACTTAGTCAAAATTTCATCTAAGACAGAAAAATCAATTAATTTTCTGGCTGCATTTCAACTTGCAAAAATAACTGAAATGATTTAAGAATAATGAAGCATACCTAACTCACTTACCAACCTAGTAAAGGTGGATTCATCAAGTGGTTTAGTAAAGATATCTGCAAGCTGCTTTTCACTTGGAACAAAATGAAGTTCCACAGTACCATTCATCACATGTTACCTAATAAAGTGGTACTTGATGTCTATGTGCTTTGTTCTTGAATGTTGTACTGGATTTTCAGTGATGGCAACTGCACTTGTGTTATCACAGAAAATAGGAATTATGTTCACTTGTAGACCATAGTCCAATAATTGGTTTTTCATCCATAAAATATGTGCACAGCAACTACCAGTTGCAATATACTCAGCTTCAGCTGTAGAAGTAGAAACTGAATTTTTCTTTTTACTGAACCAGGACACAAGCTTGTTCCCTAGAAATTAACAGGTTCCTGTTTTACTTTTTCTATCTATTTTACAACCTGCATATTCTGCATCTGAATAACCAGTTAGATCAAAGCCAGAATCTCTAGGGTACCAAAAGCCAAGTTTTGGTGTTCCCTTGAGATATCTGAAAATTCTCTTAATAGCTACTAAGTGAAATTCTCTGGGGTCATCCTGAAATCTAGCACAAAGACAAGTAGCAAACATTATATCTGACCTACTAGTTGTTAAGTACAGAAGTGAGCCAACCATGCCTCTATAGGTTGAAATATCCACAGACTTTTCAGTAGTGTTTAATTCAAGTTTAGTTGCAGTGGTTGTGAGAGTTTCTACAGATGTGCAATCCATTAGTTCAAACATTTTTAGAAGATCATAAATGTATTTGGTTTGACTAATGAATATTCCATCACTAACTTGCTTAACTTCTAAACCAAGAAAGTAAGTTAGTTCTCCCATCATGCTCATTTCATACTTACTTTGCATCAATTTGGCAAATTTTTTGTAAAGTTTTTCATCTGTAGAGCCAAATATAATATCATCTACATAAATTTGAACAAGTATACTAGAGCCATTAACATTTCTAAAGAATAAAGTTTTATCAACAGTTGCTCCTGTGAAGTGATTTTCTAAGAGAAATATTGATAAAGTGTCATACCAGGCTCTAGGTGCTTGCTTCAATCCATAAAGTGCTTTCAATAGATAATAGACATATTCTGGAAAATTTGGATCTTCAAAACTAGGAGGCTGACTGACATAGACTTCCTCCTCCAAATCTCCATTCAGAAAGGCACTTTTGACATCCATTTGATAGACTTTGAAATTGGCATGAGCTGCATAGGCTAAGAAAATTTTGATGGCTTCAAGTCTTGTAACAGGAGCAAAAGTTTCATCAAAATCTATTCCTTCTTATTGATAGTAGCCCTTAGCAACCAATCTAGCTTTGGTCCTGACAACTATGCCATTTCCATCCATCTTGTTTCTGAATACCCGCTTAGTGTCAATTGGATTCTTTCCTTTAGGCTTGGGTACCGGCTGTCATACCCGGTTCCTTTCAAATTGGTTTAGCTCTTCTTGTATAGCTAAGACCCAATCAGGATCCAACAAAGCTTCTTCTATCTTCTTTGGTTCTTCCATAGATAGAAAGCTACTATATAGACATTCTTTTTGAGTTGCTTTCCTTGTTTGAATTCTAGAAGATGCATCACCAATGATGAGCTCAAAAGGGTGATCTCTAGTCCATTTTTTTGTTGAGGTAGATTAGCTCTAGATGAAGAGGTCTCATTATTGTGTTGGTGTGTGACTGAGTTTTGATTATAAGAATCTCCCCCTGAGTTTGTGAATCTTTGATTTGAGAAAGGGGTTCTGTCTATAAGTGATCTGTTTTGACTCTCAACTTCTCTCATTGTTCCGATGGATGATGTACTTTGTATCTCGACGGATTAAACTGATTGTCTACTGATGGATGAAGCTGATTGTCTACCGACGGATGAAGCATTCTGTAACTCAACGGATGTTGAATTATGTGCTTCATTAGTTGTAGATTTTTCTGCATTATCTTTGGCCACTATTTCTTGATCACTTTTATCATCACTGTCATCACTAACCATCTCCACATTATCAAACTTGAGGCTTTCATGGAAATCTCCATCTTGCAGTCCTTTAATTTCTTTATCATCAAACACAACATATATTGATTCCATAACAATATTGGTTCTTAGATTGTAGACTCTATATGTTTTTCCAACAAAAATTCCTTCATCTGCTTTGGTATCAAACTTTCCATGTTGATCAGTTTGATTCCTTAATATATAGCATTTGCAGCCGAAGATATGTAAGAAATTTAGAGTTGGCTTCCTATTCTTAAACAACTGATAAGGGGTCATGCATTTGGCTTGATTAACCAAAGAAATATTCTGAGTGTAGCATGTAGTATTCACAGCTTCATCCCAAAAATATGTTGGTAACTTTGATTCTTCTAGCATTGTTCTTGCAGCTTCATTAAGAGATATGTTATTCCTTTCCACCACCCCATTTTGTTGTGGGGTTCTAGCTGCAGAAAACTCATGCATAATCCCATTCTCTTCACAAATTGATCTCATCACAGAATTCTTGAACTTTATTCCACTAAATATACTAAATATATCAGTGAGTGACTCAATTTCTTCATAGTGGAAATGCTCATATTGCTGAATCAGGAGCTACATCTTGTTCTCCCTTACTTACTCAGTACCATCACAAATAACTTGTATTGTGTCCCAAACCTCTTTGGCTATTTTATATTTAATGATTTTATCAAACATTTCACCATCAACACCATTGAACAATGTGTTCATGGCCTTCTTATCCTTCCTGACTTGCTCAATATCAGGATCTGACCATTCATGCCTAAGTTTTGGAATAGATGGTTCATTGCCACTTGCAACTCTCATAGGTACATGAGGACCTCTCTCTATGCAGTCCACATAGGCCTCATCTTGGGAAAGAAGATGTAGGTGCATCTTCACCTTCTAGTGGTGATAATTATCTTTGTCCTGAAATGGGATCTTTACTCCAACATCCTTTTTTTCATCTTGTTATTTGTTGTGATCTTTATACTCTTTGTTCTTCAAGAGCTTGCTCTGATACCAATTGTTATTCCCTAACAATACAACAATAATTACAAAAGGGGGGTTGAATGTAATTCTGGCTTCTTTTTGAGATTTTGAAAATGTTCTAACTCAATATATATAACATTGTTTGAATTGCAGTAATGCAGAATGAAAGAACAATAGAATCAAAACACTAAGTAATAAAATACAAGCTTTAAAACTTTCTGGTGGATTTGAAAGTATCCACCAGATATATATATATATATATATATCAGATTGAGAACTGTGTGATGGTTTGAATAGCACACAACTGCTTTACAAGTTGAACAAACAAAACTACAGAGAAATTCTTAAAGAATATAGCTTGATAAGTTTCTCTGAAACTAAGCTTTCTTAGTTAATTGTTTTACTTGCTACACTTGGTTTATATATTACCAAGTTACATGACAGTACAACAAGATAATAAAACAAAACATACCTACCCTAACTCCATGCTACTTCACTACTCTATTCCATCATCTTTGAACTTGTCTCTGTTTCATCTGATTTGGCCATAAATGCTACATTGATATAGCTTATGTCTTCATCATCTTCTAATCCGTTTGCAGCCCAGTCATTCTCTTGTGTGATGAAAGCCCCTTCCTTTTGTTTGAGCAACTCAAAATTTTTCTCCTTATAATCAACAGGCTCAAACTTCTTTTTACTAGAATCAGGATTTCTACATTCACTAGAAAAATAACCTGCCAAGCCACATTTGAAACACTTGAATTTAGACTTATCAACCATGTTTCTGTTTCGCTTAACTGCTCCAAAATTCTTCTTAAATTTGAGCTTGGAAAATCTCCTGGATAGAGAAGCAAGATGCTCATCTATATCATCCATGTCATCTTGACTAAGCTGGTCTTCAAGCTCAGCTACCAGTCCCTTTCCTTTGCCTTCACAAACTTTTGAGTTTGGTGCAGTTTCAACAGTTTCAACCTTTATCTCCTTCTCATTTTCTTGCTCAGGAACTAGTGCAATGGATCATCCCTTCTTTCTTCCTTTCTCCATTATCTCATCTTTCTCTATTTCAAGCTTATAGGTTTTTAGGATACCATACAGTCTATCTAAGGTGAACTCCTTGTAATCTTGAGGATTTCTCAATGAGACAGTCATAGGCTTCCATTCCTTTGGTAGAGATCTAAGGAATTTGAGGTTTGAGTCTTTTGTTTGATAGACCCTTCCATGCAATTTTAGAGCATTCAGTAGTTTTTGAATCTACTGAAAATATCAGTGAGTGACTCACCTTCTTCACTATAGAAATCCTCATATTGCTCAATCAAGAGTTGCATCTTGTTCTCCCTTACTTTCTGAGTTCCATCACATATAACTTGAATTGTATCGCAGACATCCTTAGCAGTCTTGCAGTTAATAATGTTGTCAAACATATCACGGTCAACACCATTAAAATGAATGTTCATAACCTTTTTATCCTTTTGAACTTGTTCTTTGTCTGGATCTGACCATTCTGCTTGTGGTTTTGAGACTGATGCTTCATTTCCTATAGCAGCTCGCATAGGGACATGTGGACCTTTCTCAATGCATTCCACATACGATTCATCTTGAGATAGGAGATGCAGGTGCATCTTCACCTTCCAATGGTGATAGTTGTCTTTGTCCAGAAATGGAATCTTTACTCCAACATCATTTATGTTCATCTTGTTAATTGTTGTGATCTTTAAACTCTTTGTTCTTAAAGAGCTTGCTCTAATACCAATTTTTATTCCCTAACAATACAACAAGAATTACAAAGGGGGTTGAATGTAATTCTAGCTTCTTTTTGAGATTTTGAAAATGTTCTAACTCAATATATATATAATAGTGTTTGAATTGCAGTAATGCGGAATGAAAGAACAATAGATATCAAAACACTAAGTAATAAAACACAAGCTTTAAAACTTTCTGGTGGATTTGAAAGTATCCACCAGATATATATATATTTATATATATATATATATATCAGATTGAAAACTCTGTGATGCTTTGAATAGCACACAGCTGCTTTACAAGTTGAACAAACAAAACTATAGAGAAATTCTTACAGAATACAACATCTTTGAATATCTTCATAATTGCATGGAAATGGTAATGCTTCTTTGTTCTCCAAATCCTGCAATTAGGCTGCCACATTCCATTTACAAACACATGACGCATGTGACTTTGTTGTCACTGTCAACTGCTATTTTGAATATGATCATCCGTCGGGACTATGTTGGTCATCCGTCGGGAGCCTTGTTGATTATCTGTCGGGAGCCTTTTTAAATCATCTGTCGGGAGCCTTTCTATCACTTGACTCTATTTCACTTATACAGAATTACAAGACATCTTATATTTACTATAAAGACTCGTATATTTTAATATCTAAATGTGTAATTATTGAGTGATTAAATAAATAAAATATATGGTATGGGTTCTATTCGCCATGTATTGTTTTATTATTAGTTATGGGTGGTTAGTGATTTACGAGGATTATTTGTATAATTGTCTGTTGAGCTGTATTGTCTCGTTATAACTTTTAAAAGTGGTTTTATGGCAGATTTATCTGCATAAATATGGGGGATGTCTCTAAAATTATTTTTATGGTTTTATAATTACAATAATTATTTTTGGGATTTTATAAAATTTAGAAATCAATATTTCATTAACTATTTAGCCCTGAATGATTTTCTGATTGCATTTACCCGTAAAATCCGCATTTAATTCCAGAATTCTTTAAAAATTATGAAACTCATATTTATCTAAGTTTAGAATATTCCGAGAATTTTAAAATTATTTCGGGAATTTTCGGGATTAATTTCACCAGCGCGTTGATTCGTTTAATTGATAAAAGCGGGTATAAATTTTGTTTCAGAAATTATTTTAAAAATATGAAAATTATGTTATTATTTACTTTGGGATATTTGTAATATTTTAAAACTATTTTCATGATTTTTTAAATTTGTTTTAAGTGTAGCTCGGTTCGTTAATTGTAAAATGCGGATACGAGTTGCGTTTCAAAAATGCTCTAAAAATTGTGGAAATTTTATTTTATTAGTTTCGGGATTTTTAGAAAATTTTAAGTCTATTTTTATAATTTCTAAATTTACTTTATGTGCCACTTGGCTCGGTAAATTGTGAATTAACGAAACAAAAGAGGGTTGCAGTGCATTGTATAATACATGTCGGATTTTCAGAGACTTAGTGGCTACGTGTTTACTTTCTATTCCCCTTTTTTATACGTGTATTGCTGCGACTGGTTTGAAACAAAATAAAAAAAACTAAAAAAAATACGGAGAATGTATCTCTTTGTCTCTCACCCTCTCTGCTCGCCTGCATCTCTCTTCTTTCCCTTTCTATTTTCTTTCCTCTCTTGCGAGTCTCATTTCTTACTCTGTTTAATCGGTAATTTGTTACCGCCCTGCTCCTCTTCTCTGTTCACGTCACCGATAACTAGTCCGATGACCTTGCCGCCTTGATTCCAGTTCGGGGTTGTGGTATATGTATACACACACACTTGTGTATGTATCACGATCGCGTAAGTATTTTTGTTGTGTCTGTTGTGGCACAGATGTACTGTAATTCAAATTTTTGGCTGATTTGTGAAGAATCCGATAAGAACTTCCCCTATTATTGAGATAATTATTCGGTTTTGCAGAAATTATCGGTGGTTTACGGTCTGAAACCTCGAATCGAGGCACCATCGTAAAACTGTCGCCGCCGATAATGAATTCTGATGAGTCGGCGATGGACAATGATGTTCGACTGAGTCCTACAAAAAATTTAAAAATTATTTTTCTAATTATTTTGGAAAAAGATTGATTTTTAGGAAATTTAGTTCGTGAAATTAAATATTTAGTACGATAATTAATTGTTTTAAATCGAAGTTGGGCATATGATTTGGAATGTGAAATGTGGCGTGTTGGATTTGTGAATTGTTGTGTGATTGGTTTAGATTGGTGACTGAGAATTGTAATTGGTTTGACGTCGATTTTTGTTCAACGAGTAGTCCGATAAACATAGCATACGCGGCCCAAATTTTGGGAGCCTATCCTGTAAATTATCGGGGGATATCCGACGAGTGTATATAGTTATATACCTATAAATAAATGATGTACGTGCCTACCTGTATATTGTAATAATTGGTTAATAACCTTATTTTTACGAAAGGTATCTGCATGTTGTAAGAATATATTTTATAATTTATAACTGACAACCTTATTTTCTAAAGCGACAAGTATATGTGATTTCTGAAAATGAATATCGAGCCAAGTTTTGAGTACGTGACCCCTGATTTCTATGTGTATCTTATTAATATATATAATTACGAGTCGGGATTTGATATCGAATGGGTAGATTTTTAGCGAGGATATGTCAGGCATACCTAGACATCTAACATAGAGTAGTTCGACTATGTAGGTGCTAGTCGAAGGACTCGAGACTCAACGTTGGACTAAAGATAACTTAGTGGACAGTCGACTGAGCTCAGTAGGGTTCCAATCGAAGAACTTGAGTGTTGAAGTCGAATCCAAGGTGATCTAGTGGTTAGACGTTAAAGCCTGAACGTCCGAGTTGGCTCCGACTCGATCGGTAATAGTGGTAAAGCTCTGCAAGGCAAGTATCCCTGACCATTCTTTTATGGTTCAGTAAGTATTAATAGCTAAATGTTTAATTCTCGTAATGGAACAGAAATGTTTTAAGTTACGTATCCCCCGTAGTTATAAATCACTGTTTTCAAATTATTTTGGGGAAAAGTAATTTCGAAAGGTACCTATCTCGAATGAAATGATTTGCGAAATGGATTTTATATGTGTGCTGGAAAAATGAATGATTTTGAAAATGAGATAGGTACAAGTGTTTTGAAAACTGGATAAAATGATCAGATATGGGATACATAGGGGCCAGAGTAGGCCTATTGAGGTGGCGTAAGAGGCTAATTCGGTTGTGCGTAATATATAACCGTTTAGTCCAGCAGGTCAGGGACCTAGCTAGTCTCTGAGTTCCGGAACAGGTAAATGGGATGGCAGTTAGAGCCGTCCGGTGTTGATAGCCTGATCAACTGTCTTCACATATCCTTAAGTTTCTGATATGGCTTTGTGATTCTCGTAACGGAACAAGTGTGTTATACAGTGGATTTGGAATGGAAATGGCATGCTAGAATTAAACTCTGGTATTTGTACACAACACACTACTACGTTTGTTTTGTTAAAAGCATGCTAGTTTTGAATATCCAGTTTATGAATATTTTACATATTTTGCAAGCGAGCTATAATCTCTGTTCCTATCACTGCTTTATTATAAACTGATTTACTTGTTATTCATATAGTGGTACTGCTGAGCAATTGATTGCTCACCCTTGCAAAATGTTTTATATATGTATTGCAGATGCCTAGGAGATTCTTCCGTGATAGTCGGGCAGAGTTCCAGTTTCCTCCGTGTCAGGCTCCTCTGAGATGGTCTGTTGAGTTGATGTGTTACGTTAGCTGCGTCAGGATGGTTGTTGTAAGTTGGTTTTGTAATAGTTGTAACCTAAATTATACATAAACCTGGAAAAGATCCTGTTAAAGGGGTCGTGTTTTTGTTAAGTAGGATTATATTATGTTCTTATTATTGTTTTTGATGACGTCAACTGTAATATCCGGGATATATCGTGTAATTATTTTTGATATTATTATGTGTGCCCAGTATCTATTCTGTGAGTTAATTGTTAAGTGTTATCTGTACTTGAATATTCAAAAATAATATTAATTGAGTATTTTAATTTTTATATGTCCAAAATAAAATATAGATAATTATCATATCTTCCTAATTATTTTTATGTTGGTTTATGGATTTATAAGAATCATATGAAATTTCTAAAATCTTTTTCCGGGTAATTAAAATCTATTTTATAAAAACGGGAACCAACCGACGTCACCCGTTGTTACATTTTTGGAACCCGAAACTCTTTCGAGGACTCCTTCCTAACCTAATTGTAATATTCCGAGCATATTCCATGTTTCGACTTTTTCGATCCGGCGTACGGTTTGTCCTGCGCGCGTCCCGGCGCAACATTTTCGATACAATATTCGTTTCGGTAAATCAATAAAACCCGTATTTTCGATAAACGGGAGCTTTTTATTAAACTATCCCAATTATCACTTCGTAATACGTGTAACCAGGCGCTGAGACCAAGACCGCAGTACAAATTGTACTGATTTGGATAATTATCCCGAAAACCGATACCGTTTGGATCAGTTTTTACAAATAAACGTACCGTTTTATATCCGGAATGATCCAACGGGATACTAATTTTCCATAATTATAATTAACCTTTTATCGTATTTTATTTCGTATCAAAATCATTTGCAGATAGTAAATTATATAATTTTCAGAGAAAAACCCTAATTACATAAACTGTTCTAAGAATCAAACAGTAAAACGAAGGCGTTACCGATCTCTGTTTTTAAAGCTT
This sequence comes from Apium graveolens, assembly GCF_009905375.1. Lineage (NCBI taxonomy): Eukaryota > Viridiplantae > Streptophyta > Magnoliopsida > Apiales > Apiaceae > Apium > Apium graveolens. Next base: position 185,634,676 of record NC_133649.1, on the reverse strand, counting down.
GAGTAACCAAAACGAAGGATTTGAGGTGTTCTATCAGATTCTGAGCTTTGTTTCACTGCAGAAATTAAGGTTATTTTTCTAAAAATTTATTTATTTTCGAATTTATTTTATTAAAAATATGAATTTTTGTTCGGATGATTGTTTGTATGATTTGATGATTGCATGTTGTAGAGCTTGTTTTCCTGATGATTTTCATATGTCATACGTCTGATTTGGAGTTCAATAACATGTTCAAATTTGAGTTTAATTTTCGAATTTCAAAATTAGGGTTTATAACCCGTATGAATGTTTTCAATTGAAATTTGGGGGTTTTTGATTCAGGGGTTATTAGCTGTTGATTTATAGTGGGTTGTGTTCCTTATAAAATTTGCAATCGATTGATATATAGCTCGTTAACAGAGGATGCTTGAATCGAAGGGAGTTGTGTTTTAAAGATTTGCGATGTTCGCCGGAAACCGGCGATGTTCTTGGCCAATTTCCGGCCAGAACAGGGATGATTAGAATGTTTTGAATGCATGAACAAGTTCCTGGTGTTGTGTAGTGTTGATCTGGAGGTGTTGGTGGGGTGAGGACGCCAGGATCGTCTTCTCCGGCCACCCCCGATTTTCCGGCGACTGAAACTGCAAAATTGCAGTTTAGTCCCTGTATTTTTGAAGATGGTGAAGTTTAGTCCCTGTAGTTTGCAAAGTTTTCAAAAATAGGATTCCTGTTTATAAAATGTTTAAAAAGCATATTTCCTATTTATTTTTATTATAAAAATTCATTTTTAATTTCTGAAAATTATTATTTTAATTCCGAAAATTATTTTTAATTCACAAATAAATCTGAATTAATTAGTTAATTAATTTCAGTTAATTTATAATTGATTAATTTGTCAATTAATTCGACAATTAATTGATTAATTGATTTAATTAATTATTAATTGATTTTAATTAGTTATTTAATTAGATTTAATTATTTAATTATTTAGTTACTACGACAAGGATGTGAGCATTTCGTAGCATATGTGATCGACAGAAGTCAGGAGCCAGCAAAACTTGAAGATATTCCAGTAGTGAATGAATTTCCAGACGAGTTACCAGGACTTCCTCCAGATAGAGAAGTTGAATTTGCAATCGATTTAGCACCTGGAACCGAACCAGTATCCAAGGCCCCGTATAGAATGGCGCCCGTTGAGATGAAAGAATTAGTAAAGCAATTGAAAGAGCTGTTAGAGAAAGGAGTAATTAGACCCAGCGTATCCCCGTGGGGTGCACCGGTATTATTTGTCAAGAAGAAAGATGGAAGCATGAGACTGTGCATCGACTATAGGGAGCTCAACAAATTGACGATTAAGAATAAGTATCCGTTACCTAGAATTGATGATTTGTTTGACCAATTGAAGGGAGGCAAGTATTTCTCCAAAATTGATTTAAGATCGGGATATCATCAACTAAAAATTAAACCAGAAGATATACCAAAGACAGCTTTCAGAACAAGGTATGGGCATTACGAGTTTTTAGTGATGTCTTTTGGATTGACCAACGCCCCAGCAGCGTTTATGGACTTGATGAACAGAATTTTCAAGGAATATTTGGACAAGTTCGTTATAGTATTTATAGACGATATTTTGATCTATTCAAAGATGGAGGAGGATCATGCGGAACATTTAGGGACAGCTTTGGAGATTTTAAGGAAAAAGAAGTTATTTGCTAAATTGTCAAAGTGTGAGTTTTGGCTACAGGAAGTTCAGTTCTTAGGACACATAGTCAGTAACGAAGGGATCAAAGTGGACCCGGCAAAGATTGAAGCAATTACAAATTGGGAGAGACCGAGAACACCCACTGAGGTAAGAAGTTTCTTGGGATTGGCAGGATATTATCGACGATTCGTTCAGAATTTCTCAAGATTTGCAACACCATTGACAAAGCTTACATGAAAGAATGAAAAGTTTATATGGAATGACAAGTGCGAAGAAAGTTTTCAGGAATTGAAGCGAAGATTAATCACAACACCTGTTTTGTCACTTTCAGACGATCAAGGGAATTTCGTAATTTATAGCGATGCTTCCTACAAAGGATTAGGATGTGTTCTTATGCAGCACGACAAGGTGATTGCGTATGCGTCAAGGCAATTGAAACCACACGAACAGAAGTACCCTACTCATGATTTGGAGTTAGCAGCTATAGTTTTCGCTTTAAAGATTTGGAGACATTATTTATATGGAGAAAAGTGTGAGATTTTCACGGATCACAAAAGTTTGAAATATATATTTACCCAAAAGGAACTTAAATGAGGCAAAGGAGATGGTTAGAATTGATCAAGGATTATGATTGCTCGATTAATTATCATCCCGGTAAGGCGAACGTGGTGGCAGACGCGTTAAGTTGGAAGGAAAAATTAAATGAGTTATCAGTACCTGAAGATATATATAAGGAATTTCAGAAATTGGAATTGGAAATTAGAGTTTGCGAACTTGAGGAAGCGAAAGTGTAAAGTATGACTTTCCAGCCGGAGTTGTTGGAGAAAATAAAGAAATGTCAGAAAGATATAATGGATCAAGATATAAATCGTTTGGTAGGTGAAGAATTATGCACACAGAAGGATGATCAAGGCATTTTGAGATTTTCATCTAGAATCTGGATTCCACCAGTGACGGAGTTAAAGAATGAAATTTTACAAGAAGCACATAGTTCAAGATATTCCATCCATCCAGGGAGTACCAAAATGTACAGAGATTTAAAGAAGAATTATCGGTGGCCAGATACGAAGAGGGAAATTGCGGAATGGATTAGCAAATGCTATACCTGTCAGAGAGTTAAAGCAGAGCATCAGAGACCAAGCGGATTGCTACAACCATTGGAGATTCCAGAATGGAAGTGGGAACATATTACCATGGATTTCATAGTTGGATTACCAAGGAAAAGGGCTAATCATGATGCCATTTGGGTTATAGTGGATAGACTTACCAAGTCAGCTCATTTTCTGCCTATAAATGAAAGATTTTCGCTCGACAAGTTGGTCCATATGTACCTAAAAGAAATTGTAGTTCGTCATGGAGTTCCAGTGTCTATTGTATCTGATCGAGATCCAAGATTTAATTCAAGATTTTGGAAGAGTTTTCAAGAATGTTTGGGAACAAGACTGAATATGAGGACAGCTTATCACCCCCAAACGGATGGCCAAAGTGAAAGAACGATTCAGACAATCGAGGACATGCTACGTGTTTGTGCTATTGATTTCAATGGAAGTTGGGACGAGCATTTACCTCTGGTAGAGTTTGCTTACAACAACAGTTATCATGCCAGCATTGGAATGCCACCTTATGAAGCCCTTTATGGATGCAAATGTAGATCTCCAGTATATTGGGACGAAGTAGGAGAACGCAAAATACTCGGACCTGAATTGGTGCAACAGACAAAGGAAGTTGTTGAAATTATCCAGAAAAGATTAATAGCCGCACAAGATCGTCAAAGGAAATATGCAGACCAGTCAAGAAAAGATATGGAATTTGAAGAAGGAAGCTTAGTATTATTGAAAGTATCACCGTGGAAAGGACTAACGAGGTTTGGGAAGAAAGGGAAGCTAAACCCAAGATATGTCGGACCTTTTGAGATCCTAAAACGCGTTGGCAAAGTAGCTTACGAATTGGCGTTACCTCCGCACATGGAGCACATTCACAATGTTTTTGATGTATCGATGCTCAAGAAATATAATCCAGACACCAGGCATGTAATAGAATATGAGCCAATAGAGCTTCAGGCAGATTTATCATATGTAGAGAGTCCGATAGAGATTCTAGAGGCAAGAGAGAAAGTATTGAGAAATAAAGTGGTAAAGTTAGTAAGAGTATTGTGGAGAAACCCAAAGGTTGAAGAGTCAACCTGGGAGTTAGAAAGTGATATGAGAGAAAAGTACCCTCATTTGTTTTCTTAGGAGATTCTGAGGACAGAATCCTTTTAAGGGGGGAAGGATGTAATATCCGGGATATATCGTGTAATTATTTTTGATATTATTATGTGTGCCCAGTATCTATTCTGTGAGTTAATTGTTAAGTGTTATCTGTACTTGAATATTCAAAAATAATATTAATTGAGTATTTTAATTTTTATATGTCCAAAATAAAATATTGATAATTGTCATATCTTCCTAATTATTTTTATGTTGGTTTATGGATTTATAAGAATCATATGAAATTTCTAAAATCTTTTTCCGGGTAATTAAAATCTATTTTATAAAAACGGGAACCAACCGACGTCACCCGTTGTTACGTTTTTGGAACCCGAAACTCTTTCGAGAACTCCTTTCCTAATTGTAATATTCCGAGCATATTCCATGTTTCGACTTTTTCGATCCGGCTTTTTTGAGAACTCCTTCCTAACCTAATTGATATATAGCTCGTTAGCAGAGGATGCTTGAATCGAAGGGAGTTGTGTTTTAAAGATTTGCGATGTTCGCCGGAAACTGGCGATGTTCTTGGCCAATTTCCGGCCAGAACAGGGATGATTAGAATGTTTTGAATGCATGAACAAGTTCCTGGTGTTGTGTAGTGTTGATCCGGAGGTGTTGGTGGGGTGAGGACGCCGGGATCCTCTTCTCCGGCCACCCCCGATTTTCCGGCGACTGAAACTGCAAAATTGCAGTTTAGTCCCTGTATTTTTGAAGATGGTGAAGTTTAGTCCCTGTAGTTTGCAAAGTTTTTAAAAATAGGATTCCTGTTTATAAAATGTTTAAAAATCATATTTCCTATTTATTTTTATTATAAAAATTCATTTTTAATTTCTGAAAATTCTGAAAATTATTATTTTAATTCCGAAAATTATTTTTAATTCACAAATAAATCTGAATTAATTAGTTAATTAATTTCAGTTAATTTATAATTGATTAATTTGTCAATTAATTCGAGAATTAATTGATTAATTGATTTAATTAATTATTAATTGATTTTAATTAGTTATTTAATTAGATTTAATTATTTAAAAATTCTGAAAAATAGTTTCGAGCTTTAAAATATTATTCTAAATTATTTCCAAGGCTCGATAATTATTCTAAAATTATTTCGGAGCCAGAATGGGCCAACCGAACCCTGTTTATTAACCCAAAATTGATCCAACGACCCGTTTTAATTCCGAAAAATGTTTTAAAAATCATTTTAAATACCCGAAAGCATATTTATGACCCGAGACTTATTTATAGATGATATGTCATTGATTACGTGATGTATTATGTGTTATATGTGACTTATTAATTGACTATCGGTGTATATATTCGGTGTTTACTTGGTTAATGCATAGATTTCAATCCGTTAATCGGATTTGGGTAAAACGAAGGGTAGATAGAAGTATGTGTTGAATAGAATCCTGTGAGTTGATGATTGATAGATGCTTATGATATGTGAGCAGAAGAGGCAAGGCGTAGGAAAGGGAAACAGGTAGTTGAGGAGTAAGACGATTGTGATTGAAAGCAAGTGCAGGATAGTAAGCTAATATCAGGCAAGTGTTCTGAACTTTCTCGAGATATTGTAATTCTTGATAGTCTTGTTGACATTGCAAGTGCTTTGAAGCACGGAAACCTAAATCCTGATTTCAGCTATTGTTCTTGAGCTATGAACCATATTCTTTCTAAGCCATTGATTATTGTATACCCAAACACGAATCACAAATCTACGATACTACTCCACAAATACATATAAACTAAATACCAGACACTGAACTGAATTATTATATACTTAATCCATGATATCTTATGCTTTGAAAGCCTAAATCTTTGAAACCCTGAAATATTGATTCCTTTGTTATTCAATTCTTTCATTACCCTGCATCCAAGCTTTTAAATTGCCTTATTGATCCTTACAAGGATTGAAACCCTTTCATTGTTAAACATTTATTGTTGTTAATGATTTCGGTTATTGCTTATTATTGCATATTCTGTTATTGTGTTAGAATTGGATTGTTTTTATAAAATTGTGGACCAGATTCGTGGTCAGACCATATAATGGTCAAGTTAGGCCAATGTGTGCCTTGGATCCAGTAGTTAGAGCAATGCTGTGTGCCTTGCTCGGGGTTAGTGCGTGACTGATCAGCAGCCTAACCTTGGTTTTTAAATTAAAAGTATAATATCCAATTCTAAATCATAATCCATTGTTCACTTGATATCATAAACATATTCACCTGATGATCATTATTCTCAGTTTTGTCATTGTGACTTGCTGAGCTAGTTAGCTCATTTGTGCGATGTTGTTTATATTCTTTCCAGTTAAAAAGGAACCAGTTGGTAAAGAGGATCCCCAATCCAGCACGAGAGCTAGGGGTTTAGGTTGAGAAAGCTGAGCTAGTAGGCTTCTTTTGGAATAATTTAAGTTTGTAAAAGTTTGTAATAATGTTTAATACTCAGTTTGAGTTTGAAATAGTTGGGATTTGAACGGTTTGTAATATATTAGTGTGTGTGGCTTGTGTGCATACTTTAACCTGTTGCGGTCCGTGGTGGTTGGTAAGTAGGGTCACTGCATATATTATTATTATCTTTATTATTGTTATAAGAAGGTTATAATTAAGGTGTGTGTGTGGACCCCAAACTTCTGACCCGGGTTTGGAGGGCGCCACATCAACTCCTGACCCCGGGGTTGAGGCCATCACAGTTGGTATCAGAGCTACAGGTTTGAGTCCCTGATTTAGGTTAGGAGTAGAGTTAAAAGAGTACAGGAATGTTTGCATATAGATGTGAGTCAGCAACTCAATCAAAGGAGCGAGTCTATGAGTTTAGTCAAGGGTTTCGGAGATGTAACCCTAACGTTTGTTGAGGATTGACTAAAATTGCCCTAACCTAGAGTACGTTCCCTTCGTATATGTATTATTAGTAATGTTCGATAGAGATTTCTAGTTTCCCTCTCGAGAATTTGAGTCTGATTGAGAGAATTCAGCTTATGAGCAGACCTTTGATATGTCAGCTAAAGAGACACTAACGTTATTTCTAAATATTGCATTTCCTATGTCAAGAAATGTTAGTAGACCGAGTGTATGACCTCGGTGAGTTCAGATAGTATGATAATAGTCGGTGGCTGTTATGACAATGAAGTTTCGTGAATATGTGGATCAGAACTGTGGTTTGTATCTTTGAACCCTTATACTTCTTTCTTGAGATGTATTTTGTTTCTAGAGTAATTGTTCTTATCCTATAAGTTGCTTACTTTTCCTGTGAGAAAGTTGTGAACTCGGAGTAAGCCACTTAGGATTCTGTGGGTTCAATTATAAATCAGATTTTTTCGCTCCTTATTTGTAAATCTCTATTTAAATATTGTTTTTTTTCTCGGAGATTTTATCGGTTGATTGGGGTAAACGATGCATATGAGTTGACCATTTTTCTGTGTGACAAAAGGGTCTGGTGGGACAGCACCGAAGTATGTGTTGTGAGCTATGCAATACTAAGACTGGCCATCTTATGTACTTGTATGGTTGCTCCCAGCCACATCCACATTTTTCTTCACTTCTCTTTCATGATTGATTCCTGAATTTTGAAATCCTATTTGATATTTCATGGCAATGAGTTTTCCAGTGACCTTTGTAGTTAGACAGTCTTGGTTGTTGCGAGGAAATAAAGGTTGACTTTTAGAGGAAATAGAAGTTTTATGTCTGGTTTCTACTTTACAAATAAAGATAACGGAGGGAATTCATGATTCGATATTGAAGGTTGTAGCTTTGGAAAAGTAACTCAGTGGAAGATGGGTCAAGGGAAAGAACTAAGAAGTCACCTTGGGAGGAATGGTTGATTGAAACTCATGCTAGTGCATTAGCCAAGTCTGTGATTTCTTAAGTTTGACTTGACTTACCAGTTTATTTTTTTTTGGGTGGTGCATAGTATAGCCCGTCTAGGTTGGCGGTATATGGAATTTGTTAGTATTGTATTTTTAATGGTGCTGCAGGGTTGCACAGTTGTCGTTATATTGAGAGGGCATGCTAGAATTTTTATTAACTTTATATTCCAGTTTTCTGCGCTGATGTTGATTCTGCTACTAATTCGTTGTTATTGTTGCTAGTGTTGCTAATCTAGATATCTTTTATAAGTGGATCCTAAGAATAAAGACATGGGCATTTGATTGGGCAGTATTTTCCCGATATAGGTGCATCATTTAAACGGTGATATTTTCCGTCAAACATTTTTGTTATGTTTTGAACAAAATCATCTCTATAGCTCAGGAAAATGCCACCCAAGAAAGTTACCCGGCCTAAAGAGAATAGTAGTAGTTTTGTTGTGGGTCTAGTTACAAATGAAATTCTGGATTTATTACGCCAACATCACCAACAACAGTAGTAATTAATCCAACAGATTCAGCGGTAACAATATCGTCAAAGAAAGCCAAACCAAACTACTAGTTTTAAATCCTTTCAGTCTATTAAGCCCCATAGTTCAAGTGCGAAGTGGATCCTGTTATTGTCAGAAATTGGCTTAAGGAAATGGAAAAGGCATTTACCCTCACGCTAGTAAGTGATGATCTTAAGACCGATTATGCGAGCTAGTTTCTTAAGAATGAAGCAAATTATTGGTGGGAATCCATTCGTGCGTTGGAAGGAGAAGGCCCTGTTTCTTGGATGAGATTTACAGTATTATTCTTGGAGAAGTATTTTCCCGATTATCAAAGGAATCAATTGAAAGTCGAGTTTCTAGAACTGAAACAAGGTGAAAGAAGTGTGATGGAGTATGAGGTTAAGTTTATAGAGTTGGCCCGATTAGTTCCTGAGTATGAAAGCACAGAGACTCAGAAGGCAAGAAGGTTTCAATGAGGATTGAAGCCTAAAATTCGCGGAGGAGTTGTGGCATTGCAACTCAAGACATACTCCTCTATGGTTTAGGCCGCCTAGGTAATAGAAAGTGACCAAAAGTTGGTTGTTAAGGAAGAGAGTGATAAGAAAAGAAAGTCTAAAGGTGTTATGGACAAGACAGACCAAGGAGAATCCAGTCAAGAATCTCAGAATCGGTTTATCCGAAACAGGAGTAAAAGATTTTGGAGACAGAGTTCCTCCCAGACTAAGTCTGATACTATATCAGTTTCTTTAACTCTAGCTCAGTCAGTCAAGTCAGCAGTGGATTGCAAGTACTGCGACAGGAGATATAGTGGCTCGTGTAAGAATGTGCAATGTTTCAATTATGGACGTAAGGGTCATTATACATCAGAATGTAATACAGAAATTCCAGGAGTTACATGTCACAATTCTGGAAAGATTGGGCATATTGCAAGGTGTTGTAGAATGGTTATTCAAGATACTACATCCCAAGGGCCAACACCCAGCACAACTAGAGACAAAAATTTCAAAAGGACCAAGAGATCGAGTGTTTAGATTATGGACGTAATTCTAGCTGATCTAACACCCATCGAGCTAGAAGAGTTTGGTGTAATTTTAGGATCAGGTTGGTTGTCCTATAGTAAGGCAAGGAGTGGTTTTTAGACAAAGCAAATTATAAAGTGTATATAAGCCAATGGTAAGGTAAGTTTCTAGGTGCAGAAGCAATATAAGAAGTTCTTCCAATCATGTCAGAAAAGGAGTAATAAGCTAAGGATATAAGGTAGATCCACCATGTGTAAAGATACGAAGAAGAACATACTTAAGCTGGAGGAAGTTGAGTAATAAATAAATGCCCTGGAGTCTCTCTCGAGGCCAGTGGAATGAAATAATTAGTTCAATAATTGTAAAAGTTATTGAAAAGGGAAGTGAGCATACCAGATATAGTCCATTAGGGGGTACCGGTGATATTGTTGGAGAAGAGGGATGAAATTTTGAAATTATGTACGGATTATCGGGAGTTTAACAAAATGACGAATAAGAATAAGTAACCCCTATTAAGAATTGATTACTTATGTGACCTAATTCAAGGAATGTGTTATTTCTAGAGGATTGACTTAAGATCCAGCCTGAGGACATATCAAAGATTGTGATTAGAATGATTTATGAGTATTGTAAGCTCTGGTGATATTACGTGGAGTAACAAATGTATCAGTTATCTATAAGGATTTAAGGAACATGATGTATAAGGAGTAACTGGATAAGCAAATTATATTTATTGATAACATTCTTAGCTATTCAAGGATTAAAAAAGTCCGTGTAGAACGCTTAAGGATTTCCCTATGAAGATTAGAAGGGAAGAAACTATACTCTAAGTTCTCCAATATAAATTTTAGCTGGGATAAACGAAGGATTCCGATCTTTCCTGTAAAGATCACCTAAGCAAAACCGATATAGTAACAGATGCCCTATGCAGAAGGAAAGGATTGAATGTGATTAAAATCGTTGAGGAATTAATAAAAGAATTGGAAAGAGTGGAAGGTGAAGTTCAAATACCTGAAGGTGAGAAGAAGTGAAGATATGAGATTACCTTCCAGCCTTAATTGATGGAAATGAGTAAGAAGTGTTCAAATGTTTGGAAATTAAGTTAAAAGTGAGTACCATCTATCATCCGTACACGAAGGGCCTAAGTGAAAAGACGATTCAGATGATATAAGATATGTTGAGAGTATATATTTTGGATCTAAAAGGAAACTGAGGTAATCATCTACCATTGATTGAGTTTTTCTATGTTAATAGTTATCATGCTAGTAGGGGAATGCTACCTTGCGAAGCCCTGTATAGACATAAGTGTGGTTTCCCCTCTATTGTGAAAAAGTGGGAGTAGAGATGTTGTCAGGTTCAGAAATAATTCAGCACATCAAGGACGTAGTGGTGTTGACTTGGAAAAAAATGGAAGCAGTCCGGTATAGACAAAGAAAGACGGAGGATGTGCATCAAAAGAGTGTGGATGTAGAAATAAGATCATTGGTGTTGACAAAAGTTGCACCTTGAGAGATGTTGGCTAGGTTGGAATAGAAGGGACAAGTTAAGTCCTAGCTATAGTGGACCATTCGAGGTAATTGATAGATATAGGTAAAGTTGCCCATAAGTTGATATTGCCACCGCAGTTGTAGCAAATTTATAGTGTATTTCGTGTGTCAATGTTAAAGCGATATGTTTCTGATTTGAATCAAGCCATTGATTAAGAGCCAATGTGTGGCGCCCTCCAAACCCGGGTCAGAAGTTTGGGGTCCACACACACACCTTAATTATCACCTGCTTATAACAATAATAAAGATAATAATAATATATGCAGTGACCCTACTTACCAACCACCACGGACCGCAACAGGTTAAAGTATGCACACAAGCCAAACACACTAATATATTATAAACCGTTCAAATCCCAACTATTTTAAACTCAAACTGAGTATTAAATATTATTACAAACTTTTACAAACTTAAATTATCCCAAAAGAAGCCTACTAGCTCAGCTTTCTCAACCTGAACCCCTAGCTCTCGCGCTGGACTGTGGATCCTTGCTACCAACTGGTTCCTTTTTAACTGGAAAGAATATAAACAACATCGCACGGATGAGCTAACTAGCTCAGCAAGTCACAATGACAAAACTGAGAATAATGATCATCAGGTGAATATGATTATGATATCAAGTGAACATTGGATTATGATTTAGAATTGGATATTATACTTTTAATTTAAAAACCAAGGTTAGGCTGCTGATCAGTCACGCACTAACCCCGAGCAAGGCACACAACATTGCTATAACTACTGGATCCAAGGCACACATTGGCCTAACTTGACCATTATATGGTCTGACCACGAATCTGGTCCACAATTTTATAAAAACAATCCAATTCTAACATAATAACAGAATATGCAATAATAAACAATAACCGAAATCATTAACAATAATAAATGTTTAACAATGAAAGGGTTTCAATCCTTGTAAGGATCAATAAGGTAATTTAAAAGCTTGGATGCTGGGTAATGAAAGAATTGGATAACAAAGGAATCAACATTCCAGGGTTTCAAAGATTTAGGCTTTCAAAGCATAGGATACAAGGATTGAATGTACAAGTAATTCAGTTCAGTGTTTGGGATTTTATTTGCATGTATTTGTGGAGTAGTATCGTATACTTGAGGTTCGTGTTTGGGTATACAACAATCAATGGTCTAGAAAGAATAAGGTTCATGGCTCAAGAACAATAACTGGAATCAGGGTTTAGGTTTCAGTGCTTCAAAGCACTTGCAATATCAACAAGACTATCACGTATTACAATATTTCGAGAAAGTTCGGAATACTTGCCTGATATTAGCTTACTACACTGCACTCGCTTCCAATCACAAGTGTCTTACTCCTCAACTATCTGTTTCCCTTTCCTACGTCTTGCCTCTTCTGCTTACATATCATAAGCATCTATCAATAATTTGATCATGGAATTCTATTCAACACATACTTCTATCTACACTTCGTTTTACCCAAATCCGATTAACGGATTGAAAGTTATGCAATAATCAAGTAAACACAGAATATATAGACCGATAGTCAATTAACAAGTCACATATAGCATATAATACATCACGTAATCAATGATATATTATTTATAAAGAAGTCTCGGGTCATAAATAGGCTTTCTGGTATTTAAAATGATTTTTAAAACATTTTTCGGAATTAAAACGGGTCGTTAGATCAATTTCGGGTTAATAAACAGGGTTCGGTTGTCCAATTCTGGCTCCAAAATAATTTTAGAATAATTATCGAGCCTTGGAAATAATTTAGAATAATATTTTAAAGCTCGAAACTATTTTTCAGAATTTTTAAATCAATTTTAAATAATTAAATCTAATTAAATAATTAATTAAAATCAATTAATAATTAATTAAATCAATTAATCAATTAATTTTCGAATTAATTGACCAATTAATCAATTAGAAATTAACTGAAATTAATTAACTAATTAATTTAGATTTATTTGTGAATTAAAAATAATTTTCAGAATTAAAATAATAATTTTTAGAATTTTTAGAAATTAAAAACGAATTTTTATAATAAAAATAAATAGGAAATATGATTTTTAGACATTTTTAAAACAGAAATCCAATTTTTGCAAAGTCTGGAAACTACAGGGACCAAACTGCATCGTTTTCAAAACTATAGGTACTAAACTGTAATTTTCCAGGGGGTCGCCGGAAAACAGTCGGGGATGGCCCGAGAACACGTTCCCGGCGTCCTCACCCCACCAACACCTCCAGATCACATCTACAGGTTACCAGGAACACAACCATGCAATCAAAACAACCTAACAATCCTTGAGTTGGCCGGAATTTGGCCGTGAAATTTTCCAGTTTCCGGCGAACATCGGAAAACTTTAAAACACAACTCCCTTCTCTACAGACCTCGTTGGTTCATGAAACTTATATGACTAGATTGCAAATTTCACAGAGAACACAACCCACTATAACACAACATCAATCCATCACAGAATAAGAAACCCCCAAATTTCAATTAAGAACTTTCATACGGGTTATAAACCCTAATTTTAAAATTCGAAAATCAAACTCAAATTTGAACATGTTATTGAACTTCAAATCAGACGTATGACATATGAAAATCATCAGGAAAACAAGCTCTACAACATGCAATCATCAAATCATACAAACAATCATCCGAATAAAAATTCATATTTTTAATAAAATAAATTTGAAAATAAATAAATTTTTAGAAAAATAACCTTGATTTCTGCAGGTGTATGGATTACAGAATCTGGTAGAGCTCTTCAAGACCTTCAGATTGGTTACTCGAGCTTTCCAAACCGAATTCAATAACACCTCCAAATGCTTGTTTGATTCTTAGAACAGTTTTAGGAAATTAGGGTTTTTCTCTGAAAATTATATAATTATCTGTCTGTAATTGATTTTGATACGAAATAAAATACGGTAAAAGGCTATTTATAATTACGGAAAATTAGTATCCCATTGGATTATTCCGAATATAAAATGGTACGTTTATTTGTAAAAACTGATCCAAACGGTATCGGTTTTCGGGATAATTATCCAAATCAGTACAATTTGTACTGCATTCTTGGTCTCAGCGCCTGGTTACACGTATTACGAAGTGATAATTGTGATAGTTTAATAAAAAGCTTCTGTTTTTCGAAATTACGGGTTTTATTGATTTACCGAAACGAATATTGTATCGAAAATGTTGCGCCGGGACCCGCGCAGGACAAACCGTACGCCGGATCGAAAAAGTCGAAACAAGGAAAATGCTCGGAATATTATAATTAGGTTAGGAAGGAGTTCTCGAAAGAGTTTCGGATTCCAAAAACGTAACAACGGTTGACGTCGGTTGGTTCCCGTTTTTATAAAATAGATTTTAATTACCCGGAAAAAGATTTTAGAAATTTCAGATGATTCTTATAAATCCATAAACCAACATAAAAATAATTAGGAAGATATGACAATTATCTATATTTTATTTTGGACATATAAAAATTAAAATACTCAATTAATATTATTTTTGAATAACCAAGTACAGATAACACTTTAACAATTAACTCACAGAATAGATATTGAACACACATAATAATTATATAATAGCAAAAATAATTACACGATATATCCCGGATAATACATCCTTCCCCCCTTAAAGGGATTCTGTCCTCAGAATCTCCTAAGAAAACAAATGAGGGTACTTTTCTCTCATATCACTTTCTAACTCTCAGGTTGACTCTTCAACCTTTGGGTTTCTCCATAATACTCTTACTAACTTTACCACTTTATTTCTCAATACTTTCTCTCTCTCTTCTAGAACTTCTACCGGGCTCTCTATATATGACAAATCTGCTTGAAGCTCTATTGGCTCATATTTTATTACATGCCTGGAGTCTGGATTATATTTCTTAAGCATTGATATATGAAAAACATTGTGAATGTGCTCCATGTGCGGAGGTAACGCCAATTCGCAAATTACTTTGCCAATACGCTTTAGGATTTCAAAAGGTCCGACATATCTTGGGTTTAGCTTCCCTTTCTTCCCAAACCTCGTTAGTACTTTCCACGGTGATACTTTCAATAATACCAAACTTCCTTCTTCAAATTCCATGTCTTTTCTTGACTGGTCTGCATATTTCCTTTGACGATCTTGTGCGGCTATTAATCTTTTCTGGATAATTTCAACAACTTCCTTTGTCTGTTGTACCAATTCGGGTCCGAGTATTTTGCGTTCTCCTACTTCGTCCCAATATACTAGAGATCTACATTTGCGTCCATAAAGGGCTTCATAAGGTGGCATCCCAATGCTGGCGTGATAACTGTTGTTATAAGCAAACTCTACCAGGGGTAAATGCTCGTCCCAACTTCCTTTAAAATCAATAGCACAAACACGTAGCATGTCCTCGATTGTCTGGATCGTTCTTTCACTTTGGCCATCCGTTTGGGGGTGATAAGCCGTACTCATATTCAATCTTGTTCCCAAACATTCTTGAAAACTCTTCCAGAATCTTGAATTAAACCTTGGATCTCTATCAGATACGATAGACACTGGGACTCTATGACGAACTACGATCTCTTTCAAGTACATATGAACTAACTTGTCGAGCGAAAATCTTTCATTTATAGGCAGAAAATGAGCTGACTTGGTAAGTCTATCTACTATAACCCAAATGGCATCATGATTAGTCCTTGTTCTTGGTAATACAACTATGAAATCCATGGTAATATGTTCCCACTTCCATTCTGGAATCTCCAATGGCTGTAGCAATCCGCTTGGTCTCTGATGCTCTACTTTAACTCTCTGACAGGTATAGCATTTGCTAACCCATTCCGCAATTTCCCTCTTCATATCTGGCCACCAATAATTCTTCTTTAAATCTCTGTACATTTTGGTACTCCCTGGATGGATGGAATATCTTGAACTATGTGCCTCTTGTAAAATTTCATTTTTCAGCTCCGTTACTGGTGGAATCCAAATTCTTGAAGAAAACCTAAGAATACCTTGATCATCTTGTTGCGTGCATAATTCCTCACCTACCAAACTGTTTATATCTTGATCCATTACCTCTTTCTGGCATTTCTTTATTTTGTCCAATAACTCCGGTTGGAAAATCATATTGTACACTTTTGCTTCATCATGCTTGGAAATTCTAATCTCTAATTCCAATTTTTGAAATTCTTTATATATCTCTTCAGGTACGGATAACACATTTAACCTTTCCTTCCGACTTAACGCATCTGCTACGACGTTCGACTTACCTGGATGATAACTAATCGAGCAATTATAATCCTTGATCAATTCTAACCATCTCCTTTGTCTCATATTAAGTTCCTTCTGGGTAAATATATATTTCAAACTTTTGTGATCCGTGAAAATCTCACACTTTTCTCCATACAAATAATGTCTCCAAATATTCAAAGAGAAAACTATAGCTGCTAACTCCAAATCATGAGTAGGGTACTTCTGTTCGTGTGGTTTCAATTGCCTTGACGCATACGCAATCACCTTGTCGTGCTGCATAAGAATACATCCTAATCCTTTGTAAGAAGCATCGCTATAAATTACGAAATTCCCTTGATCGTCTGGAAGTGACAAAATAGGTGTCGTGATTAATCTCCGCTTCAATTCCTGAAAACTTTCTTCGCACTTGTCATTCCATATAAACTTTTCATTCTTTCATGTAAGCTTTGTCAATGGTGTTGCAATTCTTGAGAAATTCTGAACGAATCGTCGATAATATCCTGCCAATCCCAAGAAACTTCTTACCTCAGTGGGTGTTCTCGGTCTTTCCCAATTCGTAATTGCCTCGATCTTTGCCGGGTCCACTTTGATCCCTTCATTACTGACTATATGTCCTAAGAACTGAACTTCCTGTAGCCAAAACTCACACTTCGACAATTTAGCATATAACTTCTTTTTCCTTAAAATCTCCAAAGCTGTCCTTAAATGTTCCACATGATCCTCCTCCGTCTTTGAATAGATCAAAATATCATCTATAAATACTATAACGAACTTGTCCAAATATTCCTTGAAAATTCTGTTCATCAGGTCCATAAACGCTGCTGGGGCGTTGGTCAATCCAAAAGACATTACTAGAAATTCATAATGCCCTTACCTTGTTCTGAAAGCTGTCTTTGGTATATCTTCTGGTTTGATCTTCAGTTGATAATATCCCGATCTTAAATCGATTTTGCAGAAATACTTGGCTCCCTTCAATTGGTCAAATAAATCATCAATTCTGGGTAACGGATACTTATTCTTGATTGTCAACTTGTTGAGCTCCCTATAGTCGATGCACAGTCTCATGCTTCCATCCTTCTTCTTGACAAATAATACCGGTGCACCCCACGGGGATACGCTGGGTCTGATTACTCCTTTCTCTAACAGCTCTTGTAATTGCTTTGCTAACTCTTTCATCTCAACGGGCGCCATTCTATACGGGGCCTTGGATACTGGTTCGGTTCCAGGTGCTAAGTCGATTGCAAATTCAATTTCTCTATCTGGAGGAAGTCCTGGTAATTCTTCGGGAAACACGTCTGGAAATTCCTTCACAACTGGAATATCTTCAAGTTTTGCTGGCTCCTGACTTCTGTCGATCATATATGCTACGAAATGCTCACATCCTTGTCGTAGTAACTTCTTGGCTTGAATCATCGTTAAGAACTTCTTTACCTACTTCTGTCCCTTGAACGTTACTATTCTTTCGTCTGGCGTTTTCACCATTACTTTCTTATTTCGACAATCTATCTGAACATCATGCTTAGATAACCAATCCATCCCTAATATAACGTCAAATTCTCCTAACTTAAACGGTATCAAATCTACACAAAACTTACTACCAGAAATCTCAATCTCACAATTCCCACAAACTTGGTTAACAGTTACACATTCTTGATATGCTAATTCCACAGTCATTATTTCATTTAAATACCCAACTGGAAAATTTAACTTACTAACAAAATCTTGTGAAACAAACGATTGAGTTGCTCCCGAATCTATTAACACTTTGGCACATAAAGAATTTACATTAAGCGTACCTGCCACGACATCCGTATCCTGGATCGCATCCTTCACCGACATGTCAAAAACTCTAGCCCTCGGAGTCTCATTCACTGTTGGGGTAGATCCCATAATCCTTAATGCATTACTGACTGGGGCTGGTGTCTTGCAATCCCTGGCCATATGTCCTGGCTTTCCACATTTGAAGCATGTAAATCCAATGGCTGGAACCTTCACTACTGGATTTCGGATAGGTTGATCCTTATTTGTTGGCTCTCTTGCTGGCTGATTTCAGCACTCCCTCGAGTAGTGCCCTTTCTGGTTGCATTTAAAACATACCACATTCAACTTGTTACAGACTCCTCCATGCTTCTTTCCACATACTTGACAATCTGGAAAGGTTAATCTCAACTGATTCGGCTGATTCACATTAGCTGGACGATTGCCCTGGCCTCCGTCTCCTGCATTTTGTCTCCTGAAATTAAAATTTCTCCCTGCCTGAAACTTGCCCTTCTTAAAATTTGGAAACTTCCCTATGTGTGACTGACCCTCACTTCCCTCAACTTTCCTTTTCTTACTTTCCTTATCTTTCTGGAACATCTCACTCTCTGTCTCTGCGATCATAGCCTTCTGTACAACCCCGGCATATGTATCCAATTCAAAAATAGCTACCTTCCCTGTGATCCATGGCTTTAAGCCTTGCTGGAATCTCTTAGCTTTCTTTCTATCAGTATCAATATACGACGGCACATACCTTGACAATTCCTCAAACTTCCTCTCATAATCTGTTACCGACATGTTCCCTTGCTTTAATTCTAAAAACTTCAGCTCCATTTGATCCTGAACAAACTGAGGAAAATACTTTTCTAAAAACAATTCCTTAAACCTTTCCCAAGTAATAACATATGTGCTTTCCAGTGTCTTCACCATCTCCCACCAATAGGTGGCCTCATTCTTCAGATAGTAACTTGCAAATTCAACCTTCTGCTCCTCTTTCACTTTTACCAAGGCAAATGCCTTCTCTATTTCCTTTAACCACACATTTGCTTCAATTGGCTCTAAGGAACCCTTGAATTCTGGTGGGTTTACTGCCTGAAAAGTTTTAAAAGTTACCTGGGGATTGGTCTGTCTCTGCTGTTGTTGTGCCAGGTGAACTATTTGTTGAGCCAAGATTTGAAGAATCTGGGCTATTGCTGGGTCCATGGGTCCTGGGTTCACATTCTGGTTTGTATCATCTTGGTTGTTATTGTTGTCGTTGTTGGTTTCTTCATTCTGGGTGTTGGTGCGGGTATTTCTTCTAGGAGGCATTTTCTGTAAAGAATCAATCAATTTATTTAGCTTTTGAATCAAATCTTTGTATAAAAGAAAAGTTTTGTAAAATAGGAATATCTCTTTTTGAAAACAGTTGTAACTAAGTAAATTGCATGCTTCTTTACAGAATATAAACAGTTATGGAAAACAGGGTACATGGTATCACAGGGTATACTGGTGCAATAAATAAGGTAAAGTAAAACAGGTGCAATAAAGTAAATGACAGCGTTGGAAAGGAAAAAGGTACTGATATATAGATCAAAAGTTTTAGGTAGTACAAGCGTAAAGACGCTTCGAAAGTAAAAGCAAAAAGGGTACAATAACCTACTCACTAGTCAGCATCGCTAGTCTATAAATACAACTCAAAAGTCTACTGATACACACTACACACTACTGTACATACTACATAATCATAACAACACTGCTCAGCATCTCCATCTCAGAATCTCTAACTCAGCTCCAAGGAAACTCTGGTCCTGCCAGCCTCTCAAAGTCCTCCATCACCTCAGTAGCCCAGCCCAACAGTGCATCAGGGCCTCTTCCAGGTAGTGTAGCTCCATGTAACCTAGCCTCAAGAACCCTCCGTGTCACATGAATCTCCTCTCGAAGCTCCCTCACACCACGATCAACATCTGTAGTCCTGATGATATGCTGTAACTCTCTAATCTGAGCCAACAAGGAATCACGCTCCAATAGAAGAGCCTCATACCGGTAATAAGGAACTGGGGGTAATATAGACTGGAATGGGGCACTCGCTACTGATTGCCCAGTGGAATCTGAATCAGCTAGTGGGGGTCCTCTGACAGGTGGCCTCATGCCTGGAGGTGGAATAGCCTGTAATGGTACGGGCTGCAACACCGGTGGAGGTAGAATAGCCAATGCTGGTAGAATAACAGGACGTGGATCCGATGTTGGTGCTCCAACTGAAGGCTCTGAGTGATCAGCTGATACGGGAATAAAAGAGTCGGCCATCTCTGCTATCTGAAATCATATCGAAATATAAGAATCTCGTACCATGACGCAACCTATACTAATACCGGTTATACCATAACACTCAACCTCTCGACGTTCTATCATCCTATACCTTACTTCTAATCCTATCCCTCTACCCATTCCCGTCAACCTAGGCTTGTGTCAGTGACTTATAACCTATAACTCTGATACCAAACCTGTGGCGCCCTCCAAACCCGGGTTAGAAGTTTGGGGTCCACACACACACCTTAATTATCACCTGCTTATAACAATAATAAAGATAATAATAATATATGCAGTGACCCTACTTACCAACCACCACGGACCGCAACATGTTAAAGTATGCACACAAGCCAAACACACTAATATATTACAAACCGTTCAAATCCCAACTATTTCAAACTCAAACTGAGTATTAAACATTATTACAAACTTTTACAAACTTAAATTATCCCAAAAGAAGCCTACTAGCTCAGCTTTCTCAACCTGAACCCCTAGCTCTCGCGATGGACTGGGGATCCTTGCTACTAACTGGTTCTTTTTTAACTGGAAAGATTATAAACAACATCGCACGAATGAGCTAACTAGCTCAGCAAGTCACAATGACAAAACTGAGAATAATGATCATCAGGTGAATATGATTATGATATCAAGTGAACATTGGATTATAATTTAGAATTGGATATTATACTTTTAATTTAAAAACCAAGGTTAGGCTGCTGATCAGTCACGCACTAACCCCGAGCAAGGCACACAGCATTGCTCTAACTACTGGATCCAAGGCACACATTGGCCTAACTTGACCATTATATGGTCTGACCACGAATCTGGTCCACAATTTTATAAAAACAATCCAATTCTAACATAATAACAGAATATGCAATAATAAACAATAACCAAAATCATTAACAACAATAAATGTTTAACAATGAAAGGGTTTCAATCCTTGTAAGGATCAATAAGGAAATTTAAAAGCTTGGATTCTGGGTAATGAAAGAATTGGATAACAAAGGAATCAACATTCCAGGGTTTCAAAGATTTAGGCTTTCAAAGCATAGGATACAAGGATTGAATGTACAAGTAATTCAGTTCAGTGTTTGGGATTTTATTTGCATGTATTTGTGGAGTAGTATCGTATACTTGAAGTTTGTGTTTGGGTATACAACAATCAATGGTCTAGAAAGAATAAGGTTCATGGCTCAAGAACAATAACTGGAATCAGGGTTTAGGTTTCAGTGCTTCAAAGCACTTGCAATATCAACAAGACTATCACGTATTACAATATTTCGAGAAAGTTCGGAATACTTGCCTGATATTAGCTTACTACACTGCACTCGCTTCCAATCACAAGCGTCTTACTCCTCAACTATCTGTTTCCCTTTCCTACGTCTTGCCTCTTCTGCTTACATATCATAAGCGTCTATCAATAATTTGCTCATGGAATTCTATTCAACACATACTTCTATCTACCCTTCGTTTTACCCAAATCCGATTAACGGATTGAAAGTTATGCAATAATCAAGTAAACACAGAATATATAGACCGATAGTCAATTAACAAGTCACATATAGCATATAATACATCACGTAATCAATGATATATCATTTATAAAGAAGTCCCGGGTCATAAATAGGCTTTCTAGTATTTAAAATGATTTTTAAAACATTTTTCGGAATTAAAAGGGGTCGTTGGATCAATTTCGGGTTTATAAACAGGGTTTGGTTGTCCAATTCTGGCTCCAAAATAATTTTAGAATAATTATCGAGCCTTGGAAATAATTTAGAATAATATTTTAAAGCTCGAAACTATTTTTCAGAATTTTTAAATCATTTTTAAATAATTAAATCTAATTAAATAATTAATTAAAATCAATTAATAATTAATTAAATCAATTAATCAATTAATTTTCGAATTAATTGACCAATTAATCAATTAGAAATTAACTGAAATTAATTAACTAATTAATTTAGATTTATTTGTGAATTAAAAATAATTTTCAGAATTAAAATAATAATTTATAGAATTTTCAGAAATTAAAAACGAATTTTTATAATGAAAATAAATAGGAAATATGATTTTTAGACATTTTTAAAACAGAAATCCAATTTTTGCAATGTATGGAAACTACAGGGACCAAACTGCATCGTTTTCAAAACTATAGGTACTAAACTGTAATTTTCCAGGGGGTCGCCGGAAAACAGTCGGGGATGGCCGGAGAACACGTTCCCGGCGTCCTCACCCCACCAACACCTCCAGATCACATCTACAGGTTACCAGGAACACAACCATGCAATCAAAACAACCTAACAATCCCTGAGTTGGCCGGAATTTGGCCGTGAAATTTTCCAGTTTCCGGCGAACATCGGAAAACTTCAAAACACAACTCCCTTCTCGACAGACCTCGTTGGTTCATGAAACTTATACGACTAGATTGCAAATTTCACAGAGAACACAACCCACTATAACACAACATCAATCCATCACAAAATAAGAAACCCCCAAATTTCAATTAAGAACATTCATACGGGTTATAAACCCTAATTTTAAAATTCGAAAATCAAACTCAAATTTGAACATGTTATTGAACTCCAAATCAGATGTATGACATATGAAAATCATCAGGAAAACAAGCTCTACAACATGCAATCATCAAATCATACAAACAATCATCCGAACAAAAATTTATATTTTTAATAAAATAAATTCGAAAATAAATATTTTTTAGAAAAATAACCTTGACTTCTGCAGGTGTATGGATTACAGAATCTGGTAGAGCTCTTCAAGACCTTCAGATTGGTTACTCGAGCTTTCCAAACCGAATTCAATAACACCTCCAAATGCTTGTTTGATTCTTAGAACAGTTTTAGGAAATTAGGGTTTTTCTCTGAAAATTATATAATTATCTGTCTGCAATTGATTTTGATACGAAATAAAATACGGTAAAAGGCTATTTATAATTACGGAAAATTAGTATCCCGTTGGATCATTCCGGATATAAAATGGTACGTTTATTTGTAAAAACTGATCCAAAAGATATCGGTTTTCGGGATAATTATCCAAATCAGTACAATTTGTACTGCATTCTTGGTCTCAGCACCTGGTTACACGTATTACGAAGTGATAATTGTGATAGTTTAATAAAAAGCTCCCGTTTATCGAAAATACGGGTTTTATTGATTTACCGAAATGAATATTGTATCGAAAATGTTACGTCGGGACCCGCGCAGGACAAACCGTACGCCGGATCGAAAAAGTCGAAACATGGAAAATGCTCGAAATATTATAATTAGGTTAGGAAGGAGTTCTCGAAAGGGTTTCGGGTTCCAAAAACGTAACAACGGTTGACGTCGGTTGGTTCCCGTTTTTATAAAATAGATTTTAATTACCCGGAAAAAGATTTTAGAAATTTCAGATGATTCTTATAAATCCATAAACCAACATAAAAATAATTAGGAAGATATGACAATTATCTATATTTTATTTTGGACATATAAAAATTAAAATACTCAATTAATATTATTTTTGAATAACCAAGTACAGATAACACTTTAACAATTAACTCACAGAATAGATATTGAACACACATAATAATTATATAATAGCAAAAATAATTACACGATATATCCCGGATATTACACAATGGGCTCTCATTCAAATTTGTTCTGCGTGGAATAATCGATCCAAATCCTAGATCGTTAAGAGCGAGTCCTTAGGAATGAGTTTATGTCTATAGTGAGTATGCGATGAATAAGTCCTCGAGTACAAGAGTCTACCTGGAAGTTAGAGTCAGATATGCTTGACAAATATCCTCACTTGTTTAGTTAGATCAGATTCTGAGGACATAATCTTTTTAAGGGGGGAAGGATATAACGACTCGTATATTTTTAATATCTAAATATGTAATTATTGAGTGATTAAATAAATAAAATATGTTTATGGATTATATCGGCCATGTATTGTTTTATTATTAGTTATGGGTGGTTAGTGGTTTACGAGGATTATTAGTTTAATTGTCTGTTGAGCTGTATTGTCTCGTTATTACTTTTAAAAGTGGTTTTATGACATATTTATCTGCATAAATATGGGGGATGTCTCTAAATATGTTTTTATGATTTTATAATTACAATAATTATTTTTGGGATTTTATAAAATTTAGAAATCAATATTTCATTAACTATTTAGCCCTGTATGATTTTCTGATTGTATTTACCCGTAAAATCCGCATTTAATTCTAGAATTCTTTAAAAATTATGGAACTCATATTTATTTAAGTTTAGAATATTCAGAGAATTTTAAAATTATTTTGGGAATTTTTGGGATTAATTTCACCCGCGCGTTGATTCGTTTAATTGATAAAAGCGGGTATAAATTTTGTTTCAGAAATTATTTTAAAAATATGAAAATTATGTTATTATTTACTTTGGGATATTTGTAATATTTTAAAACTATTTTCATGATTTTTTGAATTTGTTTTAAGTGTAGCTCGGTTCGTTAATTGTAAAATGCGGATACGAGTTGCGTTTCAAAAATGCTCTAAAAATTGTGGAAATTTTATTTTATTATTTTCGGGATTTTTAGAAAATTTTAAGTCTATTTTTATAATTTCTGAATTTACTTTATGTGCTACTTGGCTCGGTAAATTGTGAATTAACGAAACAAAAGAGGGTTGCAGTGCATTGTATATTACGTGTCGGATTTTCAGAGACTTAGTGGCTACGTGTTTACTTTCTATTCCCCATTTTTATACGTGTATTGCTGCGACTGGTTGGAAACAAAATAAAAAAAACTAAAAAAAGTACAGAGAATGTATCTCTGTGTCTCTCACCCTCTCTGCTCGCCTGCATCTCTCTTCTTTCCCTTTCTATTTTCTTTCCTCTCTTGCGAGTCTCATTTCTTACTCCGTTTCATCGGTAATTTGTTACCGCCCTGCTCCTCTTCTCTGTTCACGTCACCGATACTAGTCCGGTAACCTTGCCGCCTTGATTCCAGTTCGGGGTTGTGGTATATATATACACACACACACACGTGTGTATGTATCACGATCGCGCAAGTATTTTTGTTGTGTCTGTTGTGGCACAGATGTACTGTAATTCGAATTTTTGGCTGATTTGTGAAGAATTCGATAAGAACTTCCCTGATTATTGAGATAATTATTCGGTTTTGCAGAAATTATCGGTGGTTTACGGTCGGAAACCTCAAATCGAGGCACCATCGTAAAACTGCCACCGCCGATAATGAATTCCGATGAGTCGGCGATGGACAATGATGTTCGACTGAGTCCTACAAAAATTTTAAAAATTATTTTTCTAATTATTTTGGAAAAAGATTGATTTTTAGGAAAATTAGTTCGTAAAATTAAATATTCAGTACGATAATTAATTATTCTAAATCGAAGTTGGGCATATGATTTGGAATGTGAAATGTGGCGTGTTGGATTTGTGAATTGTTATGTGATTGGTTTAGATTGGTGATTGAGAATTTTAATTGGTTGTAATTGGTTTGACGTCGATTTTTGTTCGACGGGTAGTCCGATAAACAAAGGAGGCGCTGCCCAAATTTTGGGAGCCTATCCTGTAAACTATCGGGGGATATCCGACGAGTGTATATAGTTATATACCTATAAATAAATGATGTACGTGCCTACCTGTATATTGTAATAATTGGTTAATAACCTTATTTTTACGAAAGGTATCTGCATGTTGTAAGAATATATTTTATAAGTTATAACTGACAACCTTGTTTCCTAAAGCGACAAGTATATGTGATTTCTGAAAATGAATATCGAGCCAAGTTTTGAGTACGTGAACCCTGATTGCTATGTGTATCTTATAAATATGTATAATTGCGAGTCGGGATTTGATATCGAATGGGTAGATTTTTAGCGAGGATATGTCAGGCATACCTAGACATCTAACATAGAGTAGTTCGACTCTGTAGGTGCTAGTCGAAGGACTCGAGACTCGACGTTGGACAAAAGATAACCTAGTGGACAGTCGATGAGCTCAGTAGGGTTCCAATCGAAGAACCTGAGTGTTGAAGTCGAATCCAAGGTGATCTTGTGGTTAGACCTTAAAGCCTGAACGTCTGAGTTGGCTCCGAGTCGATCGGTAATAGTGGTAAAGCTCTGCAAGGCAAGTACCCCTGACCATTCTTTTATGGTTCAGTAAGTATGAATAGCTAAATGTTTTATTCTCGTAATGGAACAGAAATGTTTTAAGTTACGTATCCCCCATAGTTATAAATCACTATTTTTAAATTGTTTTGGGGAAAACTAACTTCGAAAGGTACCTATCTCGAATGAAATTATTTGTAAAATGGATTCTATATGTGTGCAGGCAAAATGAATGATTTTGAAAATAAAATAGGTACAAGTGTTTTGAAAATTGGATAAAACGATCAGATATGGGATACATAGGGGCCATAGTAGGCCTATTGAGGTGACATAAGAGGCTAATTCGGTTGCCCACAATATATAACCGATTAGTCCAGCAGGTCAGAGACCTAGCTAGTCTCTGAGTTCCGGAACAGATAAATTGGATGGCAGTTAGAGCCGTCCGGTGTTGATAGCCTGATCAGCTGTCTTCACATATCCGTAAGTATGTGATTTGGCTTTGTGATTCTCATAACGGAACAAGTGAGTTATACAGTGAATTTGGAATGAAAATGGCATGCTAGAATTAAACTCTGGTATTTGTACACAGCACACTACTACGTTTGTTATGTTAAAAGCATGCTTGTTTTGAATATCCAGTTTATGAATGTTTTACATGTTTTGCAAGTGAGTTATAATCGCTATTCCTATCACTGATTTATTATAAACTGATTTACTTGTTATTCATATAGCGGTTCTGCTGAGCATTTGATTGCTCACCCTTCCAGAATGTTTTATATATGTATTGCAGATACCTAGGAGATTCTTCCGTGATAGTCGGGCAGAGTTCCAGTTCCCTCCGTTTCAGGCTCCTCTGAGATGGTATGTTGAGTTGCTGTGTTAAGTTAGCTGCGTCAGGATGGTTGTTGTAAGTCGGTTTTGTAATAGTTGTAACCTAAATCATACTTAAACCTGGAAAAGATCCTGGTAAAGGGGTCCTGTTTTTGTTAAGTAGGATTATATTATGTTCTTGTTATTGTTATTGATGACGTCAACTCCTGACCCCGGGGTTGAGGCCGTCACATTTACAATTAGCCAATTTATTCTGCATATCAATCTAGTAGTCACCATGACTTAAGAATCCTACAACATCGATCTACTAAAACATTATTATTTGCAGGCATGTGCTACAAGACTTATTATTACATAAGCTACACTCTTGATGGATGTTCAGTTGTCATCCGCCAGGACTATAAAGTTCATCCGTTGGGAATGTTATAGAACATCCGTTGGGACTGTTATAGAACATCTGTCGAGAGCTACAAAATACTAAGTTAAATATACTAAGGTGTTTTGTTCATCTTATCATCAAGTTTATAACATATTCCTATCATGCATGAATTCTCAGCAGCAAGAACCCCAAGACAAAATGGTGTGGTGGAAACGAAAAATAGATCTCTTATTGAAGCTGCAAGGACAATGCTAGAAAAATCAAAGTTACCAACATATTTTTGGGCTTAAGTTGTAAATACTGCATATTATACTCAGAATATTTCTTTGGTTAATCAACCAAAGTGCATGACTTCCTATGAATTGTTCAAGAATAGGAAGCCAACACTAAACTTTCTTCATGTATTTGGCTGTAAATGCTATATCTTAAGGAATCATATTGATCAGCATAGGAAGTTTGATGCCAAAGCAGATGAAGGCATTTTTGTTAGATATGCAGTAGGAAAAGCATATAGAGTCTACAATCTTAGAACCAACATTGTTATGGAATCTGTACATGTTGTGGTTGATGATAAAAAGATTGAAGGACTGCAAGATGGAGATTTTCATGAACGCCTCAAATTTGACAATGTTGAGATGGTTTGTGAAGACAGTGATGATGAAAGTGATCAAGAACTAATGTATAAGGAAAATGGAGAAAAACCTATAACTAATGAAGCACATAATTCAACATCCGTCGAAAGACCAAGTGCATCATCCGTTGGAAGACAATCTGCATCATCCGTCGAAAGAAAAAACTTAACATTTGTTGAATCATCAATAGAAATAGAGGGCCAATATAGATCACAATCAGAAGGGACCCCAACTACAAGTCAAAGATCCATAAACTCAGGGGGAGTTTCTTCTAATCAAAACTCTGTCACACATAAAGACAAAAACGAAGCCTCTTCATCTAGAGCTAATCTACCTCAACGGAGAAAATGGACTAGAGATCACCCATTTGAACTGATCATTGGTGATGCATCTTCAAGAGTGCAAACAAGAAAAACAACTCAAGAGGAATGGCTATATAGCAGCTTTCTATCTCAGGAAGAGCCTATAAAGGTAGAGGAAGCTCTGTTGGATCCTGATTTGGTTTTAGCTATGCAGGAGGAGCTAAACCAATTTAAAAGGAATAAAGTATGGAAGCTAGTACACAAACCTAAAGGAAAGAATCCTATTGACACTAAGTAGGTATTCATAAATAAGATGGATGAAAATGGCATAATAGTCAGGAAAAAAGCTAGATTGGTTGCTAAAGGCTACTGTCAACAAGAAGGAATTTATTTTGATGAAACCTTTACTTCTGTTGCAAGACTTGAATCCATAAGAATCTTCTTAGCCTATGCAACCCATGCCAATTTCAAAGTCTATAAAATGGATGTTAAAAGTGTCTTTCTAAATGGAGATTTGGAGGAGGGAGTCTATGTCAGTCAGCCTCCTGGTTTTGAAGACCCAAATTTTCCAGAATATGTTTACTATCTTTTGAAAGCACTTTATGAATTGAAGCAAGCACCTAGAGCCTGGTATGATACTTTGTCAAATTTTCTCTTAGAAAATCACTTCACTAGAGGTACTGTTGAAAAAACCTTATTCTTTAGAAATGTTAATGGCTCTAGTATACTTGTTCAAATTTATGTAGATGATATTATATTTGGCTCTACAGATGAAAAAATTTGCAAAAAGTTTACCAAATTGAAGCAAAGTAAATATAAAATGAGCATGATGGGAGAACTAACTTACTTTCTTGGTGTACAAGTTAAGCAAGTTAGTGATGGAATATTTTTTAGTCTAACCAAATATATTTATGATCTTTTAAAGAAGTTTGATCTAATGGATTGCACATCTGCAAAAACTCCCATGGCCAGTGCAACTAAACTTGAATTAAACATAACTGAAAAGTCTGTGGATATTTCAAGATATAGAGGCATGGTTGGCTCACTTTTATATTTAATGTGACACCCTCCAAATCCGGGTCAGAAGTTTGGGGCTCACAACACACACAATAATAATTAAACCTGTATATAAAGTATTATATGCATTGACCCTTCTGTACACAACCACAGATCACAACATGTTAAAGTATGAAAATAATCCATAATCTTAACTTTTATTACATCATACTAAATCCCAACTAATTCAACTTACAATGGCTAAGGATAACGTACTTACAATCTTACACAATTCATCTATAATATAAAGCTTCTGCTAGCTCGATCCAACTTAAACAGAAATCCTAGCTTGCACACTGGACAGGGAATCCTCGTTACCAACAATATCCTTTTCAACTGTTGAAAACATAAAAATTTTGTAAGAGTGAGCTTACTAGCTCAGCAAGTAATAATAGAAACAATTGAAGTTAAACAATCACCAATTGAAATGATTCAGAAGAATCAAGTTTCTGGATAAGCAATGATTAGAATTGGATATTCACTTTTCATTTAAAAAACCAAGGTTAGGCTGCTGATCAGTCACGCACTAACCCCGAGCAAGGCTCCCAGATTTTCTCTATATACTGGATCCAAGGCACGCATTGGCCTACTAAGACCACGAATCTGGTCCGACCACGAATCTGGTCCATATTTATAAAACCATCCAATTCTAAAACAATTTAAAATGATAACCAATGTAATCAATAAGCTGAATCATAAATAACATTTTTTTGAAGCATAGGGTGATTCACAATACCATGTAGGTATAACAAGGAATTCAAAAAGATTGGCTTTTAATCAAGGAAAGAATCAGAAATTAGAAGACCAAGGGTTCAAGGGTTCCAAGAATTGGTCTTCTGTTAAACAAGGAATAAGGGTTGGTATATTAAGAAATTCAATATCAGAATCAGTATTTGGTATATATGTATTTGTGGAGTAGTATCGTATGTGTATGGCTCGTATCTGGGAATTCAACAATCAATGGTTTATGAAGAATAAGGCTTAGGGCTCAAGATCAATAAGAATCAGGGTTCAAGGTTAAATAGTTTAAAGTGCTTGCAGTATAAAACAAGAGTTATTTTAAATAATAGCGACATATTATGAAAAGTTCAAAAATATTTGTAATATATCTTGAAAAAGGTTCAGAAGTACTTGCCTTATCACTGAAGATTTCCACTTTGTACCCATCTAATAGTTTTACTCATCAACCACCTTCCTTCGCTATCTATTCCTTTCTTCTATTTATCAATCACTTACCTTTCCTTTCGACGTTTCAATTCTATTTATGGATCACTGGTTTCCTTTTCTATGCCTTGCTGACTCTGCTAGGCATCACAAGTATCTATCAATTATTCATACTTGTATTATTTTAATCATCACATAGACGTCATAAGCTTTTATCTACCCTTTGTTTTACCCAAATCCGACGTACGAATTAAAAGTTATGAATAAAATAGTCAAACTGTAACCACATAGGCATATAACGCATCAATCAGTGAACACGTAGCACATAACACGTAAGGTATTCGATCGAAATAATTTTTCAAAGAAGATTCGGGGTCAAAATGATTTTCTAAGTATTTATTACGAATTTTTGAACATTTTTCGGAATTAAAATTGGACTCCGAATCATTTTATAATTAAATAATAAGGTTGGAACACCCGAATGTGACTTTAAAATAATTTTATAATAATTGTCGAGCTTTGAAAATAATTTTAAAATAATATTTTAAAGCTCGAAACTAATTTTCAGAATTTTTAAATCAAAATTAAATAATTAAATCTAATTAAATAATCAATTAAAATTAATGAATAACTAAATAAATTAATTAATCAATTAATATTTAAATTAATTCACTAATTAAATAATTAATTATCAACTAAAATTAATTAATTAATTATGATTTATTTTAGAATTAAAAATAATTTTCAGAAATAAATAATGAATTTCGGAAAATTTAAATTAAATAAAAATCAATTTCTGAAAATAAGTATAAT
Organism: Apium graveolens; assembly: GCF_009905375.1. NCBI lineage: Eukaryota > Viridiplantae > Streptophyta > Magnoliopsida > Apiales > Apiaceae > Apium > Apium graveolens. The sequence goes on along the minus strand of NC_133649.1, from coordinate 185,603,294 downwards.
CAGAATATTATTTTTGAAAATAAATAAAACAGCGATCTGGTTTTTGCAAATTTTTAAAACTGAAATATTAAAAATGTAAGTTTTATAATAACCTGGGGGCTAAACTATAATTTTACAGTCTCCCCCTTTCTCCTTCATCTCGCCGGTCGGAACTCCATGGCCGTCGCCATGGAGCTTTTCCGGCGGCCTAAAATCGCTCTAGAAATTCCCCAAAAATACGACGTTTACTCATGGCAATACCAGGAACCCGAATATGTAACTGGAATTATCAGCACGTCGACGAAACGGCCGGAATCGCAATTGGAAAATCCCGCCGCCGTCGTCCTTACTTTTCAGGCCAACAACATCCAGCCATCGTCTGTTAATATAGTTTATACCATTCGATTGCTTGCTTCACGATCTATTCATTAGTGCCCTCAATTTCAACACATAACCCCAAACAAAGAAAAACACAAATTCCAATTAAGAACATTCAAACTCTATAAACCCTAATTTTGAATTCGAGAATCAAACTCACTTTTCTACGTGTTATTGAACTCTATTTTTGACATATAATATACCAAATTGATCAGGAGAAAATTATCTACCAGATTATGCCATCAAATCACACAAACAACATCAAGAATAAAAATTCCAATTTTAATTCATAAATAATTCGAAATAAAATAATTAAATCAGAAAAATACCTTGATTTCTGCATAAAAACGGATGATTGATTATGAAAGTACTTTTCGAGAGCTTCATTTTGATATGTTGCACGCCCGAATCGGAGTTCGATAACGCCTTCGTTCGTACGTTTGATTCTCAAGAACGCGGTATTAATTCGACATTTTCTCTGTATTTTATGAGGTTTTACTAAGTGATTATGATTATACGAATAAAATAAAATAATAAAAGGGCTACATATATTTTTGGAATATTGGTTCGTTCTGGATCGTTTTGGATCGTTAAATTAGTTACTTAGCCGCTAAGTAACTGCAAAAAAATGATCCGATTTGATACTCGTATTGGATAATTATCCAAACCGGGCTTCTTATAAAACACTTTATACGAAAATAATGTAATAATATCTCGTATTTCAAAAATACGGGTTTTGTTGATTTACCGAAATGATTATCGTATCGAAAATCTTGCGCCGGGCCGCGCATGGGTCAAACCGTAATCCGGATTGAAAAAGTCATAACACGGAAAATATCCGGAATTACCAGATTAAGTTTGTACGGAGTTTTTGGAAGAGTTTCGGGTTGTAAAAACATAAAAACGGTTGAATTCAGTCAATTCCCAGCTTTATAAAATAATTTTGTAATTATTCATAAAATAATTAATAAATTCATAAATCAATATAAAATCATATAATAGCCCAAAAATTATCAGAAAAATAACGTAGTTATCTATATTTTATTCTGGTCATAATAAAATCAACATAATTATATTGTATCACATATAAGCATTCACATATCCACACCAATCATCAGATAATTCACCAAAAATCACATAATAATCATATAAAAAAATTTATTGATATAAATAATTATACACGATATCCCGGATATTACATCCTTCCCCCCTTAAAAGGATTCTGTCCTCAGAATCACTCTAAGGATCAGATAGTGATACATTCCAGTATCTCACTTTCATTTTCTCAGGTTGGTTCCTCAACCTTACAACTTTTCATAAACTCTTACTCGCAGCATCACACTCTACTTAACAGCCTCTCGCTGACATCATATTCTATCCGTTGCTCATATAATCAACTCGAGTCTCTATTTTATATATAAACGCTTACTTGCACGTATCCTGACTATTTTACTGTCTCAAAAGGACCAGCGTAATTCTTACTAATTATCTTTTCTTTGCAATTCTAGTAATTCGTGCTCATGAACGTTGGCAATAGCTACTGGTTATTAAACCCCATTCCCACATGTTTCTCTATTCAATTAACTTAGTTCATAATCGCTTCCAATCTCATTCGAGGCTCTTTAATCGTTTTCTTAATCTTCCCGTCCATCTGCGAATGTTGTACTGAAACCATGGCGTATTCGATTTCTAACGTTCTTGAAATTACTCCAGAGTTAAGAATTAATGCAAAAATCATGACTAGATATGACTAACGTACAAACTTATCACCATATCTTATTTTCCTTGAATCACAGTTAAGTATAACCGCCGAGCAAACATCTCTTACCAATTTGAAGAAAGTACACTAACCTGGAGACATCACCGGCATATTTTTAACCCATATTATTATTTATTTTGGTTCTAAGGAGTTCTTATACGAAACTGACTACAATGCTTTCCTTGACGTCTAATCAAATATAACGTTCATTTATTTTTTATGCTATACTATCAGAGAGTTTTCTTTAACATCTATGTCTGGTATCATACCTTCAGAGTAACTTGAATCTCTTGAGTTATCGTCGTTCAACCAAATTCTTATCTTTTTAGTTCCGCCTTACTTAATATCCATTCATCTAGGAGTAGTACATACCATTCTAGTCTGACATAATTCATCGTAGTCTGAATATTCTTGTCAAATTTCAAATCACACAATATTGATCATCTATAATTAGTTTCTAGATCTGATGACGTACCACCATTTCTTCAAGCAGCAACTAACCCACTTATGGGATAAACTGTTTATTACTAAATGAGAATGTTCAGGTTCAAATAACCTATCAATAATAATGCAGTTAACGCTTTCCTCACCTTGGGTTCTCAAGTGGCATCACCATAACGTTTATTGGCGAAATATATTCATCTAGTCTTTGATGTCCTGCCTTAACTCCTTGATACGTGTAACATTTACTAATCTATCCCACCATTGCTTTCTTCATATTTGGCCACCAGTAATTTTTCCTCTAAATCTCTATACATATTGGTACTCCATGGATGGATTGAATATCTTGAGTTGTGAGCTTCTTGTAAAATTCCATTCTTCAATTCTGTCACTGGTGGAATCCCATATTCTGAAATAAAATCTGGGAATGCCTTGATCATCCTTTTGAGTATATATATATATATATATATATTTTCTCTAATGTTAATATCTTGATCTATTATTTCCCCTTGATGTTTCTTTACCTTCTCTAGAAATTATGGCTGAAAAGTTATACTATACATATTTGCATTGTTAGGTTTGCAAGCTCTGGCTTCCAATTTCAACTTTTGAAATTCCTTGTATAATTCTTCTGACACTGTCAACACGTTCGGTCTTTCCTTTCTAATTAATGCATCTGTTACTACGTTTACTTTTCCTGACATCTTATGAAATTTCTTTATCACCCTTTTGATTCCACTTCATTTTCTATCTTCATCCTTTATTCTCATAGCTTATTCAAAACCGAACTCTTGACATTAATACTCATTTTGTTGTCATATCAAATTAGATATTAATACGAACTTTGATGCTCACAACATCCCATTCTGAAGTAAACATCAATCATCTGTATTAATACCACTTTGGATATTTCACAACAACCTAAGTATCAACATCAGTCGAAAACTGAATTAAACCTCTATCTCACATTTTATCCCAAAATAGAAATACTTGATAAATCATTATTGTATGATTATCAGAAACAAGATGTCCTTTGATAAAACTTTATTGCAGATGATAACATCTCCCTAACTGTCTAATGAACTCCATATTGGTGTATTTATTAATTTTTACTTTATTCCATCTCCCTTCTTCCTTTCTTCTCGTTGCTTCATCTTAAATCTTTAGCTCTTGAAAAGATTCTTCTCACTTGTCCATATAAATGACTTTTTATTTCTCTTGTCCATTAAGAAAGGCATACTCATCCAAGTAAAAACTTACACATTTGCAGCAATTTCTGAATTCTACTAGCGTCCTTACTTTTCCCAATTCCTCATTATTTTGATTTCGGATTTGAAAGTCACATCAAAATTTGACTTAATCTAATTGGAATCGATTTCCATTTAACTGACTATTAATTGATAAAATTAACCAATTAACTTACTTAATTGATCAATTGTACCAAGTGATGATTAGCTAAATGAAATCAAAAACCAATTACATATAGTCGGATTGGATGTAACAGCCTCCCTCGAGAACCAAGATCACAATTATTTGGAGTATCACAGGAATATCAATAACATACGAAAGTTTACATTCTATCTTTAAAAGCAGGGTAATCTCTGAAAATTTGGGCAGCATCTCCTTTATATCATTGACTACCAGTCAGACTCAAACCGACACCAATAATCAATCAAACAACCAACAATCAATCCTCACGTGTACCAATCCCCTACCATTTTCTAAACTCACCATTTCACCATCTCATGTAATGTTAATCAGTACAACCTATATTTTAGTTCAACCTAGGATTATAGAGAATGATTCTGATGATACCATGTCATTTCTCATATCTTGTAATTATAACAGAATATCAATACTGAGTATAATCATAATTTATTCTAGAATTCTTCTAGTTCATGTTTTAAGTAAAGCTCTTTACTTAACAATTCGTCCATTCTTGGCAATATACACTTGTTCTTATTAATTTACTTGTTCAACCTCTAATGACCAACACCTGGTCTCAACCAACACTGTAAAAATCTTGCAAATGAGTTCGTTTGGTTTTAAAGCTTCACATCTTAAAAATTGTTGCAGTCAAACCACCATACCTTCATCTCCCCTTATGTCTTTGCATATTGAACCTTCTTTGTCGACCCTACTACAAGCGTAAATTTTACCACAACTCATTTTCTTGAGTGGGAAAGCCCAACCATCCCATGATGAACACACTTAAAGTTTCTCCGTATCTAGCATTTCTTCGATCTTAAATCTTCATGATAAATATCTCCCACATGATTAAGGTATGCTTCATCTTCACAACATATTACTTGATTATCTGGTTATTGTTAAGAATTTCTTCATTCGCCTTCATTGTCCAATCGATCATTTGCCTCATCTGATACATGCAGCTTTACTTTTGTGTTTCTCTAGTTAATTTACCTCATACAGTTTGCTAATTATTCCAATTCATGCCAAAATCTCAGACTCGAAACGTATCATGTATATAGATTTTCCGCCTTTGATTTAATATTCTCGCAGCAATCCCGTTATTGGCATAATGATTCTTCTCTGCACGTAAATGTCCACCATTCTTTGGCTTGCAATTGTCAATGCCACTCCCTCTGCTGTACGGGTTCATTTTTCTTCCTTTTAAGATATTCAAAGAACAAATCTTACACAAGAAGTAATTTGGGTATCTAATTCTGATTGGAAACTTTTTGGCAAGGGATAAGAGTACAAGGAAACAATCGGAGAAATTCATGAATCAACAAATCATGATTTAAGAAGAAAGAATGAATAATGATTTGAATAGGAATGAGACAACCATATTAGTACTCAAGATGGCCAGTCTTTCATACCATATGGCATACAGCATATGATTAAGTGGCGTCCCACCAGACTCTTTATCATTTCAACAAATCGTCATACCATAACACTGCTTGTCCCGATTAGGAAACAATATTTTGAAGAAGGAATGATTTGAAAGGGAATCAACAATCACCTTATTAAGCTGATCATGAAAGAATTTCATACTTTACTCGAGATTTATAAGAATGATAAGAAAGATTGATATCATTGGTCGCCATCCGCATTTTATCTTTTTACAGCTTCAACGCATTTCCGATCAATAGATCCCATACTGAGTCGTATATCAACTTTAGAAAGTTCTAAAAAATGCTTTCTTGAATCAATCATTAAAATAATTTCCCACTTACTAGGTCTTGTATCTTTATCATCACTTTTCCACGTTCATATATCATTTTATTTACAATCTTACGAGATTTATGCTCATAACTTCAAATTTCGCTTATACTGCTAATCGTTCAACTTGTCGCCTCTTTTGCTAATAACGTTCTAACTTTAGAGGGTCTAGAGATTTCCTTAATCTTCCTTGCTCGTACTCAGCTTCTCATGAATCGACATATTCCTCGTGCTCTTATCATCTCAGCAATTGGATAAATAATTTTTCCGTAATAGCGGGTCCACTTGTCCTTCTAAACGAACCATACTAATTTCTAAATCAAGTATTCGTCTGGATAATCTGAATCGAACAATAAACTCAAGTAGTATTTGGACAACCAAGTTTTTTTTTAAAACTTATTTTGTTCCGAGGAATTTTAGAAAATTTTTGTGAAGAAAATCTCTTTGGAAAATTGGTTTAAAATTTTGAAAATCATACACATGATCGCCATTACTATATGAGTTGGTTATCGTCCTTCTCAACTATCACAAGGAATCCAATTAGGAAAATAATCAGATAAGAGCCCATTCCTTTCCATATATCTTCTACCCCTTATTGGGTCCATTTTACCTTTATTGGTCAACAAAACTCCAATTACCATTGCATACTATCTTATTCGTAACTTCACTTCTAGTCTTCCATACTGGTAACATTCCCATCCTCATCTCTTACGGTTACTAAGTATAACAAATCTATCCAGTAATCATCAGATTTATTTTATAACACAAGGTCGATTTATATCACATTACTTCTATACGTATCATGTTTGATCATATCAGCATCATATAATTTCAAGAAAGCTCTCGATTTCCAATCCTCTCAAATTTCTTTAAAGATCCATCTAGCTCACTCCACAAGATAATCGTTGGTGACATACTCATTAGTAGCTCCCTATAAACTGGTAGCAGCTATCTTCTGAAACACACGTATCCTCACTCTAGGTTCTAACATTTCTTAACGCCTCGTGTACTCACCATATGTTATAGCTTTCAAATCCATCCTTCTGGGTATTGTTACTCCATAAGACGAGTTTTGAACGGATGTTATAGAACAAAATGTAGAGTATACAGAAAAGATGTGCACACAACTGAATATCCGGTAGAACTAGAATCAGCATGTGGGGGGATTCTCGAATAGATAGCCTCACATCAGGGGATAAGATAATAACGAGAAAAGGGTGCGACCGTCAAAAAAAGATGTGACATAGCTAACACCGGTGGAAGAGCAGGGCGTGAATCAGATGATAGTCTTCCGAATGAAGGCTCCGAATGATCAGACAATCCAGGGATAAAAGAATCTTCCATCTCCGTCATCTGAAAATTACGTCGCTAGATAAGGATGTCAAATCTCATCACGAATCTCACTAAAACCTACTAATTGATCACACTCAACCTCTCGACATTCTATTTCTCTATTTCTTAATTCTAATCTCTCCCTCTACCCATTTCCGACAATCTAGGCTTGTTTCAGTGACTTATAACATGTAGCTCTGATACCAACCTGTGACGCCCTCCAAACCCGGGTCAGAAGTTTGGGGCTCACAACACACACCACAATAATTAACCTGTATATAAAGTATTATATGCATTGACCCTTCTGTACACAACCATGGATCGCAACAGGTTAAAGTATGAAAACAACCCATAATCTTAACTTTTATTACATCATACCAAATCCCAACTAATTCAACTTACAATGGCTAAGGATAACGTACTTATAATCTTACACAACTCATCTATAATATAAATCTTCTGCTAGCTCGATCTAACTTAAACGGAAATCCTAGCTTGCACACTGGACAGGGAATCCTCGTTACCAACAATTTCCTTTTCAACTGTTGAAAACATAAAAATTTTGCAAGAGTGAGCTTTATAACGACTCGTGTATTTCTGAATTATGAAAATATATAATTATGGAAGTATTAAATAAATAAAGTATGTGTATTGTTTTGTCAGCTCGGTTTTATTTTATTATTATGTATGTGTGATTTATGGTGTACGGGGTTGTCCCCGTAATTAATTATGGAATTGTAATGAATTGTTTTCACTTTTAAAAGTGTATTTAATGAAAATTTATTTGTATAAATATTTGAAATGTCTCTAAAATTGTTTTTATTCTTTTATAATTACAATAATTATTTTTGTGATTTAATAAAATTTAGAAATCAATATTTCATCAATTATTCAGTCCTGTACGATTTTCTGATTGTATTTATTTAAAAAATCCATATTTAATTCCAGAATTTTTCAAAAATTACGAAACTCATAATTATTTAAGTTTGGAATGTTCCGAGAATTTTAAAATTATTTTCGGAATTTTTGAGATTAATTTCACCCGCACATTGATTCGTTTAATTGTTAAAAAGCGGGTATGAGCGGTGTTTTAGAAATTGCTTTAAAATTATGAAAATTACGTTTTATTTAATTCGGGATATTTCTAACATTTTAAGACTATTCTCACAATTTTCTGAATTTATTTTAAGTGCGACTTGGTTCGTTAAAATTGGATCTCGGGTTAAGTCGAGCCTCAAAATCTTTATAATTATCTGAGGGGACACGTATTTAATTCTTAGAAATCAGTCAGAAATGTGGCACAATATTATAGGCTGGACATTTTTTTTTAATTCTATTTCTGCATCTCCCTTCTTTTCTTTTTACAGGGAGATTAATCTCTTCTCTTTCTCTATACTCTTTCCTGATTTCCTTCTCTTATCTCGGCTTTGCTCGGATTCTGGTGAGCCTTATGGTTGCTTTGAATTCCGACCGCCCTTTTTCTGTTTCTTCGGCCCATTTCCGGTAAGTTGCCGCCTGCCCCGGCGGGCTTGGTGACTCCAGTTCCGTGTCTGTTTAATCTGTACATATATACACGCATATATCCGTGTAAATGTGTGTGATTTTATGTGCTGCCTTGATGTTGTGTCTGTTGGATTTGTTCTCGCTACTTTCTGTTTATTCCAGCCGTTGCTCTTTTGATTCGGCCACACCGGCGCGTGTGCGCGTGTAGAAATGATCCTGTGATTTCTGATTTTGATTGCAGTATTTTAATGAATTTAATTCTATTATTATCATATTGTTAATCCAAATTATTTTAGAAAATTCGGATAAATATTGTGATGATTACTTGAATCATTAAATTATAACTACTCGGAATTTTAATCGGTAGAATTTAGCGTTGGAAACCCGAATTAATCAGGTACCCGCGGATTTTACCGCCGTCCGCGATGAATTTCGACGAGCGGACGGTGGATGATGATGATGTATATCTGAGTCCTAATATTTTAAAAGAAATAAATGTAAAAACGTGAATAATAATAATTTAGTTTAGATAGGTGGTTTCATTTAGGAAATGGATGTCGGTTGTGATATTAGTGGAATTAATTGTTGAGTTGAGATTGCGAATGAGGATCTGTTGTTGTGAATTGTGATTGTGGACGTCGATTGTATTCGACGGGTAGTCCGTAAAATAAAAGAGACGCTGCCCGATTTTCGGGAACGTATAATATCGGAAGTATCAATCGAATGTGTATAACTATATAATTATAAATAAATTATTTTGTAAAATATAACTGACAACCCGTTTTCTGAAACAATGAGTATATGTATTTTCCGAAAGTGAATATCAAGCTGAGTTTTGAATACGTGAACCCTTACTGATACATGTATTACAATAATGTATGTGTTACGAGTCGGGTTTTGTTAACGCACGGGTAGATTGTTAGTGAGGATATGTCAAGCATAATCAAAAGTCTAAATTAGGGTATTTCGACTCTATAGGTTCTAGTCGGAAGGCCCGAGAATTGGCATAGGACGAAAGATAGTTTGGTGGGCAGTCAAAAAGCTCAGTAAGGTTCCAATCAAAGGACTTAAGTGTTGAGGTCGAATCCAGGGTGATTTAGTGGATAGACAATAAAGCCTGAGCGACAGAGTCGGCTCAGAGTCGATCAGTAATAGTTGTAAAGCCCTGCAAGGAAAGTACTTTTGAACCTTTCTCAAGATATATTGCAAATATTTCAAAATTCTCTAGTGACCATGCTAGTATTCAAAATAGTCCTATTTTATGTTAAGTACTTTGAATGATTCAGCCTGTACCCCGATCACATCATTTGATCTTTGAGCCGTACGCCTTATTTTTTTTATAAACCATCCATTGTTGATTTACCAGACACTAAACCACACAAATACAATACTACTCCACAAATACATATCTACTATATACAAGGCACTATAACAGAAGTGCTTGAACCTACAGAAACCTATACATTCAACAATATCTTTTCACATCAAAGAACTAAACTCCGTATAACCATTGAACCATTGTTCATTTATGACCTGATCATTCTGTGAACTTGAATCTATTCTCCATACATACATTGACATACCCTTGTGATACTCATGAATTGCATTATGCTTTTATACAAATGTTTTATCACTGTTGATGATGATCTTGCTTATTGAATTACATTGTTTATTATACTAAATTGCTTTAGAATTGGATAGTTTCTAAATATGGACCAGATTCATGGTCAATTATAGGCCAATGTGTGCCTTGGATCCAGTATATAGAGCAGAGCTATGTGCCTTGCTCGGGGTTAGTGCGTGACTGATCAGCAGCCTAACCTTAGTTTTTAAAACTTAAAATGAATACCAATTCTAATGATTGTTTAATAAGAAGCTTGATTCCTCTTAATCATCTCGTTTGATCATTATTTAACTTTAGCTATTTTTATTATGACTTGCTGAGCTAGTTAGCTCACTCTTGCGAATCATTTTATGTATTCTACAGTTAAGAAGGATACGGTTAATAGCGAGGTTTTCCAGTCCAATGTGCGAGCTAGGATTCCAGATTGAATTGGATCAAGCTAGCAGGAGCTTATTACAGTGGTGAGATAGTAAGATTTTAAGAATAATTTTATTATCAGTTGTAAGTTAAATTAGTTGGGATTTCGTGCGTTGTAATAAAAGTTAGGATTGTGGCTTGTTTTCATACTTCAACCTGTTGCGATCCGTGGTTTTGTAAAGCAGCGTCATTACAAATAATATTTCATTTACAGGTTTATATATTGTGTGTGTGTGTTGTGGACCCCAAACTTCCGACCCGGGTTTGGAGAGCGCCACAAGCTTACTAGCTCAGTAAGTAATAATAGCAGTAATTGAAGTTAAACAATCACCAATTGAATTAATTCAGAAGAATCAAGTTTCTGAGTAAGCAATGATTAGAATTGGATATTCACTTTTCACTTGAAAAACCGAGGTTAGGCTGCTGATCATTCACAAACTAACCCCGAGAAAGGCTCCCAGCTTTGCTCTATATACTGGATCCAAGGCACGTATTGGCCTACTATGACCACGAATCTGGTCCGACCACGAATCTGGTCCGACCACGAATCTGGCCCGACCACGAATCTGGTCCACATTTATAAAACCATCCAATTCTAAAACAATTTAAAATGATAACCAATGTAATCAATGAGCTGAATCATAAATAACATTTATTTTGAAGTATAGGGTGATTCACAATACCATGTAGGTATAATAAGGAATTCAAAAAGATTGGCTTTCAATCAAAGAAAGAATTAGAAAGTAAAAGACCAAGGGTTCAAGGGTTCCAAGAATTGGTCTTATGTTAAACAAAAAATAAGGGTTGGTATGTTAAGAAATTCAATATCAGAATCTGTATGTGGTAGATATGTATTTGTGGAGTAGTATCGTATGTATATGGCTCGTATATGGGAATTCAACAATCAATGGTTTATGAAGAATAAGGCTTAGGGCTCAAGATTAATAAGAATCAGGGTTCAAGGTTAAATAGTTTAAAGTGCTTGCAGTATAAAACAAGAGTTATTTTTAAATAATAGCGACATATTATGAAACAGTTCAAAAATATTTGCAATATATCTTAAAAAAGGTTCATAAGTACTTGCCTTATCACCGAAGATTTCCACTTTACTTGTACCATCTAATAGTTTTACTCATCAACCACCTTCATTCGCTTTCTATGCCTTTCTTCTATTTATCAATCACTTGCCTTTTCTTTCGACGTTTCGATTCTATTTATAGATCACTGGTTTCCTTTTCTTTGGTTTGCTGACTCTACTAGGCATCACAAGTATCTATCAATTATTCATACTTGTATTATTCTAATAGTCACATAGACATCATAAACTTTTATCTACCCTTCGTGTTACCCAAATTCGACGTACGGATTAAAAGTTATGAATAAAACAGTCAAACCGTAACCACATAGGCATATAACGCATCAATCAGTGAACACGTAGCACATAACACGTAAGGTATTCGATCAAAATAATTTTTCAAAGAAGATTCGGGGTCAAAATGATTTTCCATGTATTTATCACAAAATTTTGAATATTTTTCGGAATTAAAATTGGACTCTGAATCATTTTATAATTAAATAATAGGGTTTGAACACCCGAATCTGACTTTAAAATAATTTTATAATAATTGTCAAGCTTTGAAAATAATTTTAAAATAATATTTTAAAGCTCGAAACTATTTTTCGGAATTTTTAAATCAAAATAAAATTATTAAAACTAATTAAATAATCAATTAAAATTAATTAATAACTAATTAAATTAATTAATCAATTAATATTTAAATTAATTGACTAATTAAATGATTAATTATCAACTAAAATTAATTAATTAATTAATTATGATTTATTTTAGAATTAAAAATAATTTTCAGAAATAAATAATAAATTTTGGGAATTTTTAAATTAAATAAAAATCAATTTCTGAAAATAAGTATAATCAGAATATTATTTTTGAAAATAAATAAAACAGCGATCTGGTTTTTGCAAATTTTTAAAACTAAAATATTAAAAATGTAAGTTTTACAATAAACAGGGGCTACACTGTAATTTTACAGTCTCCCCTTTCCTCCTTCACCTCGCTGGCCGGAACTCCATGGCCGCCGCCATGGAGCTTTTCCAGCGGCCTAAAATCGCTCCAGAAATTCCCCAAAAACACAGCGTTTACTCATGGCAATACCAGGAACCCGAATATGTAACTGGAATTATCAACACGTCGACGAAACGGCCGGAATCGCAATTGGAAAATCCCGCCGCCGTCGTCCTTACTTTTCCGGCCAACAACAACCAGCCATCGTCTTTTAATTTAGTTTATACCATTCGATTGCTTGCTTCATGATATATTCATTAGTGCCCTCAATTTCAGCACACAACCCCAAACAAAGGAAAACCTAAATTCCAATTAAGAACATTCAAACTCTATGAACCCTAATTTTGAACTCGAGAATCAAACTCACTTTTCTACATGTTATTGAACTCTAATTTTGACATATAATATACCAAATTGATCAGGAGAAAATTATCTACCAGATTATGCCATCAAATCACACAAACAACATCAAGAACAAAAATTCCTATTTTAATTCATAAATAATTCAAAATAAAATAATTAAATCAGAAAATACATTGATTTCTGCATAAAAAAGGATGATTGATAATGAAAGTACTTTTCGAGAGCTTCGTTTTGGTATGTTGCACCCCCGAATCGGAGTTCGATAATGCCTTCGTTCATACGTTTGATTCTCAAGAACGAGATATTAATTCGACATTTTCTCTGTGTTTTACGGGGTTTTACTGACTGATTATGATTATACGAATAAAATGAAATAGTAAAAGGGTTGTATATATTTTTGGAATATTGGTTCGTTCTGGATTGTTTTGGATCGTTAAATTAGTTGCTTAGCCGCTAAGTAACTGAAAAAAATGATCCAATTTGATACCCGTATCGGATAATTATCCAAACCGGGCTTCTTATAAAACACTTTATACGAAAATAATGTAATAATATCTCGTCTTTCGAAAATACGGGTTTTGTTGATTCACCGAAATGATTATCGTATTGAAAATCTTGTGCCGGGCTGCGCACGGGTCAAACCGTGATCTGGATTGAAAAAGTCAAAACACGAAAAATGTCTGGAATTACCAGATTAGGTTAGGAAGGAGTTTTCGGAAGAGTTTTGGGTTGTAAAAACGTAAAAACGGTTGAAGTCGGTCGATTCCCGGCTTTATAAAATAATTTTGCAATTATTCATAAAATAATTAATAAATTCATAAATCAATATAAAATCATATAACAGCCCAAAAATTATCGGAAAAATACCGTAGTTATCTATATTTTATTCTGGTCATAATAAAATCAACATACTTATATTGTATCACATATAAGCATTCACCTATCCACACCAATCATCAGATAATTCACCAAAAATCACATAATAATCATGTCAAAATTATTTATTGATAAAAATAATTACACGCGATATCCCGGATATTACATTTAACAGCTAGAAGGCCAAATATAATGTTTGCTACTTGTCTTTGTGCTAGATTTCAGGCTGATCCTAGAGAATCCCATTTAATAGCTATAAAGATAATTTTCAGATGTCTCAAAGGAACACCAAAACTTGGCAATTGGTATCCTAGAGATTCTGGTTTAGATCTAATTGTTTATTCAGATGCAAATTATGCAAGTTGTAGAAATGATAGAAAAAGTACACCAGGAACCTGACAATTTCTAGGAAACATGTTAGTATCCTGGTTCAGTAAAAAGCAAAATTTAGTTTCTACTTCTACAGCTGAAGCTGAATATATTGTTGCCGGTAGTTGCTGTGCACAGATTTTATGGATGAAAAATCAATTGTTAGACTATAGTCTTTAGGTGAATAAGATTCCTATTTTTGGTGATAACACAAGTGCTATTGCAATCACTGAAAATCCAGTACAACATTCAAGAACCAAGGACATTGACATCAAGTACCACTTCATTAGAGAGCATGTTATGAATGGTACTGGGGAACTTCATTTTGTTCCAAGTGAGAAACAACTTACAGACATCTTTACCAAACCGCTTGATGTATCCACCTTCACTAGGTTGGTAAGTGAGTTAGGTATGCTTAATTACTCATAATCTATTTTGATGTCTAAGCAAATTGAATTACAGCTAGAATAATATTTGATATTTCTTGTCAGTAATGTAAATTTTGGCTAAGTCAGGATTTATATCTCGACGGATGTTCATTATCCGTTGAAAATGAACATCCGTTGAATTTTATTATTCATAGAAGTATCAATTATTACTCTGGGTAATTTTTGCATCATCCGTTGAATTATACTCAATCTTAGCCGTTAATTTTGAGCATCATCCGTCGAATTTACTTATAGCCTGTATGTATATTTCAACGGATAATGTTAGAATTTTGACAATTTTCTTTTTTTTTAAAATAGCTATCTTGGGCTAATTTGATTGGTTACTTTATTTTACTTTTAATTTTTATTGTTGTAGATATGTTGTGAACTTGATGATTTCATTAACAAAACACCTTAGTAGATTTTACTTAGTGAAAAATGTAGCACTCGACGGATAAGGAATATAGTCCCGATGGATGACTCAATATAGTCCCGACGGATGATGATTTATTATCCATCGAGTGAGTAGCTTGTGTAATAATGAGTCTGTAGCACATTTCTGCATACACCTTATTTAGATTCTGTAGTAGCACTCAAGTCATGTTGACTTTAATTAGATATGCATAATAAGTTGATTAATTGCACATAGATAATGTCTTGTAATTCTGCATAAATGAAATGAAGTCAAGTGCCAGATAGCTACCCGACGGATAAACAACAATGCCACTCGACGGATGATCAACAAAGCAACCCGACGGATGATCATGTACCCGACGGATAATCAATTCAAACATCTGTTGACAGTGACAACACAGTCACATGCATCGAGTGTATGCAAAAGGAATGTGGAAGCCTATTCAACTGGGTTTTAGAGAACAAAGAAGCATTGCCATTTCCATGCTATTATGAAGATATTCAAAGATGCTGGAATAGAGTAATGAAGCAACATAGTATTAGACTTTATAGGTTTTGTTTTATTATCTTGTCTTATTACTTTGTAATCTTGGTGATATATAAACCAAGAAGTAGCAAATAGAACTACAAGAACAAGACTAAAAACATTATCTCAGAGAAACAATTGTAAGCTACATCCTTAGCATTTCTCTATAAACTTAGCTGTTCATATTTGTAAGCAGCTGTGACCTAATCTTGCTACACAGAGTTCTCTTGATATAATATATATCTCTGGTGGATACATTCAAATCCATCAGAAAGTTTTTAAAGACTTATGTTTTTAATTACTTGTGTTTTGATTTTACTAACTTCTTATTCCGCACTTTGCAAATCAAACACTTATATATTATTAAGATTGAACATTTTATATATATCTCTTTTTAAAAAGGTTCAAGAATTCCATTCAACCCCCCTTCTGTAATTTTTGTTGCATTGTTAGGGACTAACAATTGGTATCAGAGCAAGCTCTTGAAGAACAAAGAGTTTAAAGATCACAACAAACAACAAGATGAACAAGAAGGATGTAGGAGTCAAGATTCCTTTTCTGGACAAAGATAATTACCATCACTGAAAGGTAAAAATGCATCATCACTTACTTTCTCAAGATGAGGCTTATGTAGATTGCATAGAGAGAGGCCCTCATGTACCAATGAGAGCTGCAACTGGAAATGAGCCATCAGTTCCCAAGCCAAGGCATGAATGGTCAGATCCTGATATTGAACAAGTTAGGAAGGATAAGAAGGCCATGAATATTCTGTTCAATGGAGTTGATGGTGACATGTTTGACAACATCATCAATTGCAAAACTTCCAAGGAACTTTGGGACACAATACAGATTATCTGTGATGGCATTGAACAAGTCAGGGAAAATAGGATGCAGCTGCTAATTCAGCAATATGAGCACTTTCATAGTGAAGATAGTGAGTCTCTCACTGACATTTTTAGTAGATTTCAAAAACTACTAAATGCTCTAAAGTTGCATGGAAGGGTCTATCAGACAAAAGACTCAAATCTTAAGTTCCTTAGATCTCTTCCAAAGGAATGGAAACATATGACAATCTCATTGAGAAACTCTCAAGATTACAAGGAGTTTACTTTGGAGAGACTGTATGGCATCCTGAAAACTTATGAGCTTGAAATAGAGCAAGATGAGAGGATGGAGAGAGGAAAGAAGAAAGGAGGATCCATTGCACTAGTTGCCGAGTTAGAGAAATAGAAGGAGATGAAGATGGAAGTTGTTGAATCAACTTCAAAGGTCTGTGAAAACAAGGACAAGGGGCTGGTAGCAGAAAATGAAGATTCTTTGAGGCAAGATGATATGGAGGATATTGATGAACATCTTGCAATTCTTTCCAGAAGTTTTTCCAAGCTCAAGTTCAAGAAGAACTTTGGAGCAGCTAAGCTAAATAGAAACATGGTGGATAAATCAAAATTTAAATATTTCAAATGTGGCTTAGCAGGGCACTTTGCCAGTGAGTGTAGAAAGTCAGATTCCAATAAAAAGAAGTTTGAGCCTGTGGATAATAAACAGTAATACTTTGATTTTCTCAAACAAAAGGAAAGGGCTTTCATTATACAAGAAAATGACTGGGCAGCAGATGGTCTGGATGAGGATGAGGATGTCAGCTATGTCAATCTAGCCCTAATGGCCAAGTCTGATGAAACAGAGACAAGCTCTTCAAGTAATCAGGTAATCACCACTAACCTTGCATATTTATCTAAAGGTGAGTGTAATGATGCAATAAATGACATGTCTACGGAATTATATCATTTACGTGTTACACTTAAGTCTCTTATTAAGGAAAATGCTAAAATCAAAGAAAACAATTTATTTTTAAGTAAGAGGAATAATGTGCTAGAGTCTCAGTTCATTGAATTTGAAAAATTGAGAATTGAGTGTAAAATTGCTAATGATGAATTAACTGAGTCCTTGAAGAAAGAAGAGATCTTGAAAAAGCAGCTTGAATGAGAACAGGAGGTGATTAAGGCATGAAAAACATCTAAAGATGTTCATGCTCAAATCACCAAAGTTCAAGGTATTGAGTCCTTTTGTGATGCAGCCTGGAAGAAGAATAAGGAGAAGCTGGAATCCAATTTGGTTGAAGGATTGCTAAAAGATGTAGACTCGACAAATGATGAGGGTCATTCGTCGGATAATAAAAAGGGTTATCTGCCGAGTGATATAAATCCTCATCCGTCAACTGTGAGCAAACCTGTGAGTAAAGACAAACTTGCCAAGTTAAATGAGAAATATGGATCCGTTTCCAAGAATTTTGTTCCAGGAGAATCCAGTCAAGTGAAGAAGTAGAAAAAGGCTAATGTTGGTCATATGACTGTCAAGCAATTCAGTGACAGACTGGAAAAGATTGAGGTTAAAACAGAGGCTAAAAGGAAAAATAATAGAAATGGTAAAGTAGGAATTAACAAGCATAACAACTACACACCTGATAAATATGCTCCTAGAAAAATCTGTGTCAAGTGCGGTAGTGTAAATCATTTGTCTGTTAATTGCAAAACTGCCGCCTACTTCCATATCCGTGCCACCTTATATTTCCAAGATAAATGCCATGCCCTCCTATAAATGCTATGTCTACACAGAATATGAATGCACAGTTTGCTAATATTCCATTTGCACCTAATCCTTATTATGCTGCATTTAGTATACCACAAATGCCATTTAGCATGCCTTACTGGAATAACATGTTTACTAGTAGCATGCCATTTCCTGTTAATCAAAATATGCATGATAATTCTGCTGTAATGAATGGTTTCAAAGGTCCAACTCAAATGACTAAGGATGAATTTGATATCTCCAAGTCAAATGAGATCAAACCTAAGAAATAGAAAAAGAAAGCTAACAAGGCAGGACCCAAGGAAACTTGGGTACCAAAATCAACTTGATTTAATTTTGATGTGTGCAGGAAAATAGAAAGAATCTATTGTACTTGGATAGTGGCTGTTCAAGACACATGACTGTTGATTCTACCCTGCTCACAGAGTTCAAGGAGAGAGCTGGACCAAGTATTACTTTTGGAGATGACAGCAAGGGTTATACTGTGGGATATGGCTTGATTTCAAAAGACAATGTCATCATTGAGGAGGTTGCCTTAGTGGATGGTCTCAAGCACAATTTGTTGAGTATCAGCCAACTATGTGATAAATATAATTCAGTAAACTTCAACTCTGAAGCCTGTGTTATGATAAACAAAAGGAGCAACAAAGTGGTTCTCACTGGAGTGAGAAAAGGAAATGTGTACCTAGCTGACTTCAACTCATCAAATGCAGAATCTGTTACTTGTCTTCTCAGCAAAGCAAGTCAGGATGAAAGTTGGTTATGGCACAAGAAGCTATCCCATTTAAACTTCAAGATCATGAATGAACTTGTAAAGAAAGAACTGATTAGAGGTATTCCTCAAGTGGAGTTTTCTAAGGATGGATTGTGTGATGCCTTCCAAAAAGGAAAGCAGATCAAAGCATCATTCAGAAAGAAGCTTGATTTAACAATTGAAGAACCTTTGCAACTGCTACACATGGATTTGTTTGGACCAGTCAATGTGTTGTCCATCTCATGGAAAAGATTTTTCCTAGTAATTGTAGATGATTTCTCAAAGTTCTCTTGGACATATTTCCTAAAGTCTAAAGATGAGGCTAGTGAAATCATCATCAATCACATAAGGCAAGTCAATAATCATCCTGATTTCAAAGTTTGAAGAATCAGGAGTGACAATGGAACTGAGTTCAAGAATTCTGTCATGAGAGCATTCTGTGAAGAAAATGGGCTTTTGCATGAGTTTTCAGCAGCAAGAACTCCAGAACAAAATGGAGTAGTAGAAAGGAAGAACATATCACTTATTGAAGATATAACGACTCGTGTATATTCTTTTATTTTTTTTAATATTATATTCAAAGTGTAATAAAGGTTTAAATAATTAAATAAAATATGTGTAATGATTTTGGCAGCAGTTATTAATTGATATTTAATTATTTGTGATATGTTGATATGTGGGATTGAATTGTGTGATTTATTAGTGAGTTATACGATTTTATTTCACTTGTAAAAGTGAATTTATTGCAATTTTAATTCCAAAAATATTTAGATGATTTCTAAAATTGGTTTTATAATTTTATAATTTCAATAATTATTTTTAGGACTTTATAAAATTGAGAAATCAATATTTCATTAATTATTTATTTTTAATGATTTTCTGATTGTGTTTGTGTGTAAAATCCATATTTAATTCAGGAAATCTTCAAAAATCATAAAACTCATATTTTATTAAGTTCGTATTATTCTGAGAATTTTAAAATTATTTTGGGAATTTTCGGAATTAATTTCACTCGTGCGTTGTTTCGTTTAATGGTTAAAAAGTGGGTATAAATTGTGTTTTAAAAAACAATTGTTTTTAAAATTTCAAAAATTATGTTTTAATTACTCTGGGATATTTCTGACCTTTTGAGACTAGTTGGGATTTATTTCGATATGTTTTCAATTACAATCTGTTCGTTAAAAATATAAAGTCGGGATAAAAGATCGGGTCTTCATGTATTCAGGGATACGTGTTAATAAATCAACACGTATCCTGTTTTTGTAGGACACGTGTAACTGCCATATTTCCTCCCTTAAACATCAATTTCCCTTTTACTCTCGGCTGTGCCTCTCGAACAATCTCGATTCTCTCTCTCTGTTCTCTCTTTTGCTCCTTGTTTTTCTTGTTTCCTCACCTCCACTTTCTTCCTCGGCTTTTCTCGATGTAGTCTGATTGCCGCCGTGGTTCTCCCGCCACCTTTATTCAGTGAGCTTGGTGGTTTACTGGTTGTATGTATATGTATATATATATATTTATGTATATATGTGCGTACTTGTGATTGTGGTGGTGTGTTGCCCTGAGTTTCCTGTGCAGCCTTATTTTTTTTGCCGTTTTCCGGCTGCCCTGTGCTTTCCGGTCGTGTCTGTGTTGTGTGCGTGCTTGTGCGCGTGTGCTGTTGAAATTTTTATTTATTTAACTTAATTATTTTCTGCAGGAAATTGGTTGAGTTGAATTTTGTGAAATAAAATACATAATTTCATGCGGAAAGTATTTCAATTAATCGGCGAAATTTTGGTTGAAATCTGAATTATCGGGTACCCATTTTGCTGCCGTACCGTGATGACTCGTTACGAGCGGACGGTGATGACGGTGTTCTGAGTCCTAAATTTTATTAATAAATAAAATGATTTACGAAAAATACTTTTGGATTTAAATAATTAATTACGAATGGTGTTGTGACGTACGTTGTATAAAATGGTGGAGTTGATATTGTGGATTATTGTAATTGTTGACGTCGATTGTAATCGACGGGAAGTCTTATAAACAAAGGAGTGTTGCCAAAATTTTCTATAAATGTATTTGTAAACGTACGTATTTATATTATGCGTGTTACCCCTATTTGTGTTCGGATTACGTGATTACGTGATTATATGTATAATAACTATACGAGTCGGGTTATCGGATTGGGTTATTAGGATATGAGGATATCAAGCATGTCGGTATAACTGAATAGGTTATTTTGTATTTGTAGATCCCAGTCGAGTTTCCCCAGGACCGAAGTCAGCGTGAAAGCTACTTAGGGTTTTGTAAAGCATTGCAAGGAAAGTACCCCTGACCATTTTTTTATGGTTCAGTACATATGAATAGCTAAATGTTTTATTCTCGTAATGGAACATAAACGTTTTAAGTTACGTATCCCCAGTAGTTATAAATCACTGTTTTCAAATTGTTTTGGGGAAAAGTAACTTCGAAAGGTACCTATCTCGAATGAAATAAATTGCGAGCTAGATCTTATATGTGTGCTGGTTAAATATATAGTTTTGAAAATGAGATAGGTACAAGTGTTTTGAAAACTGGATAAAACGATCAGATATGGGATACATAGGGGCCAGAGTAGGCCTATTGAGGTAGCCTAAGAGGCTAATTCAGTTGCGCGTAATATATAACCGATTAATCCAGCAGGTCAGAGACCTAGCTAGTCCCTGAGTTCTGGAACAGGTAAAT
The DNA here is from genome assembly GCF_009905375.1 of Apium graveolens. Lineage (NCBI taxonomy): Eukaryota > Viridiplantae > Streptophyta > Magnoliopsida > Apiales > Apiaceae > Apium > Apium graveolens. The sequence goes on along the minus strand of NC_133649.1, from coordinate 185,581,573 downwards.
GGGATGGCAGTTAGAGCCGTCTGGTGTTGATAGCCTGATCAACTGTCTTCACATATCCGTTATGTATCTGATTTGGATTTGGGATTCCGGTAAGGGTATAAGTAGTTGATACAGCGGTTTTATAATTGTGAATAGCATGCTAAAATTGGACTCTGGTATTTACACAGCACACTACTACGTTGTTTTGACAAAAGCATGCTAGTTATTGATATCCAGTTATCTCCGATTTTCTTTATATAGTGTTGATATCATGATTACAACTCTGTTCCTATTATTGTTATATTACTGTTTTTATTCCGTTATTCATATGTTAGTACTGTTGAGCGTTTATGCTCACCCTTGCAAACTGTTATGTATATCTCGCAGATGCCTAGAAGACCAGTCAGACATACCCATGTTCTCGCCCCTTCAGAACCCGGCTCCTCTGAGGTAGTTTGTATCAGACCATGAGGTCTGAGGAGTTGCTGAATAAAGTTAGAGTGTGTTAGATATGGAATAAATGGTTTGTAATAATGTGAACCTGAATCATACTTGAACCTGGATCGGATCTTGGTTTGGGGTCAAGTTAGTATATTTTAATAATAATCTTGTTATTTATATTTTGGTAATTGTGTTTGGTGACGTCAAATCCTGACCCCGGGGTTGAGGCTGTCACAGAAGCTGCAAGGAAAATGCTTGAAGAGTCTAAGTTACCAACATATTTCTGGGCTGAAGCTGTAAATATTGCATGCTACACTCAGAATATTTCTCTGGTTAATCAAGCAAAATGCATGACTCCCTATTAATTGTTCAAGAACAAGAAGCCAACTCTAAATTTTCTTCATGTCTTTGGCTATAAATGTTATATCTTGAGAAATCAAACTGATCAGAATGGGAAGTTTAATGCTAAAGCAGATGAAGGAATTTTTTGTAGGATATGCTGGTGATAACGTGAGTCTTTAGGTGTGAGTCAGCAACTCATATAGAGGAGAAAACCTTTAGAGTCAGTCGAGGGTTCCGACGGCGTTACCCTGGCAACTATTAAATATTTTGATAAAATTGCCTTGACCTGGTTGGGTCTTCCCTGTATATTTATTATGTTGACAGTAGCCTATTACGATTTCGAGTTCTCCATCTCAGGAGAATCCATCTGACTCGGATAGCTCAGATTCTGAGAGGACCCTGGATGTTGTTGTTGAGGAGACCCCTATACCTCCTCCACCAGTTCCTTCCTTTATGCCGAGAGACATCCCTGGACCTGGTACTCATCCCCGTTGAGTACGTAGGTCTGTGTCTGCTATTAGGGATTTCCCTCCCGGCAGTGGTCCCAATTCTTCCTTGATGAGACCTCTAATACCTCCTGTGGCCCCAATTCTTCACCGATCCCTTACCATGTTCACCGAGCGGTGAATACTTCATTTATTAGAGATCAGAGTCCGGGATTGGCTGCTCAGTTTGATCAGATACCTATTGCACCTTTCCAGGGCATTTCTACCCCATCCCCTGCGGTGCGGGCCCGTGTGCGAGCATTGACCTAGATGGCTGTTGAGAGGGCTAGATCTGTTGACCATTTCATTAGCTCAGAGTTCAGAGCTGTGCAGTATCAGGACCTAGTGAATTGGATAGTATTTGAGCTAGGTTCCCTTGGCGGCAGTGGTAGTGGCTAGACCAGGTTTGCAGTAGAGAGATACAGAGCTCGGAGTTGACTTCTAGTTTACTTTGTATATATATATTATGTTGTGATAGGTTGTAGTAGGCGGGGCTGCTATGACAGCCGATTTTGGTGTGTATTCAGATAGTTTTTTTTCAGTTGGATTTTCAGTTGTACTAGTTGGATCATGTTGGTTATTGTACTATAGCTGCTTTATTCCATTGTTCAGTTTTTATATATATTGTGCGTTGCTATTATTGTTATTACTATTATTGTTGCTTCTGTTGCTGGCATTTTTAGATTATAATCATTCACTCAGGATTGATCCAATTAAACTGGGGATGAGGATATTGTCTTAGTGGCAATGCTCTCCTGACGCATGAATATAAACTGCCTGGAGCAATCCATTTTCTTATATATGACTATTATGTTTCAAGAGATGCCACTAAAGAGAAACTCTCAACCCAATAACGGATCTGCTGGGGATCCTTCCATGAGTGCATTGATGAATTTGTTGCGTTAGAAGTCTACACAGCTGGCCCAACAGCAACAACAAATTCAGCAGCAGCAACAACAATTGCAGCAGCAGCAACAACAACAACAACTCATACAACAACAACATTAGCAAATCCAACAGCAGAAACTACAAGTCCAGCAGTAGCATGAGATGAGGGGGACCAATCAGGGTGTTAGTTTCAAGTCTTTTCAGGCAGTAAAGCCCCCAGAGTTTAAAGGAGAAGTAGATCTTGTTGCTTCCAGGATATGGTTAAAGGAGATGGAAAAGGCGTTTGCGCTCACCAAGGTGAGTGAGGATTTAAAGAAGGATTATGCTAGTTATTTTCTGAGGAATTATTCGAATTATTGGTGGGAATCTACACGAGCCCTAGAAGGAGAGGTCATGTTCCATGGGCCAGATTCACAGAGTTGTTTTTGGAGAAATACTTTCCGGACTGTCTCCAGAGTCAAATGGAGATGGAATTTTTGGAATTGAAATAAGGAGATAGGAGTTTTACGGAGTATGAAGCAAAGTTTACGGAGTTAGCCTGTATAGCACCCGAGTATGTGAGCTCGGAAGCTCAACGAGCGAAGCAGTTTCAACAAGGGTTGAAGCCAGAAATAAGGAGTGGAGTTGTAGCTTTACAACTCAAGACCTATACTTGGTAGTTCAGGATGCCCTAGTGATAGAGAGTGATAAAAGGTAGCTGTAAAGGAGCAGGGTGAGAAGAAGAGGAAATTTGAAAATGGAATTGCTAGGTCAGAGTCAGGAATAGCAAGTCAGAAGTTCCAGCGTTGGTATGGAAAGAATAAGAATAAGAGGTTCAAGAGGCAGATTTTTCCCCAGGTTAGACCCAGTACTACTTTAGTTAACTCTGCCCTGACGAGAGTTAGTAAGCCAGTGGTTGATTGTAAGACGTGTTGGAAGAAGCACAGTGGACAGTGCCCAGAAAATATCAACTGTTTTAAGTGTGGACAGAAAGGTCATTATTCCACGGAGTGTAAGTTTGAGATTCAAAGAGTAACTTGTTTAAGTTGTGGCAAAGTGGGACACATAGCTAGGAATTACAAGTCGGTGACCCAAGGTAATATTGGAAGGAGTGTGTCCCAAGGACCAGCAACCAGTATTTCTAGAGCTAGGGTTTTTAAGATGACCAAGAAGTCTCCAGTTCATGATTCTGATGTGGTTGCAGGTACACTTTCTCTTAATTCCGTACCTGTTAACATTTTGTTTGATTCAGGAGCGTCCAAATCTTTTATATCTGTGAATTGTGTGAATAAAATGCAATTGATGTTGGAAGACTTAGCGGCACCTTTGACCATAGAAGTGGCTAATAAGGATAAAGTACCCGTAAGTCAATTGTGTCCTAGATGTTCCCTAGAGATTTCAGGATATATGTTCCCTGTTGACTTAATACCTTTCGAGTTGGGAGACTTTGATGTTATTTTAGGTATGGATTGGTTGTCTCTATCTAAGGAAAATATTGACTGTAAGAAGAAGAGAGTTGTTATGTACACCCTAGATAATAAAAGGATCAGCTACCAAGGGCAGAGGCAGGATAAAAAGTTCCTTTCAGTAATGCAAGCAAAGAGATTGTTGCGGAAAGGGTGTGAGACATATTTGGCTCATGTGGTGGATATGAAGGAAGAGACCCCTACTTTGGATGAGATTCCTATAATGAGAGAGTTCCCTGACATTTTCCCAAAAGAGTTACCAGGGTTGCCACCTGATCGAGAAATAGAGTTCTCCATTGATTTGATACCTGGAGCTGAACCAGTTTCTAAGGCTCCATATAGGATGGCCCCAATGGAAATGAAAGAATTGGCTAAGCAACTTCAGGAATTATTAGATAAGGGAGTCATTCGACCTAGTGTTTCTCCGTGGGGCGCTCCAGTGCTATTTATGAAGAAAAAGGATGGAAGTATGAGATTGTGCATTGACTACAGAGAGTTGAACAAGTTGACAATAAAGAATAAGTATCCTTTGCCATGCATCGACGATTTGTTTGATCAGCTTAAGGGAGCATGTTATTTCTCAATGATTGACTTAAGATCTGGCTACCACCAATTGAAGATAAAGCCTAAAGATATCCCCAAGACTGCATTCAGAACAAGGTATGGCCATTATGAGTTTTCGGTGATGTCGTTTGGATTGACTAATACACCAACAACTTTTATGGATCTAATGAATAGGGTGTATAAGGAGTATTTGGATAAGTTTGTTATTGTATTTATTGATGACATCCTCATATATTCAAAGAATCCAGAAGATCACGGCAACGCATCTACAGATTGCTCTTCAGAAGTTAAGAAAAAAGCAATTATATGCAAAGTTATCCAAGTGTGAGTTTGGTTTGGCCGAAGTACAGATTCTTGGATATGCGGTGAGTAAGGAAGGTATCAAGGTAGACCCAATAAAGATTGAAGCTGTATCCAAGTAGGAGCAACCGAAGACACCGACGAAAATAAGAAGTTTTCTTGGGTTAGCAGGATATTATTGAAGGCTTGTGAAAGATTTCTCGAAGATTGCATCCCCATTAACCAAGTTGACCAGAAAGAATGAAAAGTTTGTTTGGACGGAAAAGTGTGAAGAAAGTTTCCAGGAATTGAAACGGAGATTAGTGACGGCTCCAGTATTAGCGTTTCCAGATGAGACGGGAAACTATGTGATCTATAGTGATGCTTTGTTGAAAGGATTGGGTTGTGTGCTAATACAGCATGACAAAGTTATTGCTTATGCCTCCAGACAGTTAAATCCTCACGAGCAGGAATATCCGGTTCATGACCTTGAGTTGGCCACTATAGTGTTTGCTCTGAAGTTATGGCGTCACTACTTGTATGGAGAGAAATACGATATTTATACAAATCATAAAAGCCTGAAGTACATATTTACGCAGAAGGATTTGAACATGAGACAAAGAAGGTGGTTGGAACTGATCAAGGACTACGATTGTTCGATTAATTATCACCCAGGTAAAGCCAATGTGGTGGCTGATGCCTTAAGTATAAAAGAAAGGTTGAATATGATTAAGATTGCGGAAGAACTAGCACAAGATTTGGAAAGAATGGAGATTGATGTTCGAGTACCTAGGGGAAATCAAGAGCAACAATATGAAGTTACTTTCCTGCCGGCATTGATGGAAAAGATCAAAAGGTGTAAAGAAGGAGTTATAGAACAAGAGTCGAATACTTTGACGGGAGAAGAGTTGTGTACTCAAAAAGATAATCAAGGTTTGTATAGATTTTCATCCAGAGTTCGGATTTCTAATGTAACAGAATTGAAGAATGAAGTATTGCACGAAGCATATTACTCTAGGTTTTCTATCCACCGTGGTAGTACTAAGATGTACCAAGACTTGAAGAGAAACTTTTAGTGGCCAAGAATGAAGAAGGATATTGCCAATTGGGTAAGTAAGTGTCATGTATGTCAAACGGTGAAAGCGGAACATCAACGACCAAGTGGATTGTTACAACCTTTGGAGATTCCCCAATGGAAGTGGGAAGAAAATACTATGGATTTTGTAGTAGGATTGCTAAGGACAAGAGCAAATCATGATGCTATCTAGGTAATCATTGACAGATTGACTAAGTCAGCGCATTTTCTTCTGATCAATGAAAGGTATTCGTTAGAAAAGCTAGTTAAGTTATACTTGGATGAGATAGTCACCAAACATGGAGTGCCTGTGTCTATAGTGTCAGATCGAGACCCGAGATTTAATTCTAGGTTCTGGACTAAATTCCAAGAGTGCCTAGGAACAAAGTTGAATATGAGCACCGCTTATCATCCTCAGATGGACGACCAAAGTGAAAGAACAATTCCGACCATAGAGGATATGTTGAGAGTCTGTGTTTTGGATTTTAAGGGTAATTGGGATGAACACCTACCTCTGATTGAGTTCCCGTATAATAACAGTTACCATGTCAACATCGGGATGCCGCCTTATGAAGCTTTGTATAGACGTAAGTGTAGATCACCGTTATAATGGAATGAGGTAGGAGATAAGAAAGTGTTAGGTCCTGAGTTGGTTCAGCAAACCAGAGATGCAATAGTGTTGATTCGAAAAAGGTAAGAAGCAGCCCAAGATAGATAGAGAAAGTATGCAGATTTGCATAGGAAGGATATGGACTTCGAGATAGGAGCTCTGGTGTTACTCAAGATATCACCTTGGAAAGGGTTAGTACAATTTGGTCATAAGGGTAAACTTAGCCCTAGATTTATAGGACCCTTTGAGGTTTTGAAGAAAGTAGGAAAGGTTGCTTACGAGATAGCATTACCACCGCAGTGGCAGCACATTCATAATGTGTTCCACATATCTATGTTGAAGCCCTATATCCCTAGTTCGAATCAAGTCATAGAATATAAACCGATTGAGCTTCATCCAGATTTGTCCTATGTGGAACAACCGATCCAAATCCTAGACCGTAAGGAATGAGTCCTTAGGAATAAGTCGATCCCTATAGTAAAAGTTTTATGGAGAAATCCTCGAGTAGAAGAGTCTACTTGAGAATTAGAGTCAGACATGCTTGATAAATATCTTCATTTGTTTAGCTAAGTCATATTCTGGGGACATAATCTTTTTAAGGGGAAAGGATATAACGACTCGTGTATATTCTTTTATTTTTTTATTATTATATTCAAAGTGTAATAAAGGTTTAAATAATTAAATAAAATGTGTGTTATGATTTTGGCAGCAGTTATTGATTGATATTTAATTATCTGTGATTTGTTGATATGTGGGATTGAATTGTGTGATTTATTAGTGAGTTATACGATTTTATTTCGCTTGTAAAAGTGAATTTATTACAGTTTTAATTACAAAAATATTTGGATGATTTCTAAAATTGGTTTTATAATTTTATAATTTCAATAATTATTTTTAGGACTTTATAAAATTGAGAAATCAATATTTCATTAATTATTTATTTTTAAATTATTTTCTGATTGTGTTTATATGTAAAATCCATATTTAATTCAGGAAATCTTCAAAAATCATGAAACTCATATTTTATTAAGTTGGTATTATTCTGAGAATTTTAAAATTATTTTGGAAATTTTCGGAATTAATTTCACCCGCGCGTTGTTTTATTTAATGGTTAAAAAGCGGGTATAAATTGTGTTTAAAAAAAAATTGTTTTTAAAATTTCAAAAATTATATTTTAATTACTCTGGGATATTTCTGACCTTTTGAGACTAGTTGGGATTTATTTTGATATGTTTTCAATTACACCTTGTTCGTTAAAAATATAAAGTCGGGATAAAAGATCGGGTCTCCGGGTATTCAGGGATACGTGTTAATAAATCAACACGTATGATGTTATTGCAGGACACGTGTGACTGCCATATTTCTTCCCTTAAACATCAATTTCCCTTTTGCTCTCGGCTGTGCCTCTCGAACAATCACGATTCTCTCTCTATGTTCTCTCTTTTGCTCCTTGTTTCTCTTGTTTCCTCACCTCCAGTTTCTTCCTCGGCTTTTCTCGGTGTTGTCCGATTTCCGCCGTGGTTCCGCCGCCGCCTTTATTCGGTGAGCTTGGTTGTTTACTGGTTGTATGTATATGTATATATATATATATTCATGTATATATGTGTGTACTTGTGATTGTGGTGGTGTGTTGCCTGAGTTTCCTGTGTAGCCTTGTTTTTGTTGCCATTTTCCGGCTGCCCTGTGCTTTCCGGTCGTGTTTGTGTTGTCTGCGTACTTGTGCGTATATGCTGTTGAAATTTTTATTTATTTAACTTAATTATTTTTTGCAGGAAATTGGATTAGTTGAATTTTGTGAAATAAAATACATAATTTCATGCGGAAAGTATTTCAATTAATCGGAGAAATTTTGGTTGGAATCTGAATTACCGGGTACCCCGAGAATTTTACCACCGTACCACGATGACTAGTTACGAGCGGACGGTGGATGGTGATGATATTGTTTTTGGTGGGTTTCGAGACATAAACGCAACGGAAACAGTTATTAAAAAGGTGAAAAAACAGAATTTTTGAAACCCACCACAGGATTCATGCGAAAATATATATTTAATTCATAGATCAGATTGTTTACCTTAAGAAACTTTACAAATTGGTTGAATAATGGAGATCCAAAGATTGTTGAATCACCACGCATCCCGCTCTCGCGATCTACACTCTATCGGTATCCACACGAATGCTTGAACTCAAGAATTTGATGTGTACTAGCACGAACTCGTTTCTTCTTGCTCTCTCCATCTTCTCTCTTGGTGGCTAGGGTTTTAGTAAAAGTCTTCTTTTTCACAAAAAAAATCAGCCACACAAGAGATATTATATAGAAAGTAGAAAACGAATTATAACTCTTAATTAATTAGGAGTTATTATTAATTCAAAATTCCCATTAGTATTATAAATTAAGTCTTACTTAATTATTTAACAAATAAATTTCATAGTTAATAGGAGTAAATTCGAATATCAATATTTATCTAATTAATTAAGTCATACTTAATTAATATTAAAAATAATTCAAATTACTTTAATATAATTTAAATCCAATTTAAATTAAATAATCCTTCAATCATTCTTAGTGTGTGACCCTATAGGTTATTATTACGTTGACAACAAATTTTAAATCTAATTTAAAATCGTAAAATAATGAGCGACATCTAGTAATACATCATTGCTACCCAAGTAATAATAATTGAATCGGTGATCGATTAAACCTTTTGTGAATAATGTATAATGTAATATAATCCCTTTAACCAAATATTATAGATTAAACTAGAGGCATGTAATGTGTCATCCTCATCATAGTTTAATCCAAGTTTCCTTGATCAATAAGTAGACTATCATATCAAATCAACATTTGAGCGTGGCCACGCATTTCATAGTCTAGCTCACACAAGAGGCCAATAATATCACTCCTAAAATAGGAGGGTTAAATCCAATCTAGATCATTCATATTTCTTATACGATTCATAATATACCCGATATCCACTTTTATCATTACCTGGTCAAGGATAACTTTTAATGGAATCGATGTATATTAATTCTCGTATAGAAATATAATGACTTCAGGTCTAAGGACCATTACATCATTATCACTGTGAGAATTACTTATGACACAACAGACATGTAGAATCTCACATTAGGTCTGTCCAGCACCATGTACATATACATCTGTCTGTGTTTTTGACTTTAGTATCACTATACCTATAATTAATGAGATGTGATCATCAGTCAACAAACACACCAGTCTTAATGCATTATTATTGTCCCTTAATAATAATACTCGACTAGGGACCTTTAGTAATATTAATACTATTCTCATTATCTCATTTCTAAGTCACTTACTTAGAGATATAAAATTGCATATCATATTCCAAGGATATTTATTAATCTAACATTTATATCGCAGTAAATAAAGAATTAATAAATTATAAAGAGAATAATCGATAGAACATAAACATTAATAATCATAATATCTTAAACTAAAATATCATATTGTTGTCTCTAGGGCACAAACACTAATAATCTCCCACTTGCACTAGAGACAATCACCCATGTATCTAATACTCATGGAACTAGTATGACCATCGTGCTTCTGCTATGACAAAACCTTAGTCAGCGGGTCTGCAACACTATCATTACTATGCACTTTACATTTATATCTCCTTGATTATTATTCTCATTAATAAGGTGATATCGCTTAAGGATATGCCTAAACAGTCTCCTTGGTTGTTTCGAAAACATCAATATATTCGGCTTCTATAGAATCATCAATGTTCTTGCTGTGAACTATTCAAGCTAAGATCAATTATATTTAGACAAAACACAAACGAGGCATAGACACATAATTATCCTTGTCTATTCATAAATTAGGTTAAGAAACTATTATTAGTGTAACCCTTTACAACTAGTTTCCTATCTTCTCCTTACACCAAAAATAAATCTTTAGTCCTCTTTAAGTACTTAAGAATATTCTTGACAACTATCCAGTGACCCTCAGCTGGATTAGACTGGTATATGTTCGTCATGCTCAAAGCATACGAAATATCAGGACAAGTACATATCATTGCATACATTATAGATCCAATTGCTAAAGCATATGGACCTTTCTCAAACGGCACCTATCATCTAATGATTTAGTGGGCAATTATCTTTTGAGATCACTATCCCATGAGACACCTAAACATATCCTTTCTTTGTCTATTGCATCATAAAATGATGCAATAATTTATCAATATATGTACTCCGACTAGGTCGATTAATCTCTTCAATCTATCTCTATAGATCTTGATCCCTAATATATAGGTAGAATCGCTTAAGTCTTTCACCGAGAAACTATTTCTCAACCAAGTCTTAACAGCCTATAGAGAAGGTATGCCATTCCTTATTTGTTATATGGCATCTACATATAATACCAGGAATGTCACATGGCTCTCACTAACCTTCTTGCAAACACATGGTTCATCTTTGTTTTGAATAAAGCCAAACACTTTGACCGTTTTATCAAAATGAATATTCATTCTCCTTGAGGCTTGCTTCAATCTATAAATAGATAGAAGCAATTACAAACTATCTTAGCAAACTTTGGATCGACAAAACCCTCAGGTTGTATCATATATACATCATCTTCAAGGCTCCCATATAAGAAAGCAGTTTTGACATCCATTTGCCAAATCTCACAAAGTAAGCAACTATTGCTAAAAAAATCCTGATAGACTTGACCATAGTAATCGGTGAAAAGTCTCATCATAGTCTATACCATGAATTAGTTTGAAACTTTTGCCACTAGTCGCGTCTTATAGGTCTGTACTTTACCATCCATGTCAGTTTTCTTCTTGAAAACCCACTTGCACCCTATAGATTTTAACCCTTCGAGTGGATCAACTAAAGTCAGTACTTTATTTTGATACATGGATTCCATCTCGGATTTCATGGTCTTTAGCCATCTCTTGGAGTCTGAACTGTTCATAGCATCTTGGTAGGTGAAAGGCTTATCATTATCCGTAAAAATCACATCACCATCTTGAGTCAAAAGAAATTCATAATTTCTCCCAGGCTCATAGTGAATCCTACTAGATCTATGAATAACTTGTGTTTCTTGGACATGATTACTTTCAACATTTTGATGTACATCCTGATCTTATTCCAACTCTGGTTCAATTTTATCATATGGTTCTCGATCTTCATCGAGATGTATTATCCTCCCACTGATTTTCTTAGAAAGTAGTTCTCCCACAAGAAATACAGCGGCCCGAGCAACAAACACTTTGTTCCAGTAAGGATTATAAAAACTATACCCTAGTCTCACTTGGGTATCCCACAAAATAGCATCTATCTAATTTCCGTCCAAGCTTGTGAGAGGCTAAACATTTTACAAACACTTCACATCCCCAAATTTTCATAAATGACATGCTTTGACATTTATCACTCTATATCTCATACGGAGTATTTTGAACCGCTTTAGTCGGAACTTGGTTAAGTGTATATGTAGCCGTTTCTAGAGCATAACCCTAGAAACTGAATGGAAGATCTGTTTGACTCATCACGATCGCACTATGTCCAACAAGGTACGATTTCTCCTCTCAGAATCTCTATTCCATTGAGGTGTTCCAGAAGGAGTAAGTTATGATACACTATCACACTCCTTCAAGAAACTCTTGAAATTGAGGTTTAAGTATTCTCCTCCACGATCTGATCGTAAAACTTTTATAATTTTCCCTTGTTTTCTTTTCTACTTCGGCCTTATATTCTTTGAACATTTCAAAAGAATCGGATTTGTTCTTCATAAGAATCACATATCCATATCTACTGAAATCATCAGTAAATGTTATGAAGTAGTATAAGCCCCCCCTTGCCATCATACGCATTCGACAACTTATATCATTATGTATAAGTCATAATCGTTCGGTGGCCCTTTCACCTGATCAGGTTAAAGAAGCTTTAGTCATTTTGCCAATGAGACAAAGTTCGCATCTTCCATATGATTTAAAATCAAACTTTGGGATTGGACTTTGGGTTGGCACCAAATAAGATCAAATCTTCACCTTGCCTATCAACTTTCCTTTCCCATTTGCATTCCATGTGTACATCATCAATATGGACGTAATTCATGCCTTTACCGTGTTATTTTTCAGCAGTTTTAAACATGCTTAACAACTCAGTGAGTGTTCAGTCTATCTCATTCCTTTTATTCTTAACAAACTGAGAATAGAAGTTGTTCAAAGATCGTTTGATCAAATCAAGCTAAGTCTCTAGACCATTCTTGAAACCCAAAATATCAAGGTATGTATGCCTATCACCTTTAGAACATGTGGTCCAACCGGATATGATTCTCCCATTAATACAAAAGTATGGTGCCTTATTATTGTCAAATCTTTCTAATGAGCCTATCCTTCAGACATTTTTTGAAGGTGCTCAATCATATCATAAGCATCATTATGCTCTTGTTGCTTCTAAAGCTCAGCGCTCATAATTACAAGCATGAGACATGAAACATCAGTTGCATAATTAATTTGCTTCTGGTAAGCATTTTGTTCTGCACGTGTTTCATTCTCAGCTAGAAGAAATACAGGGGTTTGAGTGACATCCTTGAACCCGAGGACAATCCTCAAGTTCCCATGTCAATCGAGGAAATTATTTCATGTCAGCTTGTCCTTCTCAAGGACTATTACATAGAGAAGTTATTTGTGTTATTTTTCATTTGATATCTATAATATTAAAGTGCATAAAATGACTTAGTATATAGATGATTATTAAATTATGTTCAAGTGATTATTCATATATATATTCACAATATATATCTCCCACTATTTTTATCAAATCAATAGCCCTAACTATTAATTCGGAAAAATATCTTCTATATCCTTTCTAGTGAGCCAAGATCCATATTTCACCACGCGTTAGGTCAGCTTTGGCTTTTCTCCTAAAACATGATTATTTAGGTAGACAACATTTATCAATTATATCAACTATATAACTCTTGGATAGCTTGGTGGAACAATATTTGTTCATATTTATCTTCTAAATTTCGCCAAACTCTATGCCTCTACGTTCACAATCCTATTATGATAACTTAGTTAAGTCAAACCCAATAGTCAAAAGGTATCAATATACTTCAACACATCTCCCACGATAGATATGAGTACTTTGCTTTGGCGAACCCACTCCTGGTTGATCTAGGGGTTAACGCATTGGACTCATTGGACGACATCTGATCAACTTAATATTAACTTTGGGGTTTTGTTAATTTTAAAAAGATCATGATCCCATCATAAAGAGATTCCCAATTTTTCCTTGAATAAAATACTTCAAATCAATATTCGTCAATGGTTTGATTTCCAGGTAGTGAGGGAGTCACAACGGTCTCGCTTAAAACCCACAACCTTACAAGTTCAAAGAACTCACTTTTGACAAAATCGCCCCATGTCAGAAATAAAGAAAATTTGTATTTTATTCCGTATTTCATAAACACGAGAATCTCATAATCGTTTGTTCATTTTAAAATCTTGAGTCTTTACAGATTTTATCTTGTTTAGAAAGCATGGCATGGGTGTCATATCTAATACATACATCCTTAATCTAATTAAGCATGCATCTTTATAAACTACTCTACACATACACTCATCATATGCTCATATATATGTAAAGTGCAATAAATAAACATAGTTGGTTATGGCTTTATCCTATGTGATCTTTATCAAGCTAATGACAAAGATCTAGGTCAATCTAAGGTGAAAAATAAATACAGGCTAACTATTACATGTCTTATTTCTTGTATTGCTTCCTTGGATGGCCTCCATGTGAGATTACCCTTCCTTGATCTTCAAATCTTCATGTCTTCATGTACATTACACGAATGAAAAATAAAAACTAATCTAATGTACTTACAATAAGAACTCGAGTAACATTCGAGATTTAATAATTACAAGATCAAACGACATGCAAGCCGTATTTAAAAAAAAAACAAAACCATTAACCTAAGGTCATAAGCCATAACCATCCACCATGCTCAATTAACACATAAGAACATGTTAAAACACATAATATGATCTTAACATATCATACCCATCATGATCTAATCATAAAAACAAAACATAGCAAAAATCAGAAAATTCAAAATTAAATCTGATAACATTAAATCGCATATTATAGGGTATAAACGACGTCAAACGCCTTAAAGATAAGTCGATGATAGCCTTTGCTATCAGTTTTGTTCAGACGCTCTATTACATATGAAATAGCATATTCGTTCGCCAAAATCGGACACCAGACCCAGATTTCAGCAAATCCGCTACATCCGATTCAGAATCGTATCAAATACGATTCATATAATAAGAACAAACACAAAACATGTATATATCAGTATATATACAGATTATATAATCATCATATGATTATACAACTCTCATGAATATCATATATTCAAAACATATACATACATCCGCATATATAAACATAATAACATGTAAAATATACAAAATTGCATACATAACAATCATGGAATATTGTATACATGTTATCAACATAAAACCAGTAAACACATAAATGAATTAAATAATTTTCGCAAGTAGCTCTGATGCCATTTGTTGGGTTTCGAGCACATAAACGCAACGGAAATAGTTATTAAAAACGTGAAAAAATAGAATTTTCGAAACCCACCGCAGGATCCATGCGAAAAAAAATATATTTAATTCGTAGATCAGATTGTTTACCTTAAGAAACTTTACAAATTGGTTGAACAATGGAGATCCAAAGATTGTTCAATCACCACGCATCCCGCTCTCGCGATCTACGCTCAATCGGTATCCACACGAAAGCTTGAACTCAAGGATTGGATGTGTACTAGCACGAACTCGTTTCTTCTTGCTCTCTCCATCTTCTCTCTTGGTGGCTAGGATTTTAGTAAAAGTCTTTTTTTTCACACAAAAAATTAGCCACCCAAGAGATATTATATAGAGGGTAGAAAACAAATTATAACTCTTAATTAATTAGGAGTTATTATTAATTCGAAATTCCTATTTGTATTATAATTAAGTCTCACTTAATTATTTAACAAATAAATTTCATAGTTAATAGTAGTAAATTCGAATATCAATATTTATCTAATTAATTAAGTCATACTTAATTAATATTATAAATAATTCGAATTACTTTAATATAATTTAAATCCAATTTAAATTAAATAATCCTTCAAGCATTCTTAGTGTGTGACCATATAGGTTATTATTACATTGACAATGAATTTTAAATCTAATTTAAAATTGTAAACAATAAGCGACATCTAATAATTCATCATTGCTACCCAAGTAATAATAATTGAATCGGTGATCAATTAAACCTTTTGTGAATAATGTACAATGTAATATAATCCCTTTAAACAAATATTATAGATTAAACTAGAGGCATGTAATGTGTCATCCTCACCATAGTTTAATCCAAGTTTCCTTGATCAATGAGTAGACTATAATATCAAATCAACATTTGACCGTGGCCACACATTTCATAGTCGAGCTCACACAAGAGGCCAATAATATCACTCCTGAAATAGGAGGGTTAAATCCCATCTAGATCATTCATATTTCTCATATGATTCATAATATTCATGATGTCCACTTTTATCATTACCCGGTCAAGGATAACTTTTAATGGAATCAATATATATTAATTCTCGTATAGAAATATAATGACTTCAGGTCTAAGGACCATTACATCATTATCACTGTGTGAATTACTTATGACACAACAGACATGTAGAATCTCACATTAGGTATGTCCAGCACCATGTACATATACATCTGTATGTGTTTTTGACTTTAGTATCACTATACCTATGATCAATGAGATGTGATCATCAGTCAACAAACACACCAGTCTTAATGCATTATTATTGTCCCTTAATAATAATATTCGACTAGGGACCTTTAGTAATATTGATACTATTCTTATAATCTCATTTCTAAGTCATGTACTTAGAGATATAGGATTGTATATCATATTCCAAAGACATTGATTAATCTAACATTTATTATCGCAATATATAAAGAATTAATAAATTATAAAGAGAATAATCGATAGAACATAAACATTAATAATCATAATGTCTTAAACTAAAATATCATATTGTTGTCTTTAGGGCACAAACACTAACAGTTCTGAGTCCTAAAGTTTATAATTAAATAAAATGATTTACGAAAAATACTTTTGGATTTAAATAATTAATTACGAATGGTGTTGTGATGTCCGTTGTATAAAATGGTGGAGTTGATATTGTGGATTTTTGTAATTGTTGATGTCAATTGTAATCGATGGGAAGTCTTATAAATAAAGGAGTGCTGCCAAAATTTTCTAAAAATATATTTGTAAACGTACGTATTTATATTATGCGTGTTACCCCTATTTGTGTTCGGATTACGTGATTACGTGATTATGTGTATAATAACTATACGAGTCGGGTTATTAGGATTTGAGGATATTAAGCATGTCGGTATAACTGAATAGGTTATTTTGTATTTGTAGATCCCAGTCGAGTTTCCCCAAGACCGAAGTCAGCGTGAAAGCTACTTAGGGTTTTGTAAAGCGTTGCAAGGCAAGTACCCCTGACCATTCTTTTATGGTTCAGTACATATGAATAGCTAAATGTTTTATTCTCGTAATGAAACATAAACGTTTTAAGTTACGTATCCCCTGTAATTATAAATCATTATTTCCAAATTATTTTGGGGAAAAGTAACTTCGAAAGGTACCTATCTCGAATGAAATGAATAGCGAGCTGGATCTTATATGTGTGCTGGTTAAATAAATAGTTTTGAAAATGAGATAGGTACAAGTGTTTTGAAAACTGGATAAAACGATCAGATATGGGATACATAGGGGCCAGAGTAGGCCTATTGAGGTAGCGTAAGAGGCTAATTCGGTTGCGCGCAATATATTACCGATTAGTCCAGCAGGTCAGAGACCTAGCTAGTCTCTGAGTTACGGAACAGGTAAATGGGATGGCAGTTAGAGCCGTCTGGTGTTGATAGCCTGATCAGCTGTCTTCACATATCCGTTATGTATCTGATTTGGATTTGTGATTCCCGTACGGGTATAAGTAGTTGATACAGCGGTTTTATAATTGTGAATAACCTGCTAAAATTGGACTCTGGTATTTACACAACACACTACTATGTTGTTTTGATAAAAGCATGCTAGTTATTGATATCCAATTATCTCCGATTTTCTTTATATAGTGTTGATATCATGATTACAACTCTGTTCCTATTATTGTTACATTACTGTTTTTATTCCGTTATTCATATGTTGGTACTGTTGAGCGTTTATGCTCACCCTTGTAAACTGTTATGTATATCTCGCAGATGCCTAGAAGACCAGTCAGACATACCCATGTTCTCGCCCCTTCAGGACCCAGATCCTCTGAGGTAGTTTGTATCAGACCATGAGGTCTGAGGAGTTGCTGAATAAAGTTAGAGTGTGTTAGATATGGAATAAATGGTTTATAATAATGTGAACCTGAATCATACTTGAACCTGGATCGGATCTTGGTTTGGGGTCAAGTTAGTATATTTTAATAATAATCTTGTTGTTTATATTTTGGTAATTGTGTTTGGTGACGTCAAATCCTGACCCCGGGGTTGAGGCTGTCACAGAAGCTGCAAGGACAATGCTTGAAGAGTCTAAGTTAACAACATATTTCTGGGCGGAAGCTGTAAATATTGCATGCTACACTCAGAATATTTCTCTGGTTAATCAAGCAAAATGCATGACTCCCTATCAATTGTTCAAGAACAAGAAGCCAACTCTAAATTTTCTTCATGCCTTTGGCTATAAATGTTATATCTTGAGAAATCAAACTGATCAGAATGGGAAGTTTGATGTTAAAGAAGATGAAGGAATTTTTGTAGGATATGCTGTTGGTAAAGCATATAGAGTCTACAATCTAAGAACCAACATTGTTGTGGAATCAATACATGTTGTGTTTGATGATAAAAAGATTGAAGGACTACAAGATGGAGATTACCATGAGAGCCTCAAATTTGACAATGTGGAGATGGTTAGTGATGATAGTGATGATGAAAGTGATCAAGAAACAGTATCAAAGGATAATGCAGAAAAATCCACTACCAATGAAGAACAAAATTCAACATCTGTCGAGTTACATAATGTTTCATCCGTCGGGAGACAATCTGCTTTATCTGTCCGGAGACAACCAGCTTCATCCTTCGGTACTCAAAATTCACCATCTGTCGGGTCATGAAAAGAAGCTGGAGGTCAGAATAGATCACTTACAGAAAGTTCGCCCTTCTCAAATTAAAGATCCATTAACTCAGGGGAGTTCCTAAAAATCTAAACTCAATCACACATCAAAACAACAATGAAGCCTCTTCATCTAGAGCTAATTTACCTCAACAAAGGAAATGGACAAAGGATCATCCCTTTGAGCTCATCATTGGTGATGTATCTTCTAGAGTTCAAAAAAAGAGAGCAACTCAAGAAGAATATCTATACAACAGATTTCTTTCTAAGGAAGAACCAAAGAAGGTAGAAGAAGCTTTGTTGGATCCTGATTGGATTTTAGTTATGCAGGAGGAGCTAAGCCAATTTGAGAGGAATAAGGTATGGAAGCTGGTGCCCAAGCCTAAAGGAAAGAATCCAATAGACACCAAATGGGTATCCAGAAACAAGATGGATGAAAATGGCATAGTAGTCAGAAACAAAGCTAGATTGGTTGCTAAGGGCTATTTTCAACAAGAAAGAATATATTTTGATGAAATATTTGCTCCTATTGCAAGACTTGAATCCATCAGAATCTTTTTAGCCTATGCAGCCCATGCCAATTTCAAAGTCTATCAAATGGATGTCAAAAGTGCCTTTCTGAATAGAGATTTGGAGAAGAAAATCTATGTCAGTCAGCCTCCTGGTTTTGAAGATCCAAATTTTCCAGAATATGTTTACTATCTTTTGAAAGCACTTTATGGACTAAAGCAAGCACCTAGAGCCTGGTATGACACTTTGTTAAAGTTTCTTTTAGAGAATCACTTCACTAGAGGTACTATAGACAAAACTCTTTTCTTTAGAAATGTTAATGGCTCTAGTATACTTGTTCAAATTTATGTAGATGACATTATTTTTGGCTCTACAGATGAAAAACTTTGTAAAAAGTTTGCCAAATTGATGCAAAGTAAGTATGAAATGAGTATGATGGGAGAACTAACTTACTTTCTTGGTTTGCAAGTTAAGAAAGTTAGTGATGGAATATTCATTAGTCAAACTAAATACATTTATGATCTTTTAAAGAAGTTTGATCTAATGGATTGCACATCTGCAAAAACTCCCATGGCCACTGCAACTAAGCTTGAATTAAACACTACTGAAAAGTCTGTGGATATTTCAAGTTATAGGGGCATGGTTGGCTCACTTCTGTACTTAACAGCTAGTAGGCCAGATATAATGTTTGCTACATGTTTGTGTGCTAGATTTCAGGTTGATCCTAGAGAATCTCACTTAGTAGCTATTAAGAGAATTTTCAGATATCTTAAGGGAATACCAAAACTTGGCATCTGGTACCCTAGAGATTCTAGTTTTGATCTAACTGGTTATTCAGATGCAGATTATGCAGGTTGTAGAATTGATAGCAAAATACAACATGAACCTGTCAATTTCTAGGAAACAAACTTGTGTGCTGGTTTAGTAAAAAGCAAAATTCAGTTTCTACTTCCACAGCTGAAGCTGAATATATTGCTGTTGGCAGTTGCTGTGCACAGATTTATGGAAGAAAAACCAATTGCTAGACTATGGTTTGCAAGTTGAAAGGATTCCCATTTTCTGTGATAACACAAGTGCAATTGCCATCACTAAAAATCCAGTACAGCATTCAAGTACAAAGCACATAGACATCAAGTACCACTTCATAAGGGAACATGTAATGAATGGTACTGTGGAACTACATTTTGTTCCAAGTTAAAAGCAGCTTACAGATATATTAACCAAGCCACTGGATGAATGCACCTTTTCAAGGTTGGTAAGTGAGTTAGGTATGCTAAATTACTCTTGAATCTTTATAAATTGTTTGCAAGTTGTAATGCAGCCAGAAATTTAATTGATTTTTCAGTCATGGATGAAATTTTGGCTAAGTCAAAATTTACATCTCAACGGATGATCACTATCCATCGAGTTTGATCATCCGTCGGTATACTATTTGTTAATAAAATCAATTATTTTTCTGGAATATTTTATGACTCGACGGATAACTGATTTATCCTCATCCGTCGAATTGTCTTATTCTTAGACGTTGATTCTCTGAACATTATCCATCGAGTATACATACAGTTTATAAGCATAACACGACGGATAATTGATGGAATTTTTACAATTTATTTTTTTTAAACGACTACTTTAGGCAATTCTTATTGGTTACTTTATTTTACTTTATTATTTTTGACAGTTATTTTTGAGATAGTATAAAAGCTTAATTCATTTCCATTACTTTTGTTTTATCATTCTCAAATCATCTGCTCTAATTTCTTTCTTTCTCAAAAGCACTTACTCTCCCTCTGCAAGTTTTTACTCTCTAATAATGGCACCTGTCGTTAAGATAATGTCTCAAACTGGATTTATTTATGAGAAGAACAACTTCACTGCTCTTGTGAACAAGGGGATTCAACAGTCTGGTGACTACCACAAGATGATGGATTTTGTGAAGAACTGCAAACTTAACTATGCCATGCTGGAATCACCCACCATCTACTGTGAGTTTGTTGAAGAGATGTGGACAACTGCTACATACAACTCAGCTGATAAGACTATCACTTTCACTATTAAAGGTAAGGAATTCTGTGTTAATAGTGATATTGTTAAAGCATGTTTCAAGATTCCTGATAATTTCGTAACTTCACCACACACAAACATTGACATTATTAACATTTTTAACTCCATGAACTATGCACTCTCTACTTCTAAATTAAGTGAAATTAGGAGGTTGGGTCTTAGAAAGAAATGGAGTTATCTGTGTGATGTAGTTACAAAGGTCTTTTCTGGTAAAATCAGTAATTTTGATTATGTCAATATCTCTATGCTTAACATGCTTTACATGCTTGTTACTGATAAATTTTTCAACTTTAGCGATCTTATCATAATTGAGTTGGGATTTAAGTTAGGGGAGTTAAATAAGAGGGGTAAAAATGTTTATTATGCTAGATTTTTAATGATGATTGCTAACCACCTCTCTGAGAATATTGTGCTTGAGAACCCAACCAACAAATTAGACTGTTGGGTTCAAGAGAGAAGGATTATTGCAGATTTGAACAGGGAAAACCATCACAAAGAGGTGCCACTCTTCTATTTTCCTGTTATGGAGGCACCTCAGGTAAGTGAGGTAAGTTCAGCTGTCCCTACTCTTCCAGCCTCACAAATTTCTTTGCCTTATAGTGTAGCTTTGGCAACTGTGTCAAAGACCCAACAGTTGCCTACCCAAGCTACCAAACCATCAAAAATTTCTAAATCCAAGTCAAAGAAAGCCCCCTCTGGTCTCTCTCAAAAGATGCCAGTTGCAAAATCCACCAAACCAAAAGAGGGGAGTATGAAGGTGGGTAAGAAAGGTGAGGGACAGGGTGAACATCAAAGAAACCCTAAGGATAAGGTTAGAGAGGTGAGTGTTTCCCATCCTAGCCACACTGCAGTTTCCCAACAAACTGCAGTGCTTAATAAGGACATAAGCTCATTGCTAGTTTCATCCTCCCAAAAGGATGTGACTATTGAACAAAGCTCTCAGCCAAGAGCACAGGCCAAAAGGGTAAGGGACACAAGCTCACCCCAAACCTATACTAGAAAGAAGAAATCAAAAACCCTTGGGGATGCACAGGGTTCACACACTGTGCAAACTGGTGCTGAAGACACAGTCACTGCACCTTTTCAAAGTCATTTTGATGTGGCTCCAATAAATGTGGAATCACAGCCAAAATCTTTAGTTATAGAAGCACCTAAAACACCAAATTCTCCTATAAAGTCTCTGGATGTGGATATGATCAACACATCAATTCCTGATTCCCCTTCTTAAAATCTGTTGGGGAAGCCAAAATCTAGTGCAAGTGAGCATCATATTTTGGATGATTTGTTGGCTCACTTGCCAATTCTTTCAGGAACTGTTGACACACATCTGTGCCAAAATTCTCATCAATCTGCACAGAGTCCACAATAGTTTCCACTCCAAACACATTCATTTCTACTCACTCGATGGATACTTCTCATCCGTCGAGTAGTGATTGTATCCCGACGGATAAGCTTAACATCAGTTATCCGTCGGATAGTCAAACTGATAACCCAACGGACATCCCTTATCTGTCGAGTATCTCTGTGCAACTTTAAATTTCATCAATTATCTCAAGTGCAGAAGACTTAGTTGTAGTACAATCACTCCTAGGATTGAGGGAAGGGAGTAAACTGAGTGAGAGTCTGGGTTGCTCCCAGGAAAAAGGAGAGGAAAAGAGTGAAAATATGCAATCCAGTTCTTCAGGATTGGCAAAAGAGAGTGTGAGGAGTCCCACCTTAGATGGTGAAGGTGAGGGTGTGAGGGTGGTGAGCCAAGGTGAGACCTTAATGCAAGAAAAGAGAGAAAATGAGAGAAAAACAGGTATTGAAGATATAAGGGTGGATGTTATTGTAAGTGAGTTAATGAATGTCCAGGATGCAGATAGGGAGGGACTATCTCAGCAAACTCAAGCTGTTATAGATTCCACCTCCTTAGATGTTGAGACGTTTTCTCACCCTGTTCTAGCCTACCAACTTCTAGCTGGACTGGGCAATGACAATGCAGAAAGGATGCTAAACTTGGTGCACATCATACAGTCTATGCAAAGAGCTAATAATGCCATCACAGCTTTGCCTTCTACAGCTGGTGATGTTGATTATGAGACTGGTGGTTCAGAAGAATTCTTTTGAGGTGAAGGTGGAGATAGTGAAGAAGAGCCATTGGACATAGGGGGAGAAGTAGGCTCTAGTTCAAGATCAGGCATGCCATCTTGGGCATTTCCAAAGCAATGTGATGAACACTTCTTCAAGACAACCCTGATTCAACTCATAAATCAAACAAATTCTGCTCTTCAAACCACCACAAATGACAGCACCAAAAAGCTCCTTCAAGCACATCTCGCTTCTCTGCAACTACGATAAATCCAAGGTTTTCAACATGCTCAAGATGTCAACACTATCAAAGGTGATATTAATGAGATGAAAAAGGCCATTTCTGACAAGATGGACTCTAAACTTCCAGAAGCTACAATGCTTGACATTAAGAGACAACTCAGGAAAAATTCTGATCTTGCCACAAAGATAGATGCCTCGGATACAAGAATGACAGCAATGGAAGCATCTCTTACAGCAATTCATCTACACCAAGCTCAACAAACAGACTTGCTTCAGAAACTGGTGGCTGCACAAACCTCCTCTACTTAGCTTGATGATAACAAAAAGGGGGAGAAAGAGAGTTCTAGAAGTGAGGGGGAACAAAAATTGCTCAACATTCAAGTTAGCAAAGTAATTGTGCCTATAATTACTATCTCAAAGCCACCAACTATAGGACAATATTGATCTAATAAAGGAAGCAGCAGCTACTTTGAAAGCAGCTGAAAAGGAGCGGTTAAATCCAATCAACTGGGAGAAAATTGATGAGGATATTCAAAAGAAGTTTAGGCTAACAAAGAATCCAGAAAAGTCAGCAATTCATCACTCTCAAGTCAGGAAAATCTCTGTGAATGAAATGAGCATGAACTATCTGGAAAGAGGACAGCCATCTTGCATCAAATCTCCAAAGGCTGAAGTACTTTTGAAGCCAAGGGTGAACTATCCAAAATCATCACTAAAGAACCCTTTGGATACAGTGTATGAGACACCAAAGCCTGATGAGAAGAAACTATTGTCAAGATCCATTGCCTTCTACAAGGATCCAGCTGATTCAACTTTCAAAAGGAGAATTGCTAAAGTTTTCAGGAATGGTAAACAAATTTGTGTGGTGGCTGGACATCCTCAATTTGCTGAAGCAAAGAGAGAAGAAAAGGCCAGATTGAAGCAAGAAAAGAAGCAAGCTGCTCTAGATGCTAAAAAGGTTAAACAAAAGAAAGAGCAAGCTGCTATCTTAGCCAAGCTACAAGCTGTGAAACCAACATAACAAATTTCTGCTCAGTCATCTGAAATCACTGAATCTCAAGATCCAAAGAAGCAAGTTGAACCACAACAGAAGAAATCTCACAGATACAAGGAATTGGCCAAAAGAACCAAAAGGAAATTGAACTTTGTTGGTAAGGAATTGGAGGATCAGTTTCCCAAGGAATCCATTCTAACTACAACTCAAGCATCAAAACCCTCAGTGGTATTTGAAGACATTAAGGTCGTGGATCATTACAGGAACATTCATGGTCAACCTATTGTGCCTAAGGATGAACCAATAGACTGGGAAAATCTACCAATTCCTGACTTTAATTTGCCAATCCTTAACAAGCCAAAGAGAACAAAGTCAAGAGCAGTCAAGAAAGTGAAGCTGTCACATCTCAAATCCAAGTCTCTAATCAAAGCTCAATCCAAAGTCAACAAGGGAGATTACATGTACTTATGTGACATCAAGGAATTCTCTGATCTAAGCCTCTATCTAGATGAACTGGAAGAAGTTAGAGGGATTGATGCCTACAGGAATCTACATGAAAGGTTAGTTTTCAAGTACAAGGGAGGAAAGGAGATGCAATGGCCACTTCATAGGATCCTTCAAGAAAGCCAATCTGTGCTGATAAAGGTTTATTCATCATTCAAGAAGAATTTGGATTCAATGTAACTGCAAGAAGACTTGTTGTAAAGAAGATTGAAGAACTGAGGAGTATTAGAGCTAAAGTTGCACTCCCAAAGACTCTAAATATTCCTTACACGGGGAGTAGAGTGCATCTAAGGCCCTACTGGCTGATGGAGTTCATGGATGACAAAGGAGTTAGAAGATTTTTCACATTAGAAGACCAATTGAGCATCTCTAGCAATGAGACTCTTTTGGAAATGCAAGAAAAGCTAAATCTCTCAGAATCTGATGAACTGAAATTCCACAGACAGCTCCAAAATCAGATAGAAGAAAACAATAGAAAGCTTCGAAAGAGATCCAGATCTTCAAGGAATTAGATTAATCTGCTCAGGCTAGAGGAGCACCTTGAAAATGACTGTGAGCTAATCTTTGTGCATTTTGTTATTTGAAGAACTTTACAGTTTTATCTACTTAATTTTAAAGTTGTCTTTTTAGGATGTTTTGTTATCATCAAGTTTCTCTTAATTAATGGCTACAATTCCAGTAGACATAAATTAGGGGATATTGTTGTGGATATATTGTGAACTTGATGATTTTATTAACAAAACACCTTAGTAGATTTTACTTAGTGAAAAATGTAGCACTCGACAGATAAGGAATATAGTCCCGACGGATGACTCAATATAGTCCCGACGAATGATGATTTATTAACCATCGAGTGAGTAGCTTGTGTAATAATGAGTCTGTAGCACATTTCTGCATACACCTTGTTTAGATTCTGTAGTAGCACTCAAGTCATGTTGACTTTAATTAGATATGCAGAATAGGTTGATTAATTGTACATAGATGATGTCTTGTAATTCTGCATAAATGAAATGAAGACAAGTGCCAGATAGCTACCCGACAGATAAACAACAATTCCACTCGACGGATGATCAATAAAGCAACCCGACGGATGATCATGTACCCAACGGATAATCAATTCAAACATCTGTTGACAGTGATAACACAGTCACATGCGTCGAGTGTATGCAAAAGGAATGTGGAAGCCTATTCATTGTTAGGGACTAACAATTTTTAATAGTTTACTTCTGAGAAACTATATAAGCTAATTTCATTTCTATTCTTTACTTTTATCTTTCTCAAGCAATTTCCCTAACTATTTCTTCTCCAAAGCAAAAAAAATTTCTCTCTACAAACTATTCTCATTCTCAGCAATGGCACCAGTAGTCAAGATCATGTCCCAATCTGGGTTTGTGTATGAAAAGAACAACTTCGTTGCATTAGGAAATAAGGAGATTGCTACTTCTGATGATCACCACAAAGTATTGGATTTCATTCAAAGTTACAAACTGAAGTATGTTATGCTAGAGTTTCCTGTTATCTACTGTGAAGTGGTTGAAGAGATATGGACCACTGCTGTTTACAACTTTAGTGATAAAACCATTACCTTTTCTCTCAAAGGTAGAAACTATTGCATAAACAGTGATATAATTCATGCCTGTTTTCAGTTTCCTGAGAATAATACACTAAGCCCACACACAGACACATATGTGAGTTCCATGCTCAGTTCTATGGGCTATGCTTTTGACCCCACCAAGCTAGGTTATGTCAAGAGAAAAGGCCTCAGAAAGGAGTGGAGCTTTCTCTGTGATTCTTTTATTAAAGTATTTTCTGGGAATATTAGTAATTTTGATGCAGTAACTTATTCACTTGTAAACATGTTATATATGCTGCTTAGTGATAAGTATCATAACTTTAGTGAGTATGTTCGGTTTGAATTAGGTTTTAAGCTAGGAGACATTAAGAAAAGATATAAAAACATATATTATGCTAGATTCTTTATGTTACTGGCTAACTTTGTTTCTGAAGATCTCATTATTGAGAACCCAGCCAACAAGCTTGATTATTGGGTTCAAGAAAGAAGGGTTATTGCTGACTTGATCAGGGCAAACCATCACAGTGAGGTTCCCACGGTTTACATGCCAATCATGGAATTGCCTTAGGTAAGTGAGGTAAATGTCTTTGTCTCTACTACTACTTCTCAACCACTTGCTTCTTTTCAAATCAACTATGGCAATGGCATCTGTGAATGTGACCAAACAGATGCTTACCCAAGCCACAAAACCAATGGTTTCCAAACCCAAATCAGAGAAAGCCCCCTCTAGTTTCTATAAACAAAAGCTAGTTGTAAAATCCACACAAAGCCAATAGGGGAGTGTGAAGGGAGGTAAGGCTGGTGAGGGACAGGGTGAACATCAAAGAAGCCCTAAGAATAAGGTTGGTGAGGTGAGTGAATCCCATCCTAGCCACATTGTAGTTTCCCAACAAATCGTAGTGCTTAATAAAGAAATTAGCTCATTGCTAGTTGCATCCTCTCAAAATGATGTAACTATTGAACAAAGCTCTCAGCCAATAACACAGGCCAAAAGGGTAAGGGACACAAGCTCACACCAAACTTATGCTAGAAAGAAATCCAAAACCATTGGGGATACACAGGGTGCACATACTGTGCCTACTGTAGTCAAAGACTCAGTACATGCACCTTCTCAAAGTCAGGTTGATGTAGCTCCAATAAATGTGGAGTCACAGCCAAAATCTTTAACTATAAAAGCACCTAACACACTAAACTCACCCACACATTCTCTGGATGTTGATATGATTCATACATCAATTCCTGATTCTCTATCTTTAACTCTCATGGAGAAGTCAAAAATCCAAGCAAGTGAGCATCATCTTTTAGATGATTTGTTGGCTCACTTGCCATTTCTTTCTGAGTCTACTAAAATATCTGTGCAAAATCTCAAATCAATCACCACAGATTCTATAGTAGTCTCAACTCCAAACTCTTTCATTTCAACAGATATTGTTCATCCGTTGACAAGTGATTGTATATCGACGGATGTGCTTAACATCAGTCATCCGTTGAAACTCTCAACTACTATTTCGACGGATGTTCCTCATCCATTGAACATCACTTCACCACTTCAAACTTCAACAATTGTTACAAGTGCAGATGATCTAGTAGTTGTACAATCACTCTTAGGACTGAGGGAAGGGAGTGAATTGAGTGAGAGGCTGAGTTGCTCTTAGGAAAAAGGAGAGGAAAATAGTGAAAATTTGCAAGCTATTTCTTCCAGCTTGGCAAAAGTGAGTGAGTGGAGTCCCACCTTAGTAGGTGAAGGTGAGGGTGTGAGGGTGTGAAGCCAAGGGGAGCCCTTGATGCAAGAACAGAGAGATCATGAGAGAAAAACATGTATAGAGGAATGGGAAGAGCCCATTGTAAGTGAGTTAATGGATGTCAATGAGGCTGAAAAGAAACAGCTATTTCAGCAAGAATATCAAGTTGTCTTAGATTATGTTTCTTATGAAGCTAAGGCATTTACTCACCCTGTTTCAGCTTATCAAGTTTTAGCTGAACATGACAATATGGCTGCTGAAAGAATGCTAAATTTGGTGCACACTACTGCTTCTGTATAAAGGGCCAAAGATGCCATCACAGCCATGCCACCCACAGCTGGTGATGATGTTGATTATCAAACTGGTGGTTTTGAGGATCTATTTATGGATGAAGATGATGATGAAGGAGAGTTCATGGACATAGGGGGAGAAGCAGGCTCGAGCTTAAGATCAAGCATGCCATCTTGGGTGTTTTCCAAATCATGTGATGAGCACCATTTTAAACACACTCTTTTTCACATCATTCAGCAAACTCAAACAACCCTTCAAACTACTACAAATTCCAACATCAAGAGCCTTCTACAAGCACATCTGCATTCTCTTCAACTCTATCAAATTCAATCTCTCAAACAAAATTAGGATGTTGTTAGGGCGAAAACATGCACTAATATTCACGCAAGTATACGCGTTCGCAAGTAATATAGAATACTTTCTAGTTCGTTCCCTCAGAGACTCAGACTAAGTTATTGTCTAATTAAACTCACTCACCAATGTATGATTACTTCTCAATGTTAAGATAATAACACTTAAAATTGTTGATTAAATATTAACTATAATTAACTACTTAATTAACCACTTAACTAACACTTCAATTTATCAATAATAAAACACTCATGAGATCACAACTTCATTATTACTTCCTTCTATAGCCATTGTTATTACCTTTTGCATGTGACAGTGATGATATTAATCGAATAACACGAAACTGATAAAAGCCAACTTTCATTGTACTAATACCATTCTACCAAGCATCCACAATTAAGATAGAAGTTGAATAGTCATCAATTATGTTGAGTTTCTATATGTCTACAGAAATTGACAACACAACGATTTAAGCACAAGTTATTCCTTTTGATTACATAGGGCAAATAAAACTGTTAGAATTACCCACTACTCATGCACAACGTACATGAACCTATGCTAGCATGGCAAGTTCTAAATCTCAAGATCCACCGTCGCTTCACAAGAGATTAACACCCTATCTTATATGTTCGCGACGCACATAAGAAAAATACGCACAACCAATACTAGATATCATGCAATCATCACACACTAAAGTATTAAACAATTAACTAAAGAATTCCATAATAAATCCGTTGCAACCCCATGATCACGATTAGCCCATAATAGAACTTATCGCCATCATGGGTTCATATGAAATCATGATAAACAACACAAGAAAATAATAACTAAACTAATTATATTAAAACAGAGTACGTCACAAGAGTAAATAAGTCAAAGCAAGAAAACTAGCATCCAACGTTACAAGGAAACAAGAATCACAAGAATATATGCTTCCTCCTTCGTTGCGGTGTGCTAAATCGGTCTTCTTCCTTATCTCCTTCGCTTCTTGTGCAAAACACAATCTAAAACACAATCTCCTTCTTATATCTCCATGAAAACGTCTCAAATCTACTTATATAATAGTCCCATAAAACTCATATTACATAGAAGTTGGAAGCCAAACAAAAGTAAAAGTCTAAAATAATTCAGCTTTTTCCCCGACCCTGCGCGGCCGCTAAGCATTTCTGCGCGGGCGCGCAAGGCTGCTGCGCGGCCGCTCAGCATTGCTGCGCGGGCGCGCAGGACCCTACTGGAAAAATTCCAGGTTTGCTCTGTTTCTTCACCGTAATCTGCCCGTTCTTTTCCTCTCTCAATGGTGAACACATGCCAAGGCTTATTCTTGATGATTCCTCCTCCGAGATGAAACTAATACCCTGAAATGCATAAACACTAGAAAAACGCATCAAATACACAAAATACTTGATTTCAAGACACCAATTTAAGCCATTTTAAGACGTTCTAAGTGGTATAAAATGCCACTTATCACACCCCCAAACTTAAATCGATGCTTTTCCTCAAGCGTCACAGACTCAAAACAAATAAAAATATGCATGAATGCAATCTATATGAAAATGCAACGATCCCCCTTACTACAATTAACTAACCAAATTTTCACGTCTCAACGAATGCAGTTAGACACTAAAGATCAATAAACTCATGCAAACGGACATACAGCCAGAAACGTGGTGTGTGCAACTGCTTAACAAATATGCTTCGGAACTAGACCAATTACTATGACTAGACTATCCTCAAGGCAATCCTACGATTATACAAAGAATAAAAATTCTAGGCACAAAGTGATATACAACACTACAAGAACTCTGGAGCTTACTACGGAATTGTGCTTTTTATTTACAACTCAAATGCTTATTTAACCGTGCAATGAGTGAGGTCCACAAAAGACTTATACAATGGTATCCATGTAACGAGCGTTAGGTTAGCGGATCCCAGACTCTAAAAGCCTTAGGTCACTAGGCACAAAGTCCCCTAAGAACTTAATAACTCGAATACCAAAGAGCCCACTCTTGATCAATTATGCAAAAAAAAATTTTTTTTCTCTGAGCAAGTGCGTTTCGCTCCATCTTGCTCAACCCTAGACTACTCGCATAACATGCGATCCGGCTACTAGCCAATTGACGCCTAGCCACAACTAGCAACAAATTCCATTTTTACTCCATTTTTTTTCTTTTTCATGCCTTTACCACTAAGAACCTATTATCAAATTCTAAGCATAATAAATAGATTATCCTCGAAAATAATCAGATCATAACAACAATCTAGCCCTTAAGCATTCTCTAAGACTTAGTGAAAATACAAGTGCTTCTAGCATGCATATCAACCTACACAACTTAATATCACTTTAATGTTATCACTACACTCGCATCAATATCACAATTCAGTCGATAAATCATTGCAAAAGGGATCATGGTATATGCATGAGCTATATGATATGACAAACAAATAAAGCTATAAAAAAAACTATATGGAAAAAATTATGCAACTATATGAACTAACTATCATGAATATGCAGCTATATGACACACACAAAATATTCCTTAACTACCACCCCCAAACTTAAAATCTTCACTGTCCCCAGGTGAAGGTAGTAGAAAGGAACACAGGGTATACCTACTCGGAGTCATCATCATCATCACCCTCAGTGGGTGGAGTATCAGGCGGCGGGTATGCAGAGTCCTCACCAAAAACTGGCCACTGGATATCAGCTCCAAGGCCTTGAAAAGCAGTCCCTAACGCAAGGGTGAGCTCCTGAGCAAACCTGCTCTGCGTCTCATACATGGCATCCATCCACCGTGAAAGCCTCGTATACTGGGCATCACCCATCCCAGCACCCTCATGAGCTCTCGAAGAACCAGCCTCACCACGCCCTGGCCTAGCCATAGTAGCACCTCGTGCTGGACGCCCTCCTGGAAGACGATAACCCAGCCCATGCTCCTCAGGCTCACCACCGGTCCATTCCTGCATCCCATTCAGAGTGCCAGAATCTATCGGAGCTGCTGGCAACTGCAACTACTCATGAGCCGGCCAGTTCACTCCTACTGCTCGGCATAGCTTCATAACCGTGGATGCATAAGGGATGTTCATATGCTTTGCTCCCCTCAAAAACTTCAGAATTCCTTGGTAGATAAACTCACCAAGGTCCACATAGTATTCCTCATTCAGAATTCCCCACAACAACTGTGCTCTCTCAACTGTGACCTCGTGTGCATGTGAAGAAGGCAAAATATTAGCACATATAAATGCATTCCATGCACGGGCATACCTGTTCATGGCGATCGCCGGAAAGTGACGATACTCATTATTGGCTGGACTGCGGTTCCAAACTGTGCCCGGTCGACAGAGAGTCGCACAAATCAAATCCAAGTCAAAATCCTCAGCAGTCTTTTCATTCCAGTTCTCCTCCTCGGGCTTCCTCTCTCGTTGTCCAATCACACGGCGAATTGCCGCAGGATGATAATCAACCGTAAGCCCACGAACTACAGAAAACCCATTCTTTTCAGCCTTCACGTTCGCGTAGAACTCGCGAACCACACTCATCGGTACTACTTCGGGTGACTCACAAAAAGCTATCCACCCCTTCTCTGCAATCATGGGCAACAACTCACCATCCCTCCCTGATGGTAAAAACCCCCTCTCCTTCAGAATCGGCTTCCCCAACAGCCTAGTGTACTCCTCCTCCGCAGCTCTGTCTGTTAACCGAGGCCTTGCAGCCGTACCCCTTGATGAATCAGCAGTAGGAACTGTGCTGCTGCTGTCAATAGTGCGTGCTCTCTTGGGTGCCATTGATTTGTGAATAAAAGTGTGTAAGAACTGATTTTTGATGTTTATGAGAGGGTTTAAGTGTAGGAAGTTTGTGGGAGATATGTGGGATAGGTGTATGTATATATAGGGTGTGGAGTAGGTTAAATTAGATTAGGAGTGGGGTTGAGGGATAAAATCATGGGGTAATGGGAAAAGAATTCGTGGGTTTATGGGCTGTGATGGGTTTTTGTGTTTTTTTTTTTTTTCTGAACTGTAAAAAATTTTCTAGAACTCGACCCCTGCGCGGCCGCTCAGCATTTCTGCGTGGGCGCGCAGCAAGCTGCGCGGCCGCTCAGCATAGCTGCGCGGGCGCGCAGAGGGTCTCTGGAAAAAAATTTTTTTAGCCCCTTTTTCCTGATTTTTTTGTGTTTTTGGATAGGTTATTAACTTCTAAGGGTTCCTGTAACAACAATTCATGGGTTGCCTCCCACGCAGCGCTTCTTTTTCGTCATTAGCTTGACGTTCCGTGCCTTTCTCAAGTAGTCAACAAAATGGCACTAACCACCTCTCGGTTTGCCATGTCCCCATAGTAATGCTTTAACCGCTGACCGTTAACCTTGAATGCTTTGTCCGAATCCTTCTCAAAAATTTCCACCGCTCCATGTGGAAACACAGTTTTGACAATAAAAGGTCCAGACCACCTTGATTTCAACTTCCCAGGAAAAAGTCGGAGCCGAGAGTTGAATAACAGAACTTGTTGCCCTGGCACAAATAACTTAGGATGTAGCTTCCTATCGTGCCACCTCTTCACCTTTTCCTTATACATTTTATTATTCTCGTATGCTTGAAGTCGAAATTCATCAAGTTCATTAAGCTGAAGCATTCTTTTCTTACCAGCTGCATCTAAATCCAGGTTCAATTTCTTCAATGCCCAGTAGGCCTTATGCTCAAGCTCCGCCGGTAGATGACAACCCTTACCATACACCAACTGAAACGGTGACATCCCAAGTGGAGTTTTGAATGTTGTTCTGTAAGCCCAAACAGCTTCATCGAGCTTTAAAGACCAATCCTTCCTTGATGGACAAACAACCTTCTCTAGAATGCGCTTTATCTCTCTATTAGACACTTCCGCTTGACCATTTGTTTGCGGATGATAGGAAGTAGCTACTCGATGATTCACATTATAACGCTGCATCATAGAAGTGAACTTACGGCTGCAAAAATGCGATCCTTCATCACTTATGATTACCCGAGGCGTTCCAAACCTTGTGAAAATTTGCTTATAAAGAAAAATTAGCACTGCCTTTGCATCATTTGTCGGTAAAGCTTTAACTTCGACCCATTTTGAGACATAATCGACTGCCAGCAAGATGTACTGATTATTGCAAGACGAGATAAAAGGCCCCATGAAATCGATTCCCCACACATCAAAGACCTCGACTTCAAGCATCACATTTAATGGCATCTCATCCTTCCTTGACAAATTTCCCACTCTTTGGCAACGATCACACCTTAAAACAAATTGATGAGCATCCTTGAACAAAGTAGGCCAGAAAAAACCTGCTTGCAGAATACGAGCTGCCGTCTTCTCACCTCCATAGTGTCCACCATAAATCGTGGAATGGCAGTCTCGTAATATCCCCTCCGTCTCACAGAACGGGATACATCTCCTGATGATCTGGTAAGCTCCCTATCTAAACAAATATGGTTCATCCCACATATACCACTTCACCTCATGCAGAAACTTCTTCTTTTGAGCGGATGTCAAATTAGGCGGCATTATATTGCTGACAAGATAGTTTACAATATCTGCAAACCATGGTTCTTCCTCCTGAATTGCAAACAACTGCTCATCCGGAAAAGATTCATTGATTAACGTCCTATCTTGTGAAGTAGAATCGGGATTCTCCAACCTAGAGAGATGGTCAGCTACTTGATTCTCAGTACCTTTTCTATCTTTGATCTCTAACTCAAATTCTTGAAGTAAAAGCACCCAACGAATGAGTCTCGGCTTCGAATCCTTCTTGGAAACCAGATAGCGAATAGCTGCATGATCAGTGAATACTGTTACTTTCGTACCAAGCAGATAAGATCGAAATTTCTCAAAGCCAAAGACTATAGCCAAAAGCTCCTTTTCAGTAGTGGTGTAGTTCAATTGGGCCCCATTTAAAGTCTTACTCGCATAGTAGACCACATGGAAGAGATTTTTCTTGCGCTGTCCCAGAACTGCACCTACCGCATAGTCACTCGCATCACACATCATCTCAAACGGTTCTGTCCAATCTGGTGCTGTAATAACTGGTGCCGTGATCAAACTCTCCTTGAGAGTCTCGAATGCTGCCAAACATTCATCATCAAATTTAAAAGGCACATCTTTCTCAAGTAAATTGCACAACGGCTTAGATATCTTTGAAAAGTCCTTGATGAATCGCCGATAAAAACCCGCATGACCGAGAAAACTACGGATTCCTTTCACCGAATTAGGTGGGGGAAGATTTTCAATGACTCCCACCTTGGCCTTGTCCACCTCCAGACCTTTGCTAGAGACCTTATGCCCAAGGATAATGCCTTCACGCACCATAAAATGACATTTCTCCCAATTAAGCACCAAATTAGTTTCCACGCATCTTTTGAGTACGGCGCGCAGATTATTCAAACATTCATCATATGACTGTCCAAAGACGGAGAAGTCATCCATGAACACTTCGACGTTATTTCCAATCATGTCAGAGAATATAGCCATCATACATCTCTGAAAGGTGGCCGGGGCGCCACATAACCCAAACGAAACTCTTCGAAAAGCAAATGTGCCAAATGGACAAGTGAAGGTAGTCTTTTCCTGATCCTCTGGTGCAATACAAATCTGATTATACCCGGAATAACCATCCAGAAGACAAAAATACTCATGTCCCGCCAATCTGTCAAGCATTTGATCAATGAATGGGAGAGGGAAGTGATCCTTCCTTGTGGCTTTGTTCAATTTTCTATAATCCATGCATACTCTCCATCCTGTAACTGTTCGAGTAGGGATGAGCTCATTCTTTTCATTTGCGACCACAGTGATACCTCCTTTCTTAGGATGAGCTCACCCACGAGCTGTCGGAAATAGGATAAATGATGCCTGCATCTAGCCATTTCAGAATTTCTTTCTTCACCACCTCCTTCATGATCGGGTTCAGTCTTCGCTGCTGTTCCACAGTTGGCTTACTACCTTCCTCTAACAGAATTTTATGCATACAATATGAAGGACTTATCCCCTTGATGTCTGCTATGGTCCATCCTATAGCCGATTTGAATTCTCTCAAAATCCATAAGAGCTTGTCTTCCTCACTACCTGAAAGGTTAGCTGAAATAATAACAGGTAACGTAGATGAATCACTTAAAAAAGCATACCTCAAGTGTTCAGGTAATGGTTTGAGCTCCAAGGTAGATGCTTCCTCTATTGATGGTTTGAGATTCCCTTCAGCATTCTTAAGGTCAGAAGTACCAAGAGATTCAAATGGTATGTCGAGCTTTCGCTTCCATGGAGAAGCGTTCAGATATTGTAATTGCTCGTTGCTATCTTCATCATCGCTGTCAAAATCCCCCACTAAGGCCTTTTCCAATGCATCAGACATTAGCATGTGATCGAGTTCCGAAGTAACCGCAGAATCAATCACATCTACTTTTAAGCACTCCTCATCTTTTGTAAGGAATTTCATTGCCTTGAATACGTTGAAGGTCACATCCTGATCTTGGACCCGCATAGTAAGTTCCCCTTTTTGCACATCTATCAAGGTACGGCCAGTAGCCAAGAAAGGCCTCCCCAAGATTATGGGAATCTTTTTATCTTCCTCAAAATCCAGAATAACAAAATCAGCAGGAAAGAAGAGCTTATCCA
The DNA here is from genome assembly GCF_009905375.1 of Apium graveolens. Taxonomy (NCBI): domain Eukaryota; kingdom Viridiplantae; phylum Streptophyta; class Magnoliopsida; order Apiales; family Apiaceae; genus Apium; species Apium graveolens. The sequence continues at coordinate 185,545,268 of NC_133649.1, read as the reverse complement.
CCTTGACGAGCACATCCTCAACTATGCCCCTTGGGTAAGTAATGGAACGGTCCGCCAATTGTAGCGACATGTATGTGGGTTTTGGATCAGGCAGATCCAGCTTTTTAAAGATCGACAACGGCATCAGATTAATGCTTGCTCCCAAATCACAAAGGCACTTGTCAAAAGTTAGATTGCCAATGGTGCAAGGAATGGTGAAGCTTCCTGGATCTTTCAGTTTTGGTGGTAACTTTTGTTGCAGAACCGCGCTGCATTCTTCCGTGAGAGCCGGTTTCAAGGTCATCCAGTTTCACCTTCCTTGAAAGAATAGTCTTCATAAACTTCGCATAACTAGGCATTTGTTCCAGCGCCTCAGCGAAAGGTATATTGATGTGAAGTTTCTTGAACACCTCCAGAAACTTCCCGAACTGTCTATCCAGCTTTTGTTGCTGCAATCTCTTAGGAAAAGGTGGTGGAGGATAGAGCTGTTTCTCCCCTGTATTAGCCTCAGGCAGAGTGTGTTCAACAGTAGTCTTCTTTGGTTCCGCCACTTTCTCCTTCTGCTTAGATTCTTCATCTCTAACTTCAGCTTCGACTTCTTTTGCCTTTTCAGCATCAGCTACTTTTCCAGACCTTAAGGTAATAGCCTTGACTTGCTCTTTAGCTTCCTTCCTGCCTGGTACTTCCGTGTCACTGGGAAGAGTGCCAGGTTGACGATTGAGCACTGCATTGGCTAATTGACCGATTTGATTTTCCAAGGTCTTGATAGAAACCGCCTGACTCTTGCACAACAGCTTAAGTTCCTCAAAATCAGCACTAGTAGGTGCAGCTGCACTTCCCTGTTGAGGATATGATTGCCTTGTAGCATACTGCTGTGGTTGCTGGAATCCAGGTGGGTTAAACTATTTACTTACTGCTTGCTGATATGTTGGCTGAATAGCATTCTGATTATTCCCCCAGCTGAAATTTGGATGATTTCTGTTGTTAGGATGATAGGTCGCTGGCACAGGCTGCTGTTATCGCTGATAATTATTCACATACTGAACAAATTCGTTGACAAGAGAACACTGATCCGTAGCATGAGAACCTGCACAAAGCTCACAAACCATAGCTATTTGATTAACTCCATACGTAGCCAAAGAATCAACCTTCATTGATAGCGCTTGGAGCTGGGCTGTAATAGCGGTGGCTGCATCAACTTCCAGAATACCTGCTACCTTGCCTGACGTCATCCTCTGAGTTGAGTTTTGATGCTCATTTGCAGCCATCATCTCGATAAGATTATACGCCTCAGTATAGCTTTTAGCCCATAAGGCGCCTCCAGCTGCTGCATCGAGCATGGGCCGAGATTGGGCCCCTAAACCATTATAAAAACCAGTGATTACCATCCAATCCGGCATTCCATGATGTGGACATTTTCTCAACATTTCCTTGTAGCGTTCCCAAGCCTCGCACATAGATTCTGTAGGTTGTTGCGCAAACTGAGTAAGAGCACTCCTCATAGCAGCAGTCTTTGCCATTGGATAAAACTTCACCAGAAACTTTTGCGCAAGATCTTGCCACGTAGTGATGGACCCAGCTGGTTCAGAATGTAACCAGTCTTTAGCCTTATCCCTCAGTGAGAATGGGAAAAGCCTCAACTTGATAGCCTCATCAGTCACGCCATTATACTTAAAAGTGCTGCAGATCTCGACAAAATTCCTTATGTGCATGTTGGGGTCTTCAGTTGTCGCTCCTCCAAAAGAAACAGAATTCTGCACCATCTGAATAGTGCCCGACTTGATTTCAAAGGTGTTAGCTTGAATAGCCGGATGAAGGATGCTTGACTGAATGTCATCAATTTTAGGCCGAGAAAAATCCATAAGAGCTGGATCAGCTTGAACAATACGATCTCCCATGTTTACTGGTTCTTTCTGCTCAGTTCCTGAATCCGAATCCTCAAAATCTAACTTCTCCGGAGTATCAAGAACTTCGTCTTTCTCCTCAGCTGTATCTAAGGTCCTTTTGCGAGCACGAGAACGAGTTTGCATAAACGCTTGCTAAAGTACCTGAAACACAACCGAAAAGAGTAATTAACTACTACGTCCTAATCACTGAGTCCTAATGACCAATGATGGTAAGTACATAAACTAAACAAATACGCCGAGTCCCCGGCAGCGGCGCCAAAAACTTGTTAGGGCGAAAACATGCACTAATATTCACGCAAGTATACGCGTTCGCAAGTAATATAGAATACTTTCTAGTTCGTTCCTTCAGAGACTCAGACTAAGTTATTGTCTAATTAAACTCACTCACCAATGTATGATTACTTCTCAATGTTAAGATAATAACACTTAAAATTGTTGATTAAATATTAACTATAATTAACTACTTAATTAACCACTTAACTAACACTTCAATTTATCAATAATAAAACACTCATGAGATCACAACTTCATTATTACTTCCTTCTATAGCCATTGTTATTACCTTTAGCATGTGACAGTGATGATATTAATCGAATAACACGAAACTGATAAAAGCCAACTTTCATTATACTAATACCATTCTACCAAGCATCCACAATTAAGATAGAAGTTGAATAGTCATCAATTATGTTGAGTTCCTATATGTCTACAGAAATTGACAACACAACGATTTAAGCACAAGTTATTCCTTTTGATTACATAGGGCAAATAAAACTGTTAGAATTACCCACTACTCATGCACAACGTACATGAACCTATGCTAGCATGGCAAGTTCTAAATCTCAAGATCCACCGTCGCTTCACAAGAGATTAACACCCTATCTTATATGTTCGCGACGCACATAAGACGAATACGCAGAACCAATACTAGATATCATGCAATCATCACACACTAAAGTATTAAACAATTAACTAAAGAATTCCATAATAAATCCGTTGCAACCCCATGATCACGATTAGCCCATAATAGAACTTATCGCCATCATGGGTTCATATAAAATCATGATAAACAACACAAGAAAATAATAACTAAACTAATTATATTAAAACAGAGTACGTCACACGAGTAAATAAGTCAAAGCAAGAAAACTAGCATCCAACGTTACAACGAAACAAGAATCACAAGAATATATGCTTCCTCCTTCGTTGCGGTGTGCTAAATCGGTCTTCTTCCTTATCTCCTTCGCTTCTTATGCAAAACACAATCTAAAACACAATCTCCTTCTTATATCTCCATGAAAACGTCTCAAATCTACTTATATAATAGTCCCATAAAACTCAGATTACATAGAAGTTGGAAGCCAAACAGAAGTAGAAGTCTAAAATAATTCAGCTTTTTCCCCGACCCTGCGCGGCCACTCAGCATTTCTGCGTGGGCGCGCAAGGCTGCTGCGCGGCCGCTCAGCATTGTTGCGCGGGCGCGCAGGACCCTACTGGAAAAATTCCAGGTTTGCTCCGTTTCTTCGCCGTAATCTGCCCGTTCTTTTCCTCTCTCAATGGTGAACACATGCCAAGGCTTATTCTTGATGATTCCTCCTCCGAAATGAAACTAATACCCTGAAATGCATAAACACTAGAAAAACGCATCAAATACACAAAATACTTGATTTCAAGACACCAATTTAAGCCATTTTAAGACGTTCTAAGTGGTATAAAATGCCACTTATCAGATGTCGCTGAACTGAAGACTGAAATTGATCAAGTCAACAAGGATGTCACTGAGAGGTTGGATGCTAAGTTTCCCAACACCACAATGCTAGACATCAATAGCCAATTAAGGAAAAATTATGATCTAGCAAGCAAGGTAGTTTCCTTAGACAAAAGGCTTAAAACCCTGGAAACTTCAATTACTCAAATCCATCTATATCAAGCCCAATAAACTCAGCTACTTTAGAAGCTGGTGGCTGCACAGACTTCTTCCTCTACTCAACTTGATGCTAACCAAAAGGGGGAGAAAGACTCAATTGTTCCAGATAGCTAAGGGGAGTCAACAAGTGAGGGGGAGAAAGTGCTTAACATTCAAGTCAATAAAGTAATTGTGTCAGCAATTGCTTTCCCTAAGCCACCAGTCTTGGACAGCATTGATCTAATCAAGATAGCAGCTGCTAAGTTGGAATCAAATGAGAAATATAAAAAGCTTGATGTTGCAGCAGTTGAGCAAGAGCTAGATGTAAAATGGAGGAAGTTTGATGAAGACATCAAGAACAAATTTGGTCCAATTGAGAAGCAAGGCAAGGTCTTTTCTCACTTCTGCAAATTGAGACAAATTTCAGCTAATGAAATGAGCCTAGGGAACATGGGAAGGGGTCAACACTCATCAATCAAGTCTCCAAAGGCCAGTGTAATTTTTTAACCAAAAAGGAATTATCCAAAGAATTCAGACAAAAATCCACTGGACCTATCTTATGAAACCCCTAGGCCGGATGAAAAGAAGCTGATTGCAAGGTCTATTGCCTTATCCAAAAATCCCAGAGATATAGTGTCAAAGAACAGAATTACAAAGATCTACAAGAATGGTAAACTAATCTGTGTAGTGGCTGGACATTCATAATTTACAAAGGCTAAGAAAGAGGAAAAGGTGATGCTCAAACAACAACAAAAGCAAGCTGCTTTAGATGTCAAGAACCAAGCTAAGAAGCCTCCAATCACAGAAGCTGTATTGCCAACTGAGACATCTAAGAATCTGGATGGGAAAGAAAGAAGAACCAAAGAAGATAAAGAGAAAGTTTAGATACAAGATCCATACAAAGAGGAAGATAGATTTTGATGAAGACGAGGAAGATTACATGCCAACCCAATCTACAATCACAAGCCAATCAATCATACCTACTGTGAAGGAGGCTGAGTTCAAGGTTGATTACAACATCACCTTTCATGGTGATCTTGTTGTTCCAAAGGATGAGCCGATAGATTGGGACAACTTCCCTCTTCCTGATCTAAACCTTCCCATCTTTGCCAAACAAAGGAAGACAAAAGAAAGAGTAGTCAAAACAGTCAAGCCTGTCAAGCTTAAATCCAAACAAGTGGCTAAACCTAAACCTATTGTCAACAAAGGAGATCAACTCTTCATATGTGACATAAAAGAATTTTCAAACATAAATCTCTATCTGGATGAGCTTGAAGAAGTCAGATCTATTGATGCCTACAAGCACCTTCTAGAGAGACTAATCTTCAGGTACAAGGGTTGTAAAGAGATTACATGGCCACTTCACAGAATTCTTAATGAAGGCTATTCAGCTTTAGTGATTGTCTTCTCCTAAATCAAGAAAAACTTTGGATTCAACATAGTTGCCAAGAAAATGGTACTAAACAAGATTGAGGAAATAGGAAATAGCTGGAGAGGACCAAATGCACTCCCAAGAGTATTGACTATTCCCTTCAATGGAGATAGGGTGCATTTGAGGCCATATTGGGTTATGGAGTTCAAGGATGAAAAGAACATTAGAAGATTCTTCAGACTGAAAGCTCAGCTAAAGATTGCAAGCAATGAAACTCTAAAAGAAATGCAAGAAAAGCTGGATCTAATAAATAATGAAGAATCAGAATTTTTCAGACATCTCCAATACCAGATTCAAGAGAATGATGTGAAGTTGGGAAAGAAGTCAAAGCAATCAAGGAAATGATCTTAATTTTCTCAGTCTAGAGGAGCACCTTGAAAATGATCTGTAAGACTCTCTACAAATTTCTCTTTGTGAGAATCATCAATAAACTGCAGAACTTGTAAATTTTATCTACTTCATTTCATTTTGTATTCATAGAGTGTTTTGTTATCATCAAGTTTCTCTTAATTTATGGCTACAGTTCTAGTAGACATAAATTGGGGGAGATTGTTAGGAATTTGTTATGTACATGATGATAACTTGAACAAAACCCTAAGTAGATTTTATTTAAGTGAATTTGTAGCTTTCAACAGATGATCATTTCAACATCCGTTGAAAGAGTAGCTTATATACAGTAAGATTAGTAGCACAATTCTGCATACTTAAATGGCTTAGTGAACTAGGTATTATAGAATGTTTAAGTCATGTTGACTACTCGATTGATATACAAGATAGGATGGTGAAATGTAAATATTAGATGCCTTGTAATCTTGTATAAATGAAATAGAGTTAACTGCCAAAAATATAGTCTCAACGGATGATTCACAAAGGTTCAACGGATGATCAACATAAGTCTCGACGGATGATCAGCCAGAGTTTCAACGGATGATCAAACAGATTTCCAACAGATGATCAATCTAAGTTCCAACGGATGTTCAAATTCAAAAGAGTAGTTGCTAGTGACTTGACAGTCACATGCGTTGGTTGTATGCAAATGGAATGTGGCAGCCTGTTTGAAAGATTTAGAGAACAAAGAAGCATTTCCATTTCCATGCTAAATATATGATATTCAAAGATGCTTGAAAGAAAAGTGTAGCAGGATGATGTTAGACTAGATACAGTTTCTCTTATTATCTTATATTTTATCATATAATTTGGTGATATATAAACCAAGGGTAGCAAGTTGAATTGTATCGAAGAAAGTAAGCAATTACCTGAGAAATAGACAAGGCAAAATCTGTAAAGAATTTCTCAGTTGTAAGCAGCTGTGAACAATTTTATTACACAGAGTTCTCAACTTAATATATATCTCAGGTGGAAAAGTTCAATCCACTAGAAAGTTTTTAAATACTTGTATTTGATTACTTTGTGATTTGATTTCTTTACTACTTTCATTCCGCACCATTGCTAAATCAAACACGGTTACATATTTATAGTAGAACAGTTCAAAAAATTAAAAAGAAGCCTAAATTACATTCAACCCCCCTTCTATAATTCTTGTTTAGATTGTTTGGGAATAACAAAAATAATTAATCAATTTAAATAAATCATAAATAAATAATAACTAAATCATAAATAAATAAAATTTTGGATTTTTGGAAAATATTTAAAATAATTCAGTTTTATTTATAAAATAAATCAATTAATTAATTAGATTAATTAATCAATTTATTTAATAATGAAACTGATTTTTGAAATTAAAAATAATAAAAATAAAAAGAATATTCAAAAACAAGTTTTGAATTCAGGATTTGGGATAAAATAGATTAAAACTGGGTCTTTAACTGGGTCAGGATGAATAACCGGGTCAGGATGAACTCATCGGAGAATTTCCAGATTCCGATGGTTCTCCCGAGGTCCGACGACCCTAATCGACTCATACAGGTACCATTTGTACTCCAACTTAATGGGTTTTCATTCAGTTTCACACGAGCAACACATTCATGTCATCACCATCGACAGATAACCCCTGGTTTATCTTCTCCGGCCAAAATCACAATCGATGCTGGTGACTTTGGCTGAAATCCGGAGAACTCGATTTGGTGCACAAAATCGATACTGTTTAGTCCTAATTTTTTGGGGTTTTCGTTCCAAATCTCTTCAAGAACACAACCACACCATCCTCTAATCCTAATAACCCCTAAAGTCGATTCTCCGGCCAAACTCAATCATTTTCCGGTCAATCATCGTTTTGCTTCATTTGTACACAAAATCACGATTTTAATATGCCAAAATAAAGCTAGTAATCTATATAATAAACCCCCTAGCAGCAAACTAACCCCAGCTTCTTCTAAATAAAAAAAAACCTTAAACAAAAAAAATCACATAAACCCAAGAAATCAAATTCAACTATCCAACTATAGTTTGATGATATAAATGATATAAATCGACTGTAAAAAACCATATGAAGCTATTCAATCAATCAATTTCATCAGATAACCCTAGAATCAAAAACCCCTAATTCAGTGAAGAACCCTAGAATCACAAATCAAAAATCCATAAATCAAAACATGAAATTGATCACATAATCATGTAGAACAGTTCAAATCCTTCAATTTGAGTTCTTACATGATAGTATTTGGATTTCAGAAGCTTGCCAAATCACAGTTTGATTCTCAGATTGTCAAGAACCTTCTGATTTTTAATGATTTTTAAAATTAATTAATAAAAATTAGGCTATTTATAATTACAAAATAATACCCCTAATTAATATTTAGGCCCTAATTATATCCCTTAAAAAAATTAATTAGCCCTTAATTAATAATTTATGGGGAATAAATTTTAAATTTTTAATTTCATATAAATATAAAATATATGCCAAAATTTCCCAAAATTTTTTGAATAATTCAAAAATGCAAAGATATAAAATATTTGAAAGTCCTATGATTTTATAAAAATAAAAATATGATTTTTCTGGGATTTTGAGCACCCATAGGGGCCTGGAAAAATCATTTTTCACGAAACGAGATATTTTCTAAATTAACCGGATGTTCGAAAAATCAATATGGTATACCCCATATTAAGCAAAATAAGGCCAATTATTTATATGAAATATCAGGTATTAAAACAAAGCCTGGGTCGTATAACTTTTGATATAAAAGCATTTAACACGTAATAAAATACCCAAAAAATATCCCGAACTACACGAAACACATACAACATATAACATCTATTATTTTATGATTAGTTACACTTAATAATATAATAAAGCACATAATACTCATTTATTATGATGTTAAACATAAATAATTTCTCAACTGTTACATCCTTCTCCCCTTTAAAGGATTCTGCCTTCAGAACCTCGCTACGAAAATAAGTGGGGATACTTTTCTAACATCTCACTTTCAAGTTCCCAGGTTGACTCTTCAACCATTGGATTTCTCCATAAGACTCGTACTAATGGTACTGACTTATTCCTTAACATTCTCTCCTGCCGATCTAGAATTCTTATCGGTTGCTTAACATATGACAAATCAACTTAAATCTCTATCGGTGTGTATTATATCACATGTCTTCAATCCGGATTATACCTCTTAAGCATTGATACATGGAATACATTATGAATATGCTGCATATGGGGTGGTAAGGCTTACTCATATGCAACATTTCCTACTCTCTTCAATATCTCAAACGGACCCATGTAACGCGGTTTAAGTTTGCCTTCTTGCCTAATCTGGTCAATCCCTTCCGCGGTGATATCTTCAATAACACAGGTTATCCCATATTATATTCCATATCCTTTCTGGCTTGGTCCACATATTTCCGTTGATGATTCTGTGCTGCTTGCAGTCGCTTCTGAATAAGTTCCACTTTTTCTTTAGTTTGTTGGATCAGTTCTGGACCTAGAATCTTCTGTTCACCAACTTTATCCCAACATACCGGAGATCTACATTTTCTCCCGTACAAGGCTTCATAAGGTGGCATTCCAATGCTTACATGGTAGCTGTTGTTGTAAGAAAATTCTACCAATGGTAAATGTTCATCCCAACTACCTTCAAAGTCCAATGCACATACTCGTAACATATCTTCAATTATCTGGATTGTCCTTTCGCTTTGCCCGTCTGTCCGTGGATGGTATGCGGTGCTCATATTTAACTTGGTACCCAAGCATCCTTGAAATTGTTTCCAAAATCTCGAATTGAAACGAGGATCTCGATCGAAAATGATTGATGCAGGAACTCCATGTCGCATCACGATTTCCTTGAGATATAAATACACTAGCTTTTCAAGTGAAAATCATTCTTTGATCGAAAGAAAATGTGCTGACTTCATTAGTATGTCGATAATAACCCATATTGCATCATAATTTTCCCTGGTTCTTGGAAGTCCTACTACGAAATCCGTCGCAAGATGTTCCCATTTTCATTCCGGAATATCGGGTGGAAGTAGTAATCCACTTGGACACTGATGTTCTGCCTTGACTCGTTGACACGTATGTTAGATATATTTGATAATGTCATGACTAATATGATTTATGTTTAGTTTTCAGATCTTACTTAAATAGAACAAATCAGTACTTAACTGAAATCAGCACTTATACTGAAGTCAGAACTTAAGTCATCAGTACTTAAGGTTCAGGAGATATTTATCAGAAGATAATATCAGGACTTAAAGGAAACGTTCAGATAAGGAAGGCGGCTGTAATAACCCCAAAATTTTCAACTTTTTGTAACCCTTGTGAATAGTGTTTTAGCTGAATGAGAAAACTTTTCACGCCACACTATGTAGGGGTTCTGTTATGGATATTCTGGGATATTATTAGTACTCTATGAAGTATATAAGTGTATGTAAAGATCGTCAGAATCCAATTCCGAACACTTTGGTTTTTCCCGGAAATCCACTAGATACGGAGAGAATTGAGTATAAGGTAACATGATAAAAAGGATTTAAATTAAAGGATTATAATAGAGGATCATAAAAAGGAATATAATGTATTGAGAAAGGTTAAGGGAACCTAAGTAATAAGATCCCGGGTATGATCCTTCAAACGATAAACGAGAACGAAAGTTAAGCGAACCGTATAACAGATCAGCGGTCATTAGGCAAACGATTAGGAAGTTAATCAAAGGGATTAGTGGGAATGATGTCATCCAACCAATAGAAAGAGGACAAGGAGGGGAGGATGACATCATGAGGAAGACACAAGCATGACATGGGAAGGAAGGAGGTGTGGTGGCTTTGTAACCACACAAATTCAAGGGCAAGAAGGTAATTGACTAAATCAAACACAAAAACAAATCAACCAAGCCAAGCAAATTCATTCTTGATCAAAATCAAAAAGAAACCAAGGCCTTGTTCATCTTTGCTCTCGGCTTTTCACTATTTATAAGGCAAGAAAATTTCAAAAATTCAAGATCCAAGCTTCCTAAATTGGTGAGTAAATTCCCTAATCATCTTCATGCTTAGTTAGGGCTATATCATGAGTTTAAGCCATTAATTCCTTCTCAATCTTCTTCATTTAATCAAAGAAGAAGACTATGAATAGTGTTTTCAAGTTTTTAACTTGAAGTTTTTCTTGTTTTCCTTGAAGATTCAAGCTTTCCTAAGACTTCTCAAAGCTTCTTAAGGCTTCCTAGCTTCTCCCACCACTTCAAGGAAGGTATACCATCTCCAAACCCTAGATTCCTATATATTATAAGATGATTTTGATTAGTAGGATGATATTGTAGCTTGTTGTTGTGATTAGAGTTTGGGATTTGAAATGGTAGTGAAATGGAATGGTAAATGTTGTGGTTTTGATTAAAAGAACTTAAGTATGATTAAAGTTAAGCTTAGGCATAAGTATGAATGATTAAATTGAATTGGTTGGGGTTGTTATGATGTGATAAGGATGGATGTTGGTTGTATGTTGGATTTGAGGTTGATTTGGAATGGTTTTGAATGGTTTAAAATATTGGAAATCGCGTAAACATAGCCGTCGTAACGTCCGATTTTCTTTAGACTGTTTTTGTGCATAACATTAGGACCCGAGAACCCCCTGCAAGATTATGACCATTGCCATGTCTAGATATCTCATGTTACGAGCTTCGTTTTGATATGTAGTTCGTTCCATTCTGATGCACGGTTTAGGAGAAACGACCATTTCAAGTAACGGCGTTTCGCGAACGAAACTTTTCCCCTCGCCTTACTTTGAAACATAGGTTAAAGACCAAAAAGGGTTAATTAATGTATGAAACATTTATGGTAAGTGTGTTAGGCAGTTGGTAAGACACTCGCGAAGGAATCGCTTTAAAACTCGTAAAGGTTAAATTATTAAAAATGGTGGAGCCGAGGGTACCCGAGTGACTTAAGCGAATCAGTGAGCGCAAAACAAGCGTTAGAGTCTAAGTTAGTTAAAGTATAGATTTACAAGTGACTTTGGTTTAATTCCAACTTACTTGTTGTTTATAGGTTACCAGACTCGTCCCGAGCCTTTTATCACCCCAAGTCGCTCAGGCAAGTTTTCTACCCGTTATACTGTTGTTGTGATATATACACTTGTATATGCATTATCTTGTAATAGATGCATGATGGTTATATTAGCAAATTCTTGCGATATATTGTAGCATGTGATATGGTACATATGCATGCCGGTTTCGTATTCTTGCCATATATATCTGTTGGTTCAGTTGATAATACCTATGTTAGAGAATAGCGGTAATTTGCATATACCCTTAGTATAGGGACCCAAAGGTGAAAAACATTTTCTAAAACCGGGAGTCGAGGATCCCGAGTAGATTTTATATATATATATATTTATATATATATATGATTATAGTTTTCAAAACTATTAATCGAATAAGGTTTATTCGATAACTTTATTTTATTTAATGAATATTATTTATAATATTCATTCGAGGTATCATGACTCCGCTTATTACTGTAATATATTCTTTATTTTATTAAAGAATAAGGTGTTAATAATCAAACTTATTTTCGATTATTCAAATAAAGATAATACTTTCATATAAGTGTATCTTTGGTTATTTAATACTCGTTTCTAGTATAAGTTTTAATACTTCTACTTCAATTATTTTTATAAAAATTATTCTTTATGGGAATATTATTTAAATAATAATATTCAGATATTTTCTAATATATCGGGACTGATTTATTTCATTAAATCAGCTTTACTCCAAACATTCTTAAAAATGTTTTCGAGTCTTCAAAATGATTTTAAAAGTTAGAGCGGATCCCAAAACTCGTTTTCCGATTTAAGATCTTCCTTTCGAAGGAGACTTGAATATTCGCTCAAAATCTTGGGGATCCGGCTCTGTGGTGTATTTTATATTCGCAACATGGTTGCTGTTTTGAGAAAACAATTTGATTACTTGCCCAATGTTCGGGAAGTAAGTCCATCTGATTGAGTCGGCATAAGCGACAGGCCGGGGTACGGTCTATGAATGTGTAAGTGGCTGGGTGGCAGTCCATCAACGCGTTAGTGGCCGGGTAACGGTCTAGCGCGAGGTCCTAATGCGGCCAGGGTGATGACCGGTGAGGAATTCATCCATCTACAGTAGAAAAGGTTACTTATTGGTATCTTTGCCTGATCAGCAAGATATCTGGTTTATGCCAAAATTCTTTTCCTTTCCAAAATTCATTGGATGTTTCAAACTCTATTCATACTTTACATAACAGAGGTTCCAGGAAATGTTTAAGAGATATATATGTGGATATATATATATATATCGGGACTAAATAAAGTATCTCGTAACTTTATTTCATTGAATAATATTTCAAAGATTGAATCTATTCAAGTCTTAACTTGTGGTCTCATCTATAGTATGTTTGTTTTTTTTAAAGCTTATAATACTTTGAACGGTGGTAGTTCAAGTAGCTTTATAAATGATATAAGTGTAGTGAAGTATTGGTAACTTCATTCCTTGTTTTTACTTATATCTAGTAAGTAATTATCTTACGCATGATAAAGATTCTAGTAAGTATCCATTTAGATACTTATATTATTGTTATCACTATGTATTATCTTGTGAGCTGTAAGGCTCACTCTTGCTTTATTTCTTCATCACACAACAACAGTTAGGAGAGATGGCCAGACTCCAGCAGACCCAGCGCAAGCGCGTGGGAAACGTCCCGCGTCTTCCCGATGATGTTGTAGCTGCTATAGCTGCAGAGGTAGATCTAATGTAGTTCAGACCATCTACTTTTGAGAATCAAATTATGTATAATTATAACTTGTGGCAGATAATGGCAATTAACTGTAAATTTATCAAGTAATCATTTTGGGTTGTAATAACCGTTAAATGGTGGATTCAAAGACTTGTACTTATTTCAATTTCATCTCTGAGACTATAACGGGTTGTGGTGTGTGTTAGTGTGGGATCACAGCATAAGGTTATTATTATTAATTAAGTGAAGTGATATTGTGGAAAGAAAGACCGTGATGACCCGGATCCCTGACCCCGGATCTGGGGGTTTTACAGAAATGGTATCAGAGCTAAGCGTTATAAACCTCAGAGATGATGCGTCGATATAATAACAAACTCACAAAGATAATAAGAACTCTTGCCAAGTTCATGGTCGGACTACTTAAAGTAGTGCTGACAGTTAAAACCCTTACGGGAACCCTTATAAGTATCATGATAGTAACTTAGCTCGTTTAATGTGTAGGCGCCTGAGATAGAGGACCCTGAGATGTTCGAGTGTGAGCATGATGAGGCATTGCTAGATGTTGAGGATCAGGAGGAGCCTGAGATGGAGGAGGATGAGGAGGACCCCTCAGAGGAGCCTGAGACGGAGGTCATTGCTATTTCAGATGAGGAGGACCCCTCAGAGGAGTTAGAGACAGAGGTTATTGCTATTCCAGATGAGGAGGACCTGGATGAGGTCCCAGTAGCTGAGGAGCGTGTTGGACCTATGGTAGTGTATGCTGGTACCCCATTACGCACACTTCCGGTGGTCAGAGCCCCTACCCCTCCACCACTATCTTGGATTCCCGATGATGACAGCTCAGAGACCCATACTTCCGAGCCTAGGCAGACCGAGGAGGCACCCTCAGCGGCTCCGGATTCACCACCTCTTGACCCTGCCCACAGGTAGTCTTCGTTAGGACATGGATATGTTCAGGATGTTCTGAGGACCCGAGTGGCTGTTGCCGAGGGCCGACTAGATGAGGCCAGGAGGGAGTTGGATGCAGAGAGGGCGGGTAGGCGTACCCGAGCTTATGAGACTAGGGCTTCTATACCCCGATCCTTGAGGAGGGAGCTTACGGGGATAGAGCTCACATCCCGAGCGAGGCTCAGATCGCTCCAGGGGGACAGGCATGGTAGGATCTCCAGGCGGCAGGCCGACTATATCTTCCGTCGTGCGATGGAAAGGGTTTGGGAGCTGACCCGCTACGGTGTGTGATTCAGGATTAATGATGGAATAGTCTAGTTGTCTAGTTAGCCGAGGCCTTAGTAAGAGCCAATTTTCCGGGATAGTTGACTTGTATATAGCATCCCTTTTTCTGACTAGACAAGTAGACTCTTGTGTATCACTTTTGGGACAGATGACTGTATCACTGTTGTACTTTTGACCAGATCAAACTATGTATTTCTTGCATTATGTATATATTTGTTTCCTTTCGGTTCAGTTCCATAGTGACGGGATCACTGTTTTTATCATTATTATTACTGCACTTCGTACTAGAACTTTCTTAAAATAATAAAATTACGATATACGTTCTCCCCATTATAAGAGCTGTGCAAGGCACAATGTTGTATATGATTGTGACCTAACGTTGAATTTTCCCAATAATTTTTTTATTATTATCAGAATCATGCCGCCAAGAAAGATTGGAACTAGGGCGAACCCTGGATCTGAAGACCAGGGAAGCCATAACCAGGATGATAGGAACCAGGAGCACAGTGAAGAGGAAGATGAGGATTATGTGGAACAGGATGACTCCCTGTATGAAGAGGAAGAGGAAACATATGATGTTGAGGGATTTGAGATAGAGGCTGAAGAAGGAGAAACCGAGGTGGAGCAACCAGTACCAAACCCAGGCATGGATCCCATGGGCCAGTTCATGCAACTCCTAAGGCAGAATTTGGAACGTCAACCCAACCCACCCCCTCAAGGAAATAACAATGCTGTGGCAAACTCTTTCAGGGCTTTTAAGTCCCTTAAGCCCCCTAAGTTCCACGGATCAGCCGACCCAGTTGAGGCAAGGGCATGGTTAAAGGAAATGGAGAAATCTTTTGAGATTTTGAGTACCGAGGAGGCACAGAAGACTGTATTAGCTACCTACCTTCTGAAAGGAGAAGCTAACTACTGGTGGGAGGCCAAGAAAAATATGGAGACAGACGCTATTATAACCTGGGAGAGATTTAGTCAGTTGTTTCTGGGGAAGTATTTCCCGAGGTTTATGGAAAACCAGATGGAGCTCAAGTTCTTGGAGCTAAAGCAGAATAACTTGTCTATAGCAGAGTACGAAGCGAAATTTACTGAGTTATCAAGGTTTGTGCCGGAGTTTGTGAGCACCGAGGAAAAGAAAGCTAGGAGGTTTCAGCAGGGACTGAAACCGTGGATTCAGAATAGGGTGGCAATCCTTGAGCTTACGGACTATGCCACTCTGGTACAAAAGGCAACGATTGTAGAAGTTGGAAGTGAACAGATGCGGAAGGAAAGAGAGAAGAAAGGAATAAAGAGGAAAAATATGAGCATGGGTGGAGGTTCCGCAGGAAGGAGCTTCCCAACTAGATTTAATCGAGGAGCAGTGTCCCTACCGGGAAAGAACACTGGGTTTAAGCGGCCAATGAGTGTGAGTGTGAGCCAGGGCGGCCAGAAGCCAAGAATGTCCTATTCCAACCAGTCTCGACCCCCATTGCCAGCCTGTAACATATGTGGAAGGAATCACACTGGGGAGTGTAAAGAAAAGCCAGTAACCTGTTTTAAGTGCGGTCGGGAAGGCCACTACTCAAATAAATGCCCTTCATCAGCCCCTGCCGTCGTTCCAACCACCAATTGTCATCTGTGTGGACGCCCGGGTCATTGGAAGAGGGAATGCCCAATGAACAAACCAGCAGCTTCGGGAGCAAGCAGGGCTACTTCTAATAAGCCACCTACTGCGAGGACTTTCAACATGACAGTCCAGGATGCTATGAAAGATTCAGATGTGATAGCAGGTACCCTTTCTCTAAATTCAGTCAGTGCAAATGTTTTATTTGATTCGGGAGCAACTAAATCTTTTATATCAAAGGACCTTGCGCGTAAGTTAAGACTTAAGGCTGAACCCTTGATAGAACCCTTACAAGTAGAAATAGCCAATCATGAAATTATTCCTGTTAACCAGATTCACCCCGCCTGTGAGATAGGCATAGGGGAGCAATCTTTCAGTGTTGATCTGATTCCTTTTAAATTAGGGGAGTTTGATGTGATTTTGGGAATGGACTGGCTATCTAGCAACGATGCTCAGATAGACTGTAAAGGGAAGAAAGTTAAGTTAAATATCCCCGGGAAGAAAGAAGTTATAATTAGAGGAAAGAGGCAGGCGCAGAAATTTTTGACCATGGCCCAGGCCAAAAGGATGCTACGAAAAGGAAGTGAGGCTTACCTAGCCTATGTGGTGGACACGCAGAAGGAGGTGCCCAACTTACAAGATATTCCAGTAGTCAACGAATTTGAAGATGTATTCCCACAAGACCTTCCAGGATTACCACCCGATAGAGTGATTGAATTTTCTATTGAGTTGGCCACAGGGACGGCGCCAGTTTCAAAAGCACCTTACCGGTTAGCCCCGTTAGAAATGAAGGAATTAGCTATCCAATTGCAGGAACTCTTGGATAAGGGTATGATAAGACCCAGTGTGTCTCCATGGGGAGCACCAGTTTTATTTGTTAAGAAGAAAGATGGGAGCATGAGGCTGTGCATAGACTATCGAGAGTTGAACAAGCTAACCATAAAGAACAGGTACCCATTACCTAGAATAGACGATCTGTTCGACCAGCTAAAGGATGCTGTTTATTTTTCCAAAATCGACCTGAGAACTGGATATCACCAACTAAAGATTAAACCCGAAGATATTTCCAAGACAGCGTTCCGTACCAGGTATGGGCATTATGAGTTCTTGGTAATGTCCTTTGGATTAACCAACGCCCCAGCGGCTTTCATGGATTTAATGAATAGAGTATTTAAGAAGTACTTGGACAAGTGTGTGATAGTTTTTATCGATGATATTTTGATCTACTCAAGGACTGAGGCAGAACATGCAGAGCATTTGAGGATAGCTCTAGGAATACTCAGAGAGGAGCAGTTATATGCCAAATTCTCGAAGTGTGAATTCTGGCGGAATGAAGTACAGTTTTTAGGACATGTGATCAATAAAGAAGGAGTATTGGTCGACCCCTCCAAGATAGAGGCGGTCTCAAATTGGGAAAGGCCAACCACACCCATAGAGGTAAGGAGTTTCATAGGATTGGCCGGCTACTATCGTAGATTTGTTCAGGACTTTGCGAAGATCGCAGCCCCTTTGACACGACTTACTCGTAAGACAGAGAAGTTTGAATGGACGGAGAAATGCGAGAACAGTTTTCAGGAATTAAAGAAAAGGTTGATAACGGCTCCAGTATTGGCATTGCCGGACGGAAAAGGAGATTTTGTGATATATAGTGACGCGTCGCACAAAGGATTAGGATGTGTGCTTATGCAGCACGGTAAAGTTATTGCGTATGCGTCGAGACAACTGAAGGAATACGAGGTTAGATATCCTACTCATGACCTTGAGCTCGCGGTAATAGTATTTGCTTTAAAAATTTGGAGGCACTACTTGTATGGAGAGAAGTGCGAGATTTTCACAGACCATAACAGCCTCAAGTACATATTTACGCAGAAAGAGCTCAACATGCGCCAGAGGAGATGGTTAGAACTAATCAAGGACTATGATTGTGAGATTCTCTATCATCCAGGGAAAGCCAATGTGGTGGCTGATGCCCTTAGTAGAAAGGAAAGACTCAGAATGATAACGACTTCGGAAGAGTTGATAAGGGATTTTGAGAGAATGGAAATAGAAGTAAAGGTAACCGGAACCGGAACTGAAAAGCTTTTTGAGATCTCAATGCAGCCAGAGTTATTGGAAAAGATCAGATTATGCCAGGAGAAAATAATGAATGAAGGCAGAGAGTCAATGACTGGAGAGGAGATCCATACCGAGAAAGATGATAAAGGGATAATGAGGTACTCCTACCGAATTTGGGTTCCGAATGTTCAAGAACTTAAAGATGAGATTTTGGATGAAAGCCATAGTTCAAGGTATTCCATTCACCCGGGAAGTACCAAGATGTATAGGGATTTGAAGGAATATTACTGGTGGCCCAACATGAAGAGGGACGTAGCAGAATGGGTAAACAAGTGTTTGACTTGCCAAAGAGTAAAGGCAGAGCACCAGAGACCCAGTGGACTTTTGTGACCCCTGGAGATTCCCGAATGGAAATGGGAACAGATAGCGATGGATTTTGTTGTAGGCTTGCCAAGGACGAAAGCCAATCACGATGCCATTTGGGTAATTATAGACCGACTGACAAAGTCAGCTCATTTCATTCCTATCAATGAGAGATACACAGTCGATAGACTGGTGGACATTTACCTTAAGGAAATAGTGACGCGACATGGAGTCCCAGCGTCCATTGTCTCAGACCGAGACCCCAGGTTCAACTCCAGATTTTGGAGGAGCTTTCAGGAATGTGCGGGGACCAAGTTAAATATGAGTACCGCGTACCATCCCCAGACGGATGGACAGAGTGAAAGGACCATCCAGACACTAGAGGATATGTTGAGAGTCTGTGCAATAGACCTTAAAGGAAGTTGGGATGATCACTTGCCGTTGATCGAGTTTTCTTATAACAATAGCTTTCATGCTAGCATCGGAATGTCGCCTTATGAGGCCCTGTATGGAAGAAGGTGTCGATCTCCCTTATACTGGGATGAAGTAGGAGAGCGGAAGATGCTCGGACCCGAAGTGGTCCAAAGGACCAAAGATATAGTGGATCTTATCAGAGGGCGACTTGTAGCAGCCCAAGACAGACAGAAGAAATATGCAGACTTAGCCCGAAAGGACAAGGAATATGAAGTAGGGGACTTAGTACTGTTGAAAGTATCCCCTTGGAAGGGATTAATGAGGTTCGGAAAGAAAGGAAAACTAAGCCCAAGATACATTGGACCTTTTGAGATATTAAGACAGATTGGAAAGTTAGCTTACGAGCTAGCCCTACCCCCTAATTTGCAACAAGTTCATAATGTGTTCCATGTGTCAATGCTAAGGAGGTATCATCGCGATGCCAGACACATAGTGGAGTACGAGCAGGTGGATATGCAGCCAGATCTAACTTACGTAGAGAAGCCAGTAAGGATTATGGATAAGAAGGAGCAGGTGCTTCGGAACAAAGTGATCAAGCTAGTCAGAGTACTATGGCAGAATCATAACGTGGAAGAATCAACTTGGGAACTAGAGAGCACAATGCTAGAAAAGTACCCCCATTTGTTTTCTGTTTGATTCCAGGACGGAATCCTTTTAAGGAGGGGAGACTGTAATAACCCCAAAATTTTCAACTTTTTGTAACCCTTGTGAATAGTGTTTTAGCTGAATGAGAAAACTTTTCACACCACACTATGTAGGGGTTCTGTTATGGATATTCTGTGATATTATTAGTACTCTATGAAGTATATAAGTGTATGTAAAGATCGTCAGAATCCAATTCTGAACACTTTGGTTTTTCCCGGAAATCCACTAGATACGGAGAGAATTGAGTATAAGGTAACAGGATAAAAAGGATTTAAATTAAAGGATTATAATAGAGGATCATAAAAAGGAATATAATGTATTGAGAAAGGTTAAGGGAACCTAAGTAATAAGATCCCGGGTATGATCCTTCAAACGATAAACGAGAACGAAAGTTAAGCGAACCGTATAACAGATCAGCGGTCATTAGGCAAACGATTAGGAAGTTAATCAAAGGGATTAGTGGGAATGATGTCATCCAACCAATAGAAAGAGGACAAGGAGGGGAGGATGACATCATGAGGATGACACAAGCATGACATGGGAAGGAAGGAGGTGTGGTGGCTTTGTAACCACACAAATTCAAGGGCAAGAAGGTAATTGACTAAATCAAACACAAAAACAAATCAACCAAGCCAAGCAAATTCATTCTTGATCAAAATCAAAAAGAAACCAAGGCCTTGTTCATCTTTGCTCTCGGCTTTTCACTATTTATAAGGCAAGAAAATTTCAAAAATTCAAGATCCAAGCTTCCTAAATTGGTGAGTAAATTCCCTAATCATCTTTATGCTTAGTTAGGGCTATATCATGAGTTTAAGCCATTAATTCCTTCTCAATCTTCTTCATTTAATCAAAGAAGAAGACTATGAATAGTGTTTTCAAGTTTTTAACTTGAAGTTTTTCTTGTTTTCCATGAAGATCCAAGCTTTCCTAAGACTTCTCAAAGCTTCTTAAGGCTTCCTAGCTTCTCCCACCACTTCAAGGAAGGTATACCATCTCCAAACCCTATATTCCTATATATTATAAGATGATTTTGATTAGTAGGATGATATTGTAGCTTGTTGTTGTCATTAGAGTTTGGGATTTGAAATGGTAGTGAAATGGAATGGTAAATGTTGTGGTTTTGATTAAAAGAACTTAAGTATGATTAAAGTTAAGCTTAGGCATAAGTATGAATGATTAAATTGAATTGGTTGGGGTTGTTATGATGTTATAAGGATAGATGTTGGTTGTATGTTGGATTTGAGGTAGATTTGTAATGGTTTTGAATGGTTTAAAATATTGGAAATCGCGTAAACATAGCCGTCGTAACGTCCGATTTTCTTTAGACTGTTTTTGTGCATAACATTAGGACCCGAGAACCCCCTGCAAGATTATAACCATTGCCATGCCTAGATAGCTCATGTTACGAGCTTCGTTTTGATATGTAGTTCGTTCGATTCCGATGCACGGTTTAGGAGAAACGACCGTTTCAAGTAACGGCGTTTCGCGAACGAAACTTTTCCCCTCGCCTTACTTTGAAACATAGGTTAAAGACCAAAAAGGGTTAATTAATGTATGAAACATTTATGGTAAGTGTGTTAGGCAGTTGGTAAGACACTCGCGAAGGAATCGCTTTAAAACTCGTAAAGGTTAAATTATTAAAAATGGTGGAGCCGAGGGTACCTGAGTGACTTAAGCGAATCAGTGAGCGCAAAACAAGCGTTAGAGTCTAAGTTAGTTAAAGTATAGATTTACAAGTGACTTTGGTTTAATTCCAACTTACTTGTTGTTTATAGGTTACCAGACTCGTCCCGAGCCTTTTATCACCCCAAGTCGCTCAGGCAAGTTTTCTACCCGTTATACTGTTGTTGTGATGTATACACTTGTATATGCATTATCTTGTAATAGATGCATGATGGTTATATTAGCAAATTCTTGCGATATATTGTAGCATGTGATATGGTACATATGCATGCCGGTTTCGTATTCTTGCCATATATATCTGTTGGTTCAGTTGATAATACCTATGCTAGAGAATAGCGGTAATTTGCATATACCCTTAGTATAGGGACCCAAAGGTGAAAAACATTTTCTAAAACCGGGAGTCGAGGATCCCGAGTAGATTTTATATATATATATATATTCATATATATATATATATATGGTTATAGTTTTCAAAACTATTAATCGAATAAGGTTTATTCGATAACTTTATTTTATTTAATGAATATTATTTATAATATTCATTCGAGGTATTATGACTCCGCTTATTACTGTAATATATTCTTTATTTTATTAAAGAATAAGGTGTTAATAATCAAACTTATTTTCGATTATTCAAATAAAGATAATACTTTCATATAAGTGTATCTTTGGTTATTTAATACTAGTTTCTAGTATAAGTTTTAATACTTCTACTTCAATTATTTTTATAAAGATTATTCTTTATGGGAATATTATTTAAATAATAATATTCAGATATTTTCTAATATATCGGGACTGATTTATTTCATTAAATCAGCTTTACTCCAAACATTCTTAAAAATGTTTTCGAGTCTTCAAAATGATTTTAAAAGTTAGAGCGGATCCCAAAACTCGTTTTCCGATTTAAGATCTTCCTTTCGAAGGAGACTTGAATATTCGCTCAAAATCTTGGGGATCCGGCTCTGTGGTGTATTTTATATTCGCAACATGGTTGTTGTTTTGAGAAAACAATTTGATTACTTGCCCAATGTTCGGGAAGTAAGTCCATCTGATTGAGTCGGCATAAGCGACAGGCCGGAGTACGGTCTATGAATGTGTAAGTGGCTGGGTGGCAGTCCATCAACGCGTGAGTGGCCGGGTAACGGTCTAGCGCGAGGTCCTAATGCGGCCAGGGTGATGACCGGTGAGGAATTCATCCATCTACAGTAGAAAAGGTTACTTATTGGTATCTTTGCCTGATCAGCAAGATATCTGGTTTATGCCAAAATTCTTTTCCTTTCCAAAATTCATTGGATGTTTCAAACTCTGTTCATACTTTACATAACAGAGGTTCCAGGAAATGTTTAAGAGATATATATGTGGATATATATATCGGGACTAAATAAAGTATCTCGTAACTTTATTTCATTCAATAATATTTCAAAGATTGAATCTATTCAAGTCTTAATTTGTGGTCTCATCTATAGTATGTTTTTTTTTAAAGCTTATAATACTTTGAACGGTGGTAGTTCAAGTAGCTTTATAAATGATATAAGTGTAGTGAAGTATTGGTAACTTCATTCCTTGTTTTTACTTATATCTAGTAAGTAATTATCTTTCGCATGATAAAGATTCTAGTAAGTATCCATTTAGATATTTATATTATTGTTATCACTATGTATTATCTTGCGAGCTGTAAGGCTCACTCTTGCTTTATTTCTTCATCACACAACAACAGTTAGGAGAGATGGCCAGACTCCAGCAGACCCAGCGCAAGCGCGTGGGAAGCATCCCGCGTCTTCCCGATGATGTTGTAGCTGCTATAGCTGTAGAGGTAGATCTAATGTAGTTCAGACCATCTACTTTTGAGAATCAAATTATGTATAATTATAACTTGTGGCAGATAATGGCAATTAACTGTAAATTTATCAAGTAATCATTTTGGGTTGTAATAACGGTTAAATGGTGGATTCAAAGACTTGTACTTATTTCAATTTCATCTCTGAGACTATAACGGGTTGTGGTGTGTGTTAGTGTGGGGTCACAGCATAAGGTTATTATTATTAATTAAGTGAAGTGATATTGTGGAAAGAAAGACCGTGACGACCCGGATCCCCGACCCCGGATCTGGGGGTGTTACAGCGGCTGATTGAAGAAAGAGAAGATCGAGACAAATGTAAGAAGAGATATGCATAAAGAAGGAATTCTATGAAGAATAGAATACTTGGAAGAAAAGATATCTGATTGATATATTTTAGGAAGCAGAATTATATTCCATATCAATTAGCGATTATCTTGTAACTATGTAGTATATAAACACAGACATAGGGTTTACACTATAAGTGTTATCATTGTCAAAAATATTATTTATTGTAACCCTAGCAGCTCTCGTGATATTTGTTAATCATTGAGAGAGGACAGTTCCATATTGTAACAGAGTTTATTATATTGAATAAAGTCTGTTTTCTGTTACTTGATTTCTTTAATTCGATTTGATTGTGATAAAAACTGTATTTAACCCCCTTCAACAGTGTGTGTGACCTCATAAGTGGTATCAGAGCCTATCTGTTAACACACAAACAGTTTAAGATCTAAAAACAATCATGTCTGAAGTAGAAACTCCAACTAAGCCCACCAAAACTGAAGAACCTCCAAAGACACAAATCCATAGTCGATATGAGGCTATTAAAGTTCCCATATTGAAACCATCTGAATATCCCATATGGAAGGTGAGGATGACTATATTTCTGGAAGCTACAGATCCAGAATATCTTGATAGAATCAAGGAAGGACCTCACAATCCAACAAAACTCGCTGTTACAGTTGTAGGTGAAGCAGCAAAGTCTGTACCAAAAGAGAAGAGTGATTACACTGCTGAAGATATCGCATTAATTGCTAAGGATGCTAAGGTACGACACTTACTGCATAGTGCCATTGATAATGTAATGTCAAATAGGGTAATAAACTGCAAAACTGCAATGGAGATATGGGATGCCTTGGAAACAAGATGTCAGGGAACTGATTCAATTAAGAAGAACAGGAAGACAATACTCACTCAAGAGTATGAACACTTTGACTCAAAGGCTAATGAGTCATTGACTGATTTATATGATAGATTTGTCAAACTCTTGAATGATTTGTCACTGGTTGATAAGGAGTATGATCTTGAAGATTTAAACCTTAAATTCCTTTTAGCTCTTCCTGAAAACTGGGATTTGAAGGCCACAATCATAAGAGACAACTATAGTCTTGAAGAAACAACTCTTGATGAAATCTATGGGATGCTCAAGACTCATGAACTTGAGATGGAACAAAGAAGCAAGAGGAAAGGAGGAAAGTCAAGAACAGTTTCTCTTAAGGCTGAAGAAGAATCCCTTAAGGCAGCTACCTCAAGGAAAGGCAAGGGTAAAGCGCTCTTCACAAAGTCTGATACTGAGTCATCAAGTTCTGATAGTGATGGTGACTCAGAAACTGAAAGCTCGCCTGAGATGGATGCTGATGAAAAGATGATGAAGCTGTGTGCTCTTATGGTGAAAGGAATCACAAGGATTGCATACAGGAAGTTCAGGAAGGGAAAGAAGTTTTCCAGGAAAGGTGCAAGTTCTGATAAGAAGAATTTCAGAAAATCTGAAGGCAAAGGAGGGAAGTCTGACAGTGGAGATTACACAAATGTCAAATGCTACAACTGTGGTGAGAAAGGCCACATATCTCCTGATTGCAAGAAAGTGAAGAGTGATAAAGGCAAGGCTCTTGTTACAAAGAAGAAAAGCTGGACAGACACTTCAGATTCTGAAAGTGAGAAGAACTATGCCTTGATGACAAATGCTGATATGGCAAATGCTGATAGCAGTCCTGAAGCTGCTGAGTTAAAGGTACCTCAAACTACTTATGCCTTTCATACTGATGATATTAATGAGTTGAGAAGATATCTTAAAACCATGTTCATTAGCTATAGAGATCAAACTTTAACATGTGAAAGATTAACTTCTGAAAATCTTGCTTGTAAAAAGAGGAATGATTATTTAGAAAAAGAGTTAGTCATGTTCCATCAAACTCAGAAAGATAGAGATGATGTTTTCTATGTTAGGGATGAAGTACTTAAAATGAATGAATCTCTAAAAACTGAGTTAGAAAAGGAAAGAGAGATTATCAGGACTTGGACTAACTCTGGCAGAACAACTCAGAATTTGTTAAGTAGTGGAAACTGGAAAGAGGGCTTAGGTTATGGAGATGATAGGAATGATAAAGGAACTGTAGATATTAAGCCTATAGTTGTTAAACAAAAGCCAAAGTTAAAACATGTTAAGTTTGTAGCTGTAAAGTCTGAAACTGAGAAATCAGAAGTTAAAAAGGAATTAACTTCTGACAAACTAAAACAGGAAAAGACAACTGAAGTAAACGTAGGCTTAATGACCAAGAAGCAGCTTAAGCATAAGCTGAAAGAAGTTAAGAATGCAAACAAGGTAAAATCACCTAGGAAAAATAGGAATGAAAAGGAAGGTGTGAATAAAAGCAATGATTATAAGCCTGTTCCTGATGTTCCTAGAAAAACGTGTCACAACTGTGGAAGTTCTAACCATCTGGCTTCTTTTTGTAGGAAGAATAAGAACATAAACTCCTTACCTTCAAAGTCAGGAGTTAAGAGTCAGTCTGTTAGATATAAGCCACAAAATCCTTGTTTTCATTGTGGTAGTTTATGGTATTCCATTCATACTTGTAAGGAATATCATAGTTTGTACTATGATTATTATCAAATAAAACCTTCTTTAAAGAAAGTTAGCATTGTTCTTTCTAGTGTAAGTTCTGATTCAAAGTCTGATAGTTTAAATTCGGATAAGAAAAATGTTAACATAAACTCTGATGCTAAATTCGCTGCAAATGTTAACAAACTTAATAAGGCCAAAGGATCCAAGCAAGTCTGGTTCCTTAAAACTGATCAGTAGTGGCCTTTGTGATTGCAGGACAACAGGAAAAACATCCTAGTTCTGGACAGTGGATGTTCAGGACATGTGACTGGAAATAAAGCCATGCTATCAGACTTTGTGGAGAAGGATGGCCCAAGTGTTTCTTATGGAGATGGCAATATTGGAAAAACATTGGGATAGGGCAATATCAATCTTGGGAATGTCATCATTAAAGAAGTAGCTCTGGTCTCAGGACTTAAACACAATCTCCTGAGTGTTAGTCAAATCTGTGACAGAGGTTATCATGTGGATTTCTTTGAAAAACACTGTGAAATTGTAAGCAAATCTACAGGCAAAGTTGTTCTGAAAGGATACAGGCATGGTAACATTTATGAAGCCAAGCTTTCAACAAGTACTGATGGTTCTGCAATCTGTCTGATGAGTAGAGCATCAATTGAAGAAAGCTGGAACTGGCACAAGAAACTCTCTCATTTAAATTTCAACAATATAAATGAATTAGTCAAGAAAGATCTTGTGAGAGGACTGCCAAAGTCAGTATTTGCTCCTGATGGCCTTTGTGATTCTTGTCAGAAGGCTAAACAAAGAAAATCTTCATTCAAGAGCAAGACTGAATCATCAATTCTGGAGCCTTATCACCTACTACATGTTGATCTATTTGGTCCAGTAAATGTCATGTCTATTGCAAAGAAGAAATATGCTATGGTCATAGTGGATGAGTTCACAAGATACACATGGGTGTATTTCTTGCACACAAAAAGTGAAACCGCATCTATCTTGATTGATCATGTCAAGCAACTGGATAAATTGGTTAAAGACTCTGTGAAAATAATAAGAAGTGATAATGGCACTGAGTTCAGGAATTTTACAATGAAAGAGTTCTGCAAAGACCATGGAATCAAGCAGAAATTTTCTACTCCTGGAACTCCACAGCAAAATGGATTTGTTGAAAGAAAGAATAGAACTCTCATTGAATCTGCACGAACTATTCTTGATGAAGCAAAGCTACCAACCTATTTTTGGGCTGAAGCTGTGCAGACTGCTTGTTTTACTCAGAATGCAACACTCATTAACAAGCATGGAAAGACACCATATGAGATGGTGAAGAAAAAAAAGCCAAATCTGAAGTATTTTCATGTATTTGGATGCAAGTGTTTTATTCTTAAGACTCACCCTGAACAGCTATCCAAATTTGATCTAAAAGCTGATGAAGGAATCTTTGTTGGATATCCACTTTCCACAAAAGCCTTCAGAGTCTACAACTTGAGAACAAGGGGGGTCATGGAATCTATCAATGTCTCTTTTGATGATAAGAAGATTACTGGACTTGAAGATTTCAATGATCATGATCAGCTGAGATTCGAAAATGAAGAATTAAATTCTGATACAAAAAACCCTGACAGTCTAAGTCCTGATACTGCAAACTTCGATGGATTAAACTCTGATGTCATTGAAACTGTGGTGACTACGTCAAAAGAGGATGTACCTGTACAGGGGGAGCATACTGAAGATACAACCACATCTCAAGAAGCATCAGAACATACAACTGGCTCTTCAAGTTCTGATTCATCAAGTTCTGATAAGCCAAGTTTTGATAGTTCTGAAAACTTAAATACTGAAGGATCCAACTCAGAGAGCATAGTTTCAGGGGGAGCATCAGAATATGTTGATGAAGATGGCATGGATCATGGGGGAGCATCCAGTTCTAGAGAAAACCTTCCATCTACAAGAAAGTGGACTAAATCATATACACCTGATTTAATTATTGGAAATCCTGTTTGAATGTCTTTATAATTCCTTTCTCTCTCAGAATGAACCAACGAAAGTGGAAGAAGCTCTTCAAGATGCTAATTGGGTGCAAGCAATGCAGGAAGAGTTAAATGAATTTGAAAGAAACAAAGTTTGGACCCTAGTGCCAAGACCAAAGAACAGATCTTTTGTTGGTACAAAGTGGGTATTCAGAAACAAAACTGATAGTGATGGCATAATTACAAGGAATAAAGCAAGGTTGGTTGCAAAAGGATATTCTCAACAGGAGGGAATTGTTTATAATGAAACATTTGCACCAGTTGCTAGATTGGAAGCCATAAAGATATTTTTGGCTTATGTTGCTCACATAAAGTTTACTGTCTTTTAAATGGATGTGAAAAGTGCTTTTTTCAATAGAGAATTGGAAGAGGAAGTATATGTTGAACAACCTCCAGGCTTTGTAGATCCCAAATATCCAAATCATGTCTACAGGCTTGATAAAGCACTTTATGGTCTTAAGCAAGCTCCAAGAGCATGGTATGAGACTTTAACTCAGTTTCTTCTGGAAAGTGGATTTAACAGAGGAACTATAGACAAAACACTGTTCTACCTCAACCATGGAAAGGACTTACTTTTGGTTCAGATATATGTTGATCATATCATCTTTGGTTCTACAAATGACAGACTTTGCAAGAAGTTTGCCAAACTGATGCAGTCAAGATATCTAATGAGTATGATGGGAGCACTTAGCTATTTTCTGGGCCTTCAAGTCAAGCAAAATGAAGAAGGCACTTTTATTTGTCAAACCAAGTACACCAGAAACTTGCTGAAGAAATTTGGAATGCAAGATTGTTCAAGTACATCCACTCCCATGGCCACTACAACAAAACTGGATAAGGATACTGGTAAATCAGTAGATATTACTGATTACAGAGGTATGATTGGCTCTTTACTCTATCTAACTGCTAGTAGACCTGATATCATGTATGCTACCTGTCTTTGTGCAAGATTTCAAGCAGATCCAAGAGAACCTCACTTAACAGCTGTGAAAAGAATCTTCAAGTATCTTAAGGGAACATATGATCTGGGATTGTGGTATCCCAGAGAATCAGATTTTAAACTAAGAGGTTACTTAGATGCAGATTTTGCAGTTTGCAAAATTGACAGGAAAAGCACAAGTGGAAGCTGCCAATTTCTTGGAGGCAGATTGGTTTCTTGGTTTAGCAAGAAACAAAAGTCAATTTCCACATCAACTGCAGAAGCAGAGTACATTGCTGCAGGAAGCTGTTGTGCACAGATTTTTTGGATGAAGAATCAATTACTGGATTATGGGTTAACATATTTTAAAATCCTATTTACTGTGATAATCAAAGTGTTATTGCTATGACAGGTAATCCAGTTCAACACTCAATGACAAAGCACATCAGCATTAGGTACCACTTCATAAGGGAACATGTGGATGAAGGTACATTGGAATTGCACTTTGTTCCAACAGATCAACAACTAGCAGATATCTTCACAAAACCACTGTGTGAAGCTACTTTTACAAGATTGGTAAATAAACTTGGAATGGTTTCAGGTTCTTTCTCTAAATCTGCTTAGCTTTCGTTCTGCTGCGTCAGACTTAATGATCAGTATTTACAGATATCACTATCTTTGTATATTCTGTGCTTAATTGAAAATTGCTTAAGTACTGATTGTTGTCTGATGTGAATTTCTAAACTCTGATAGTGATATGACTGTTTCTGTGACTATTCACTCCTATGAGGATAACTGTGCTAGATGCTGACCCAGTAGTCTTTAATATGCTAAAGATCCCATGCTTGAAGTAATTGTTTATGTGGAAATCTCTTAACACAAGCAAATTCTGATATTGAGCTTATTTCAATTTACTTTGTGTATTGTTAGGTCCCAATGTGTTTGTAGAAGGGGGGGGGTGAATACAAACAGTACCGAATAATCGAATTAAATGCGGAATAAAAAATGTGAAACAAAATTCAAGTTAAATAAAAATATTATTAAACTTGAAAGGTGTTACAACAACTGTATCGATTACAAGGAATTAATCTCAAATTAATTATCACAAATCTAGAATAAATTCGACATGAACTTTTTCTATTTTTGTAATAAAAAGATTCAAATGCTAAACGCAATTTGAGATTAAGTTCTAGGGATTTTGATCCGCTAGATTGTTACACAAGAACAAGATAAATAATTCTAGTGGTTTGGATTTAACATTAACAAACTAGAAATTGATCTTGAATTTCTGCAGAGAAGATGATTTTATATTTCAAGGCGGCTGCTCTTTTGTTCTTGACTTGTGTGTTGGATTATATTTGAGATGCTGCTTCTCTGCTTCTATTTAATCAATCAGCTGAATAGAATTTAATTGGCATGACAATCCTATAGCTGGCAAGACTTTCGGTAGGACAATTGATTGAACTAGCAAGACAATCTGAATGAACTAGCATGACAATCAGAATGAACTAGCAAGACAATCATCCTCCTAGAGTAACTTTCGGTGAGACAATTGACAATGGCCTAGCATGACAATCGGTATGACAATCCTGATTGTCATGCTAGTTCATTTTCAATTGTCTTGCTGATTTAATGCTTGAATTTAATCCAATTAAACTTCTGAAAATTCCTAAAATTCCTAGAATTAATTCAGAATTAATTAATCAATTAATTCAATTAATAAATAAATTATTCTTCGCAGATATAATTTATTTTCTTAATTAAATTAGATGACTTAATTAATTAATAGAGAATTAATTCTAGTCTTGAGCAGCAACCATTCTTCTGCAAATCTTCTGAAAATCACTGAAAATTATGAATCAATTCCACCACTTCAACGTTGACACTCGATGTACTGTCTGGTTCATGAGTGACTAACTTCCGTGACGTTTCTTCATGTCTTGACTCTGACACTTTGATTTTCTTCAGATTAAATCCTTGTAATTAATTGATACTCTGACGAGATCTCTGTCACTTGATTAAATCCACGATCTTGACTTATATCACTGAGGCATGATCAATTTCTTGAACTTCTTCCAGTGAATTAATTCCTCAAGTCTGTAGATGAACCTTGTCTCTGAATCCTTTGACAGATATTACTTTGCGAGATCTCTCTGATGGTAGTTCCACTATTTACTTATTACATTCTTATTTGAGTTGAGTTGAATCCTCGAATATACAAATAGGCTATGACATATGACTTACATGTATCTTATTATTAAGACAAAAACTAGAATACTGCTTCTTATCTGTTAAGTTCTGATGTTAGTAAATCTGATGGATGTACTAAGTGCTGATAAACCTCTCTTATCAAAAGAAAAAGGAAAAGAAAAAGGAATAAAAATCGGGTACTACTTTGAGATCTAGAGTAAAGAATGTGAAAAGGACGACCCAAGTGCATTGCTGGTATTAAGTAATATGCATCAGAAAAGCAAATAAAATTTTCTTGGTGACTTTTCACACTCTATGATTACTGGAGAAATACTCTGATAATAGCATAAATTCTGATAAGCAGTCGTGACTCACTTACATTGAGAAGCCACTGTAAAATGGAATTTCAAAAGATGCATAAAATGAGCACAAAACAGTTGAGGTAGACTCATGCACGAACTCATTCTAAAGTAGACTTCAGAATTTTGACAGATTTTGAGCAAAGTTCTTAGTTATGCCTTATTTCTAAGATGTACTGAAGTGAATCAGACTTTAATCTTTATCTGATATTTAGCTTAATGCACACACTTACACTCCATATGAATGATGAAATTTACTGTGGTGATCAATGTTGTTTTAGATGAACAGTTTATGTGTCAGATTGCATAAATTCTGAGGACAAGTTATGATGGAAGTTCTGATGATTAAGTTCTGAAGAACCAAAATCAGAATTTGATTGAAGAATTACAGAAACAGACATTCATTTTTCGAGTTCAGAAATCATGTTCTGATGACTGTTAAGTTCTGATATAAGTCTAAGTTTTGATATTAAATTCTGATTCTTTACTTGACTTATTTATGGTTAAAATCTGAAACAGTCCTATTTTACATCAAAATATGTTCGGGTGAAATATTAACAGTCACTACAATTAGGGTTAGTGGTACACGTCCATGCACAGTAATGTTTACTTGTTTCTTGTGCGCATTAAACCCTGTTTTACACTTCCAATGAGTTTTTCTATTCTCCTCAGTCTAGGGAGACGAGGTAGAATTATTTCTACCTGTAAGTATTAAATTTTCCTTGCGTCTCCTGGCATTCTATTGCCTATATAAACCAACACTTCATTCCAGCCAGTATATGTCTCATTTATACTCAAACTCCCAAACTCATTTCCTTTTCACTCATCACAATCATGGTTAATTACAACTTAGCTCTGAAGTATGATACTTTCTCTCTCACCATGAGCTGTCCAGAATGGCAGCAGGAATGGCATGTTACTGCCATTCCTGATGAGTTTGGGACTCTGTTCCCCAAGAGGTTCTAACAGACCTCTTGTTCTTCTATATGGATTACCATTTCCATGTTGAGTGACTGAAAGAAGAACGGTCGGAAGCTCTTCGACAGCAGGAGCGAATCATTCGTCTCACTGTTCCTTTTGTTGAAAGTAGGAAGAAGAAATAGGAATTGTAGCTTAGGACAATCTTGTAATTTTGTGCTGTAATTTAAATTTCATGAATGTATTTTCTCAATATATTAATGAAATTTTATATTTTTGCAAGATTTTGTCTCTGAGTCGTTTGAAATTCAGATGCATTTTTAAATCCTGATTTACCCATATTCTGATGACCGTTTTTATATCTGATAAAAGTCAAGTTCTAATTCTGACGTGACAATACCTATTTACTTGATTTATTTTTTTGGTCATTCTCTCACTTAGTTTATTTATACAAAATATTGGTCTCGCAGTAAAAATAATTTATTAAGTGGGAACAGTTTAAATTTTAAATTAAAACTGAACTACCTTAATTAATGGGATTACTTGGTAAGTGGAACGGTTTTTCCTTGAAAAACTGCAAGTGATAAGTAATGATTATTGTTTTCTCGTGCCCATTAATTATTCTTTACTGCTGCATGTCTGAAAGGTGTCCTACGGTTACTTTTTCTACCGTGTATAAGTAAAAGAGAGAGAAGATTGTAAAATCTTTTATTTACTTTCACACTTTATCTCTCTTTCTTTACTTCTATTCTCTCTCATCTCCTGACTTTTTTTTTCTTACAGACATTTTATCAAACACCTTCTTATTTCACACTTTTTCTCATGGCACCTAAGGATTTGATTATAGATGGAGCCAAGTTTGTACCCAACAACTATGCTGCAATCTTAAACCATGATGAAGCTCCATTTGATTTGCACTTTGTGCAAGATCTTCTAGCACACAGTGAGATTGGGTATGCATTAACCCAGCCTCAAGTCATTTCCAGCCAACAAGTCCTGACGTTCTGGTGGACTGGGCATTTTGATAATGGTGGTGCTACTGGTACTCTAAGCATTATTTTTGAAGTAAATGATGTTGAGCATGTGGTCACTCCTGGAGCAGTTCTAAAGCTCTACACTTACCAGAAGGCTGCATTTTCTGAACACCAGAGGAACCCATTCTACAGCAGCTCATGGCGAATTTGGGGTATGAGAAGAGTTTGGCCAAGCTTGGACAGTTGAAAAGAGCACATATCAGAAAGGAATGGAGCTTTTTCTTCGACTGCATCACTAAAGCATTCGGCAATCAGTGTTCCAACTTTGATGTCATTTCTATTATGAGTCAGCACATCGGGTATGCTATTATTCACCAAACTCATTTTGATTTTGCAAGTGTTGTGCTAGGCTTTAATGGGGATAGGATGACAAAGGATAGGAATGTAGTATACTTTGCTAGATTTCGTCAGCTTATATATACTTTTTGCTGTGCTAATGAACCTCAACCAGCCAATTCTTTATTTCCACCCTTTAAACTTGCAAAACGGGCATTTAATGACTTGGTAAATGCTGACCTTAAGAAAAAGGTGGTTAGACCCTTACAGATACCTCAGTCTGTAAAACAGATCCTGGTCAATGCTGATCCTCACACTTACAGATCTGTTTACCCTAATATTCAACCCACCAGCACATCCCAGACACCACAACAACCATCAGAACATACCACACATACACCTCAACCTACTCAACCCTCTATCAGAACACATCTCAAACATTCACAGATAACTCAACCTCCATCATCGGTATATAATGTGAAGCCTTCATCTTCCAAGTCCAAGAGGATAAAGACTGTACCTCAGACACCACAGAAGAGAAGGAGGATTGTTCTGAGAGATGAGTCAGACAGTGAGGAATAGGTTCCTGCATCAGAACCTGTTGTTATAGAAGCTGAGAAGGTCCCTTCTCAGAAGGATACTGGAATTGGGGGATCTAAGCTTCTCAAAAGGCTTAGAAGAATGTCTTATGCTGAAAATCCCAAGGAATCTCCATCTTCAAAGAAAAGAAAGAAACAGAGAGCTCACAGGCCAGTTTCAGATGATGAGGATGAAGAAGCTAAGGAAGGAGATCAGGAATCTCTGATCTCAAAAGAGCCAGAATTTGCTGAAGCTACTGCATATCCACCTCCATTGTCACCAACTCAGGAAGCTGCTACAGATAAAGCATCTACACCATCTGTGTCTCCTGTACATGAACCAGTATCTACTGCAGACCCGGGCACAAGTGCTGAAATTGATATTCACAACCTGGTTGTGCTCGAGGTTCTTTACTTAGAAGCTCCAACAGCTCCAATTAATCCATCAACAACACCAATTATTGATGCTAATGATACTCCAGAATTGTCTACAACACCTTCTCTGCATCTAGATATTGAAGATCAGACTATAGGTGAGCATCAGACTATAGTTGTTGATCAGAACTTGGAAGCAGATCAGCACTTAGAGGATGATGTTGAAGCCTCAATAGCTTCTCATACTGTTCTTTTATCAGAAGATGCTGACTCTGTAAGTTCTGATGCTGCAAATGCTGATACTACTGGTGATGCTGCTATAAATGAAGATGCAACTACAGCTGGTCCATCAGGACATGCACCTCAACAAACGGTTCACAAAAGTGAGATAGTCAAGAAGTTTGTTACAGGGGAAGCACCAGTACCTTGGAGTGAAACTCTTAGAGGACAGGAGTGGACTAAGGAGTGGAACACAACTACTTTTGTTCCTTCTCAATCGATTCTTGCTGAGCACTTGGCAAAAGCTGATGAGATGCTACTTAATGATGATTTCAAGACACAGCTTCGAGTCACTGCATTGAGTACTAGACATCTTCAAGGTCTACATTCAACAACTCATGCAGAGGTGCATAAAATTCAGGAAGAATTGCTCAAGCAAGAAATGACTAATAAAATTGACAAGAAATTTTTTTTTCAACCTACCTTTGACAGAGTTGCTTACATTGAGAAGACCCAAGAGAAACAACAGTCTCAGATTGATGAAATTTTGAAAAATCAAGCTTCTCAGCAATCTCAACTCGATGAGATCCAATCCTCAGTGGAATTGCTTGTCTCTCTTCTTTTACATGCTGATGCCAAAAAGGGGGAGAAAGTACTTAATTCCAAATGCAAAACTGATAAGACACTGAAGGGGAAGGATGATGAAAAAGATGACCAGGGAAACTCTGGAATGGGTGGAGGTCATAGTCAAGGTAGAGGTCTCTCATCAAGAAGAGCCGAAGCTACAAGTCATAGAACAAGTTCTGATACTGGAAAAAGAATTACTTCTGATACTAGTAAAAAGATAAGTTCTAATGAACTTTTGGATCTTGATGAAGAAATTTCAAGACAGTTATTTCTGAAAGAAAATCCAGGAATGGACTTTGAGAGTCTATTGGAAGAAGAAGCTAGACTTAAGTCAGAAAAAGTTAACTCTAAATCTGAAGCTTCTGTTGGTAAAAAGAAACTTCCAAAGGCCAAAGGCATTGTGATAAAAGAAAGGACAAATATTGAGGCAACCAAGGCCAAATCACAATTGCAGATAGATCCAAGGTCCAAGGGCAAAGAAAAAGTTGGTGAACTTATAAAGGTTTATGTGCCTCCTGTGGATGAAGAAATTTTTGTTGAAGATGCTGATCTTACTCT
This sequence comes from Apium graveolens, assembly GCF_009905375.1. Classification (NCBI taxonomy): domain Eukaryota; kingdom Viridiplantae; phylum Streptophyta; class Magnoliopsida; order Apiales; family Apiaceae; genus Apium; species Apium graveolens. The sequence continues at coordinate 185,509,081 of NC_133649.1, read as the reverse complement.
GACTTCAAGAAAGATTTCTAAGACAACCTCTAACATGGCTCAAGTTGTTCAGAGTCAAGATTTAGTTAGTTTTGATATTACAAAGAAGCAAGTAACCTTTGACATAGCTCAAGTTGACTTGATATTAGAAGATAAATCAAAGGAAACCTCTGACATTGCTCATGTTAAATCCTCAAAGTTACTCCTACCAGGATTCACCAAAGCCAAATAGACTCAACCTTTGAAGACTACAGCAAGTGGTTTTGAAGCAAGAGTAGTTACTGGAAAGGAAGCAAGAGATAAATCTGGATTGGGTAGTGCTGATGAAAGAAGAGTATAGAACACAACCAATGATCCAACTTCCTTAAGTGAACCAGGTGTTAGAGCAACTCCTGAAAGATTGAATCAACTTGAATCTGTACAGATGGTTTATCATACCTACTTGAAAGAACACATCTTGTTATACTTCATAACAGATGGTAGGGTTTACCATATAAGGGAAAATGCTATTCCACTGAAGTATTTTGAAGAACTGGAACATGTTTTATTTTTACTTCAACTGAATGACAGAATAACAGAAAGTGCTGCAAACTATTTGAAGACTCAAATTTAGAGACAGAAAAGGCATTATTCTGTAAAGTCTGACAACACATATCTTCCAAAGTACAGAGATCACAAGGGTGATATTGTTGAGATGAAGCCTAACTCTGCTAAGATTATAACTACCTTTCTGGGTTATAAGGCTGTAGAATTCAATCTTGAGTCTGACAAGGCATATTTGATCAGACTGGATCAGAACATAAGGAAAGCTAGAATAAATGATCTCAGGGCTGCTATCTTCCACACTTGTGAAGATTCTGCAGAGCTTAAAGATGCTAAAAGGAGGATGATTGATGGACTCAGATATGCTAAGAGATGTTTGTTAAAGAACTATCTCAGAATAACTCCTGACATCAGAGAGATCAGAAAGTGAAGCCAAGTCAAGTTCTACAACTACTCAAATTCTGATATGAACATAGACTAAAGTTGTTATCAGAAGTTAAAGTTGGTAAAGCTTTAAGGACTGTAAGTTGTAGTTATCTAGTCAAATTCTCATGCATTTGTACTTAATATTTTTGACATCATCAAATATCTGTTAAACTTGTATATTATGCTAATTTACAAGTTGGGGGAGATTGTTAGATATATTTGATAATGTCATGCCTAATATGATTTATGTTTAGTTTTTAGATCTTACTTAAACAGGACAAATCAGTACTTAACTGAAATCAGCACTTATACTGAAGTCAGGACTTAAGGATATCAGTACTTAAGGTTCAGAAGATATTTATTAGAAGATAATATCAGGACTTAAAGGAAACGTTCAGATAAGGAAGACAGCTGATTGAAGAAAGAGAAGATCGAGACAAATGTAATAAGAGATATGCATGAAGAAGGAATTCTATGAAGAATAGAATACTTGGAAGAAAATATAACTGATTGATATATTTTAGGAAGCAGAATTATATTCCATATCAATTAGCGATTATCTTGTAACTATGTAGTATATAAACACATACATAGGGTTTACACTATAAGTGTTATCCTTATCGAGAATATTATTTATTGTAACCCTAGCAGCTCTCGTGATATTTGTTCATAACTGAGAGAGGACAGTTCTATATTGTAACAGAGTTTATTATATTAAATAAAGTCTATTTTCTGTTACTTGAGTTCTTTAATTCGATACTGAGAGAGGACAGTTCTATACTGTATTCAACCCCCTTCTACAGTGTGTGTGACCTATCAACGTATAACATTTACTTACCCATTATGTTATTTCCTTCTTCATGTCTGGCCACTAAAAGTTTTCTTTCAGATCCCTGTACATCTTTGTACTTCCTGGATGAGTAGAGTATCTTGAGCTGTGAGCATCTCGTAAAATTTCCTCTTTTACAATTCTGCTACACTAGGTGTGATGGCCTCAACCCCGGGGTCAGGAGTTGACGTCATCAACAACAGCAATAACAAACATAATATAATCAATTCAATGACATAATATAATTACGACCCCTTTACCAAGATCTTTCCAGGTTTAAGTATGACTTAGGTCAACTACTACGAGACCAACTTATTACAATCAATCTTAATGCAACTAACTTAACACAACAACTCAACAGACCATCCTTGGTCCCACACAACTATCTTAGAGGAGCCTGATACGGAATGAACTGGAACTCTGCCCTGATCACCATGGAAGAATCTCGTATGCATCTGCAATACATATACAAAATATTCTACAAGGGTGAGCAATCAATTGCTCAGCAGTACCACTATATGAATAACAAGTAAAATGAATTACAATAAAACTGTTATAGGAACAGAATTCATAACTTGTTAGAAAATGAGAAAACATGTATAAACTGGATATCAACACTAGCATGCTCTGTAAAATAAAATCAACTATCGAGTGTTGTGCATAAATACCAGAGTTCAGTTTCAGCATGCTATTTTCATTTCCAAACCTTCTGTTCCATTACATGAACCATAAAACCAATTGTCCCGTTACGGGGACCACAAAACCACAATCAGATATTTATTGGATGTTATCTTGGGACGGCAGATTAGGCCTCCACATAAATTATCTAGGATAGTTGGCCGGGCTATCACACAAAATGTCTAGGAAAGCTGATCGGGCTTTCATACAAAACAACCGGATCCGTAGAGACTAGCTAGGTCTCTGATTAACTATGCTGGACTAATCGGTTATGAATTGCGCACAACCGAAATAGCCACTTACGCAACGCTATCCAATATCTGATTCATTTTATCCAGTTTCAAAATCACTTTTACCTATCTCTTGTTAAAATCAATTTTGTCATAACACACTATTCAAAACATCCTTTTATTTTAATCATATTTTAGAGATAGGTACTTTCAGAAGTTACTTTTCCCCAAAACACATTTAAACAACATTTTCAAATACAGGGGATACGGAACTTAAAACGTTTTTGTTCCTTTACGAGAATAAAACATTAGCTATTCACATATACTGAACTATAAAAAAAATGGTCAGGGGTACTTGCCTTGCAGAACTTTACAACTATCTATATTTGACCTTGAACTGATTTGGACACTCGGCTTTACTGCCTTACTATTCGACTATCCTGGATCCGGTCTCGACACTCAGACCCTTCGATTGGAGCCTTGCAGAGCTTATCGACTGATCACTAGGTTATCTTTAGTCCAACGTCAACTCTTAGGCCTTCCGACTATAACCTACAGAGTCGAAATACCCTACGTTAGAGGACTAGGTATGCTTGATGTATCCTCGCTAACAAACCTACCCATACGATGTCAAACCCCAACTCGTAAGTATACATATTATAATAACATACACAACAATTAGGTTCACATTTTTGAAAATCGGTTCGGTGTTCATTTTTAGAAAATACGTATACTCGTCATTTTACGAAATTAGGGTTATTGGTTTTGGAAAAATATTTCACCATAATATACAATCAAGTTTCGTATAGTATATATATATATATATTCGCTCGACGTCCCGATAATTAACGGATACGCTTCTGTATTTCCGTAGTTTTGATTTCCCAGAAATCGGGCAGCGTCTCCTCTATTTATCGGACTACCCGTCGAAACATAAATCGACGTCATTTCAACGACAACAACCAATCAATCCCACAATCCAGACTTTCACAAATCCCAATCGCAATCACAATTTAATTCAAACACAAACCAACAATTACAACTCACCATCCAATAACCTCAAATAAAAATATTCAACTACTATTTCACATCGAACTTACAAATAAAATTTATATATTTATTATTTATTTTTAATTATTAGGACTCAGAACAAATTAACACAGTCCACCGTCGGCTCGCCAAGGCTCATCGTCGATGGCAGTAAAATTCGCCGGTACCCGTTAAATTCGGGTTTCCTCACGAATTCCACCGATTTATAATTAATAAATTTCCCACACGAATTTTACTTCACGAATATTTAATCAGTTAATTTCCTGCAGAATGGAATTTTAAATTTAATAAAAATCCCAGTCAATCCAAAAGCAATCGCACAAAACAATCGGAACAACAAAACACAGCCGGAGATCGACTGGAAAAAGAAACGCAAGCGGCGAACCAGTACAGGACGAGCAACACAATCACAAACATATACTAACACAATAACACACCCACATATATACTTATGCATATATACACACATGAACACAGGACCGCAACAAGTCACCGGAACCAGAAGCGGTAGCCGGAAAAATCAGAGCGGCGACACAGGAAACAACGGAAGAAACCGGGACGAAAGGGAAGAAACAATGAGAGAAAAGGAACAAAGAGATGCAGAGAGAATCGAGAGGGAGAGGAGTTAAAAGAGAGAGACACCAAGAGGATTCGTTTGAGAGAGATGAGGAAGTGTATATCTGTGTTCTCTTTATTTGTTTTTTTATTAAACCCAACAATAACAGCATAGCACGTGTTGAATATATTGATGAGAAAGTGACATGTATCATTATCCTTTCCTGGCAGCCCGATTTCGCCCCGCATTTCGCAATTTAACGGACAACGTACGGATAAATAAAACTCGAAAAATTACTAAAATGTTTTTGAAATTCTCAATAAAATTTAAAAGCTAAAAAATAAAATTTTCATAATTTTTAAAGCATTTTTGAATGGAGCTTTATAACCGCATTTCACAATTAACGAACCGAGCTACATTTAAAATAATTTTAGAAAATGAAGAAAATAATCTTATAATGTTATAAATATCCCGAAATTTTTAAAAACATAAATTTCATAATTTTAAAATAATTTCTGAAATACAATTTATACCCGTTTTTAACAATTAAAGGAATCAACGCGCGGGTAAAATTAATCCCAAAAATTTTCAAAATAATTTTAAAATTCTCGGAATATTCCAAACTTCAATAAATATGAGGTCCATAATTTTTGAAGCATTTCTGAATTTAATATTGATTTTATAAATAACTGTAGTCAGAAAATCACATAAGGGTAAATAATCAATAAAATATTGATTTCTAAATTTTATAAAATCCCAAAAATAATAAATAAAATTACAAAGCAATGAAAATAATTTTAGAGATAACTCAAGTATTTATGGAAATAATTTTTGAATAAAACCACCTTTAAATATAAAAACAAAACAACACAACTTTGTAACAAATCACACAAATGATACTCAAGCACCAAAATCACAAAAATAATATCCAGCTGACAGAACCCATACACATATTTTATTTGGTTACTTATTCAATAATTACACATTTAAATATAATAATAATGAAAATATACGAGTCGTTACATCCTTCCCCCTTAAAAAGTTTTTGTCTTCAGAATTTGACCCCACTACACAAGTGAGGATAATTGTCAAGCATATCTGACTCTTACTCCCGAATAGACTCTTCTACCCAAGGGTTTATTCAAAGCATACTCATTATGGATATAAACTCATTCCTAAGGAATCGCACTTCTACCCAAGGGTTTATTCAAAGCATACACAGGGCATCTGTTACTACACCGGCTTTGCTTAGGTGATTTTTAATGGAAAGATCGAAATCCTTTGTTTATCTCAACTAAAATTCATACTTGCAAACTTAGCGTATATTTATTTCCCTTCTAATCTTCGTGAGGAAATCCTTGGGCATTCTACACAGACTTTCTTAATCTTTGAATAGCTGAGGATGTTATCCATAAATATAATTTACTTATCCAAGTACTCCTTGTACACCATGTTCCTTAAATCCTTATACAACTGATACACTTGTTACTCCATATAATATCAACAGAACTTGCAATGCTCATAACTCATTCTAATCGCAATCTTGATATATCCTCAGGCTGGATCTTAAGTCAATCCCCGAGAATAACACACTCTTTGAATTAGGTCACACGAGTAGTCAATTCTTAATAGGGGTTACTTATTCTTATTTTTCATTTTGTTAAACTCCCGATAATCAGTACACAATCTCATAATTTCATCCTTCTTCTCCAATAACATCATTGGTGCAGCCCAAGGAACTATATCTGATATGCTCACTTCCCTTTCTAATAACTTTTACAGTTATCGAACTAATTATTCCGTTCCACTGGCCTCCAGAGAGACTCCAGGGCATTTATTTATTACTCAAACTTCCTCCAGCTTAAGTATTTTCTTCTTCGTATCTTTACACATGGTGGATCTACCTTATATCCTTAGCTTATTACTCTTTTTTCTCGCATGATTGGAAGAACTTCTTATAATGTTTCTGCAACTAGAAACTTACCTTACTATTGGCTTCTGAACACTTTACAATTCGCTTCTTCTAAAGACCACTCCTTGCCTTACTACAGGACAACCAACCCGTTCCTAAAATCACATCGAACTCTTCTAGCTCGAAGGGTGCCAGATGAGCTACAACTACGTCCAAATTCTAAATGCTCGATCTCTTGGTCCTTTTGAAAGTTCTGCTTCTAGCTGTGCTGAATGTTGGCCCTTGGGATGTAATATATTGAGTAACCGTTCAACAACTCCTTGCAATATGCCCAACTTTTCCATAATTGTAACACGTAACTCCTGGATTTTCTGGATTGCATTTCGATGTATAATGAACCTTATGGCCACACTTGAAACATTGCACATTCTTTTTACACGAAACACTGTGTCTCCTGTCAGAGGTGTCACACCCCCAACTTAACAAACAAAATAAATATAACTATTAAAATATTTAGAAGAAAGTAAACATAACCGAATCCAAGATCTTACAGTTTAGGGTTTGGAACAGGCCAACACTACCATCTATTACAACTGATTTCAATATCGAGTCCTCACACAAAACTATCTCTTATTCTACCTGAGCTCGGACATACGCATCAGCGTCACAGGTCTTACGTGCTGTCTGCTTGAATATAACCATAGCTGCTAGCTGTAATATCAGGGTAAAGCAAGGAGTGAGCCAAATGCTCAACAAGTGCTAGAGAATACGATAGAAAACATAAATCGAGATATATATTAAAGAATGACAATGTGAAGACATAACCAATAATAACAAGAGATAAAACCTTGGGTGATGGCATCATTTGCTTATATCAAAACCTTTCAAAATCATATCTTAATCAAAATCATTTTATGACGCTGCGGATTACAGCCGGTGATCAGCCGCGAAGTAAATCTGAACCTCGCTGGGTTCTGAAATTTTAATGGGATCCCTAGGCAACTTTTAAGCCTACAATATAAGTGTGGAAAGGACTCGCGTCTCAGTCCAGATCCACTATTCAAAGAAAACATTTATCCCCCTATGGGACTGAAAATCCATATATTAATTATTTCAAAAACCGATGCCGATTTATAACAAAATCTCTTAAGTAGTAAACATTTTTATCAAGGGATTATAGACCAACTTGAAACACTGGAAATATGTCACAAAATCTCAAGGCCATGATCCACTAGACTTTACTCTATTAGGGTAACTGAAAGGTTTCCATATACAAGAACTTTGACAAGGAAATTTAGCAAGGCTATTGGATAATAAGAAAGAATAATGCCAAGCTAGGCTTAAAACAATGGTTTTAGACAAGGTACAAGTGCTAGAACATCAAGAAGATAAGCTTCATGAATAATAAGGGTGTTAAGGTTTGGAGAAATGATCTTTAGCTCAAGGTATATCAGGATTTCAAACTTTTAGGGTAAGAAAGAGGGGTATCAATCAATTATGGACAACTTTGATGAATATCTGGCTTTTAGGTATCAAGGTAAAGTTTCTATAGGGGTTCAAGCATTAGGGTGAGATATCAATATTTTAGGAATCATTAGCATGTTATTCAAGAGGATCAATCAAGTATTATAACAACTCTTTATTTTGTCATGACATTCCAATTACTTTAATATACTAACGTGATAAGACCTTTGATCTACTTGCAATACGTACTTAAGGGTTCATGGCATTTCTGTATAATTCAAAGATAGGCGTAAGAATCGCTTGTTTCAAGTATATCAAAATGACTCAGGATAATCGCATCAAAATATATATATGAACTAATTGTTACACATTCGCAGTGAATACGAAGATAGGTTGAATTACTTGCCTTGAGAAAGGCTGGTCTGGTCTGGCTAGTAGGAGCAACTGGAAGCTTCACTCGACCTTTATTGCAAGTTTACCCTCCTCTCGAGATCCTACAGAAATAATAATAATCCTCATTATAATATACTCTCACAAACTCAACCAATTTACAACACAAATGGCACTTAGGCCTATATGCACGCAATTTATATTCACCTTATAAATATAATTATACACATAGCCACATATACTCACATATCATATTTTAATACCAAATAATATCACATACACCATAATGCAACACTTAGGCTTGGATGATCTCGACTCACAACTTAAGTCACTTAGTCACTATACTAGACAAAGTTCCCAAATTTTGGCTTCCTTACTCACTGTGCCTTTACTTAACTATCCAAAACCTATTGACCCTCAGTTGGGCCTTTTACTCTAATGGCTTTATACTATCTTGCAACCATAATGGTCAACCTAGATCTCACTCCTAAGTGCTCTAAAACTATGTGATAAGTGAAAGTGCTCACTGGAGTAAATTTCAGAATGACATCTATGGTTTCTTGAGTGTATTAGACACTCTTAAACTACAAGTTTACCTCCAAAACTTTTACACTAGACTCTTATGACCATAAGGCATCTCCCATACTTGATTTGGCTCAAGGGCCTAGCTTGGGCCTCCTTGGGCCTAAGCTTAAAGTCCATAGTTCCCCTGTTTTTCTGGGCAGAAAATGCCCTGACTTGAACTAACTCGTGACACATGGTTCTAACTCATATCTTATGAAATATGGCTGGAAAAACTCCTCTGACACTTCCTCTAACTAAGGCCCAACAGGGCCTAATGAGGGCCTACCCATGACATGGTCAAAACTTCCTATTTCTAAGTTGCAACAAAACTGTCCCCTGCTGGACAGATTTTGTGATTTCGCTTGTGCACCTAACCAAAAGACTTAAAACCCTCAAACAAATACCTAAAACCTTTTATATACTCCTAGTGCTAGCTTCTGGTGGTTTGGGCCTCAAAGTGCACAATAAATGCTCATTCAAAACTTTCCCATAAACTAGTGCATCAAATCTGGAAAAATGAAAATACCAACTAATCCCTTTCCACCTTAACTCCCACTTAATAACCAAGCACCCAACCCTTTCAAAAGCAAACCTAGTGTCTTAATGTCCTAAAATAGTGCCTCAACAGAAGGGGAGATCATCCATGCCCAAAAATTAACAACATGCAACTAAAAAATATAACATGCAACTCATGGAAAACACATAACAAGATATCGGCTAGGCGTAAAGTTTAAATGCTTGCAAATTCGGCTTGTACCTATTACTCATCCTTAATAATCATGAAATATATCTTCTTTTAACTATTAATAAGAAATTTATCATGGAAACAATCTATTTAAGCACACATATTTTGAATTTATAGATTTTTAGACATAGCAACATGATTTTAAAAAGAGTAGCATGCAAAACATGGTTGATCATCATTTCAATGTCTTAAAACTAGCATGCATGGCTAAACATAAATATATAATGAAATTTCAGTAGCATGCAAAAGATTTTAAAGCATTATATCTCCATAAAACACTTAGTTAGCACATATATATAATATATCTCATAGAGAGCTCTTGAATTCACAAGAATCAAGAGTTTCTCTTTGGAGATCACATAAGAGCTACACATGCATCCATGGAACTTCAACTTCCAAGTCACAAAACTCTTGGAAAGTATATAATAAGAATGTAGGTAGAAAATTTACACTTGGTAAGATGAAGAATGAATTGAAAAATGGAAGGGGGGTGGGGAAATACGCCTTCGGCCGAGAGCAATGGTGGGAGGGGGAGGAGAGAAAATTTGTGGTGTGTTGGAGTGTGGAATGAGTGGAATGACTTCTCCCACTTTGATTTTTATTTTATGCTTTTTGGTTGACAAATAATGAGTGGAAGTGAGAACTTACAAAAATGTCCTTTAGCTAAAGTTAGGCCATTTTGCATACAAGGCTAATGTAGTAATTTGGTAATAATCAAATGAGTTAGTGGGGTTGGAAAAGTCTTATTTGCCCTTTGAGAGAATAGAAGGGTGATTTGCATGCAAGGTCTCTTATGTAATTTGATAATTATAACAAATAGAATTTGTAAAGATTTATTTTTATAAAATAAAATACACGTTCAGAAATTATAAAATTTATACCATAAAATAACTTGGATTTTTAGAAAATTTATAAAATCACTTTCAAAATTTGTGAACAAAATAACTTTTAGAAGAAATTTTCTCCAACGTTTAGAATATTCCTTATAAATCAAAAATAAAGGAAATAAATAAACTCTTGCTTTGAAAAATCATTTACTACATAAAGCAAATTTAAAATGCAGAAATTTTTCATTCACACAAGGTACAACCATTAAGTATATTCACTTACGGCTTTAATATCACACAAAATCCACAGATAATATTACATAAAATGTCGGTCGTAACACCCTCTCCCCCTTAAGGGATTCTGTCCCCAGAATCTAAGAGAACAGATGAGGATACCGGGGACGCATATCAAACTCTAATTCCCAAGTTGATTCTTCGACCTTGGGTTTCCTCCAAAGTACTTTCACTAACTTTACCGACTTATTCCTAAGACCCTTTACTTGCCAGTCGAGTAATTTGACAGGTTGCTCCATAAATGACAGGTCTGCCTGAATTTCTACAGGTTCATATTCTATCACATGGCTGGCATCAGGATTGTACTTCTTAAGCAACGACACATGGAACACATTATGTACATGCTGATACTGAGGTGGTAAGGCTAGCTCGTAGGCCACCTTCCCCACTTGACTCAAAATCTCAAAAGGACCTATATATCTAAGTGCTAACTTCCCTTTCTTTCCAAATCTAGACAACCCTTTTCTTGGTGACACCTTCAACAAAACGGCTTCGCCTACTTGGAATCGAACATCCTTAGGCGCTGGATCCGCATACTTCCTCTGTCTATCTTGAGCAGCAAGCAACCTTTTCTGAATTAACTTGACTGTTTCATGCAACTGTTGTACAAATTCTGAGCCGAGAATCGTTCCTTCTCCTACTTCATCCCAACTTGTCGGTGATCTACATTTTCGTCTGTACAAAGCTTCGTATGGCGGCATGCCAATACTGGAGTGATAGTTATTATTGTAAGAGAATTCAATCAATGGAAAGTGGTCGTCCCAACTTCCTGCAAATTCGATTGCACAACTGCGCAACATGTCTTCGATTGTTTGAATTATCCTTTCGCTCTGACCATCGGTCTGTGGGTGGTACGCCGTACTCATGTTCAACTTTGTGCCAAGACTTTCTTGAAATTACTTCCAGAATCTTGAGTTAAATCAGGGATCTCTATCTGAAACTATCGATACGGGTACTCCATGCCTTAGTACGATTTCACGCACGTACAGATGAACCAATTTGTCCAATGACGACTTCTCATTAATTGGTAGGAAATGCGCCGACTTCGTAAGGCGATCAACTACAACCCATATAGCGTCATGTTCGGATTTCGTTCACGATAGTCCCACTATAAAGTCCATAGCAATATTTTCCCATTTCCATTCTGGAATCTTTAGAGGCTGAATTAATCCGCTTGGTCGTTGATGTTCTGCCTTCACTTTCTGACAAGTATAACACTTTGCAACCCATTCCGCCACGTCTCGCTTCATATTTGGCCACCAAAAATTCTGCTTTAAGTCCCGATACATTTTGCTTCCCGGGTGGATTGAAAATCTTGAATTATGGGCTTCTTGCAGGATCTCATTCTTCAATTCAGGTACATGAGGAATCCAAATTCTTGAGGAAAACCTTAGTATACCTTGCTCATCCCTTTGAGTGCCAATCTCTTCTCCAGTTAGCTGATTCTTCTCTTTCTCCATTACTTCTTCCTGACATTTCCTTATCTTTTCCACTAGTGTTGGCTGAAAAGTCATTGCACGATAGACTTCTTCAACTTTTCCACAATCATAAAGTTCTAATCCAAATTTCTTAATCTCTTCAGATAATTCTTTTGGTGTTTCCATCACATTCAGTCTCTCCTTCCTACTTAAAGCATCGGCTACAACATTCGCCTTTCCAGGATGGTAATTTATCGAGTAATCGTAGTCCTTGATCAATTCCAACCATCTCCTTTGCCTCATATTGAGCTCCTTCTGAGTGAAAATGTACTTTAAACTCTTGTGATCTGTGTAGATTTCACACTTCTCTCCGTAGAGGTAATGTCTCCAATTCTTAAGTGCGAACATTATGGTGGCTAGCTCCAAGTCATGCGTCGGGTACTTCAACTCATGCGGTTTCAACTATCTTGATGCATAAGCGATCACCTTACTGTGTTGCATTAACACACAGCCCAATCCTTTATGTGAAGCGTCACTGAATATCACAAAGTTTCCTTGGTCATCTGGTAGTACTAACACCGGAGCTGTTACCAATCTTTGTTTCAACTCTTGAAAGCTATCCTCATATTCTGCACTCCATTCGAACTTCTGATTCTTCCTGGTTAACTTCATCAATGGCATGGTGATTTTCAAAAAATCCTTGACAAACCTTCTATAATACCCTGCCAATCCTAGAAAACTTCGCACTTCCGTAGGTGTCTTTGGCCTCTCCCAACTCATAATCGCCTCAATCTTTGCCGGATCTACTTTAACTCCTTCATCTCCAATGACGTGTCCCAAGAATTCAACTTCCTTTAACCAAAACTCACATTTGGAAAACTTGGCATACAACTTCTCTTGCCGAAGTATCTCCAATGCTATCCAGAGGTGCTGCTTATGTTCTTCTTCCGTCTTAGAATAAATAAGGATGTCATAAATGAATACTACTACGAACTTGTCCAAATACTTTTTAAATACCCGATTCATCAGATCCATAAATGCGGCCGGGGCATTAGTCAATCCAAACGGCATTACTAAGAATTCATAATGTCCGTATCTGGTCCTGAATGCTGTCTTGGGAATATCTTCTTCCTTGATCTTTAATTGATGGTATCCTGATCTCAAGTCAATCTTTGAAAAGCACTTTGCTCCCTTCAGCTAATCAAATAGGTCATCTATTCTTGGTAGCGGGTAGCGGTTCTTGATCGTTACCTTATTCAACTCCCGATAATCTATACATAGCCGCATACTTCCATCTTTCTTCTTTACAAACAGAATAGGTGCTCCCCATGGTGATGTACTTGGCCGTATCACTCCCTTATCCAACAATTCTTGTAGCTGGCTCGCCAACTTTTTTATTTCTACTGGTGTCATCCTATATGGGGCCTTTGAAACTGGTTCTGTGCCCGGAGCAAGGTTGATCTCGAACTCAATTTGTCAATCTGGCAGTAAGCCCGGTAGTTCGTCTGGAAACACATCTGGGAACTCGTTAACTACGGGGATATCTTCTATGTTGGGGTTTCCCTTTTCTGAATCCACTACATAAGCTAGGAACGACTCACAACCTTTTATAAGTAGCTTCTTAGCCTGAACGATTATAAGAAATAGTTGCTCTTGCCTCTGTCCCTTAAATACTACCTTCTCTCCATTCTTTGTCTTTAAATACACTTTCTTGGTCTTACAATTAATCTGGGCGTTATTCTTCCCTAACCAATCCATACCTAAAATTATATCAAACTCTCAAAACTTGAAGAGTATCAAGTCGGTTGAAAACTTATACCCCGAAATATCAATCTTACACTTCGGACAGAACTGATTCACAGGAATCTTCTCTTGGTTCGCAATTACCACATTTACTACCTCGCTCATAATCATTTTATCAAATTGAAGTTTATCAACAAAAGTTTCTGATATGAAAGATCTTGTCACTCCCGAATCAATAAATACTTTAGCTTTGACATTATTGACTAAAAGTGTACCTGCTATCACCACAGAGTTCTGAACAGCATCCTTTGTAATAACCCCAATTTTTGGAAATTTTTGAAACCCTTGTGAATAGTGTTTTTGCTGAATGAGAAAACTTTTCATGCCACACTATGTAGGGGTTCTGTTATGGATATTCTGAGATTTTATTAGTACTCTATATGGTATATAAGTGTATGTAAAGATCGTCAGAATCCAATTCCGAACACTTTGATTTTTCCCGGAAATCCACTAGATACGGAAAAAATTGAGAAAAAGGTAACAGGATAAAAAGGATTTAAATTAAAGGATTATAGGAGAGGATCATAAAAGGAATATAATATATTGAGAAAGGTTAAGGGAACCTAAGTAATAAGATCCCGGGTATGATCCCTCAAACGATAAACGAGAACGAAAGATAAGCGAACCGTAAAATAAATAAGTGACCAAGAGACAAGCTTGTACAAGAAGCCAGGGATTGTGACATCATCAAACCACAAGGTGTGGACAAGTGGGAGCATTATGACATGTGCAAGGTGACATAGGCATGACAAAAAAGGAAGGAATTGTTGGATGATTGTAAACCACACAAAGTTCAAGGTTAGAAGGGTAATTAACCAAAAACAAAACCAAAACAACCTAGCTAGCCAAAACAAATCAAAGCAAACACAAAATTTTTCATTCTTCAAACATTGCTCTCGGCTTTTCATCTTTTTCAAAGGAAGAAAAATCAAAAATCAAGTTCCAAGCATTGTTAAATCACAAGGTAATTATCTAAGCTTCCTTGTACATAGATATGGATATGCTATAAGTTTAAGCTCCTAATTCCTTCACAATCTCTTCCAATAAATCAAGGAAGAAGATGATGAATAGTAACCTTCAAGAAATAACTTTAGTTTTCTTGAATTTTTATGAAAGATTAAGGTTATACAAGCAAGGATCAAGGTTCTTTAGGCATTCAAAGCTCTTGTGTTGTGTTAAAAAGCTTCAAGGAAGGTATAATCTCTTAACCAAGCTTTGTTATTGAATGTTAAGAGCATAATATGAGTATTTTAGTTCATGAGAGGCTTGATGGTTGTGTATGTAGAGATTAGTGAGTTTTGGGATGTTGTTGGATTGGTAAATGTTGTTGTTTTGATTAAAAGAATGTAGTATAGTTAAATTCAAGCTTAGGCATAAGTATGAATGTTAAAATTTAATTGGTTGGGGTTGTTATGATGTGATAAGGATGGATGTTGGTTGTATGTTGGATTGAGGTTGAATTGGGTTGGTTTTGAATGGTTTTAAATTGGGAAATCGCGTAAATATAGCCGTCGTAACGTCCGATTTTCTTTAGACTGTTTTTGTGCATAACATTAGGACCCGAGAACCCCCTGCTAAATTATGACCATTGCCATGTTTAGATAGTTCGTGTTATGAGCTTCGTTTTGATATGTAGTTCGTTCGATTCCGATGCACGGTTTAGGAGAAACGACCGTTTCAAGTAACGGCGTTTCGCGAACAAAACTTTTCCCCTCGCCTTACTTTGAAACATAGGTTAAAGACCAAAAAGGGTTAATTAATGTATGAAACATTTATGGTAAGTGTGTTAGGCAGTTGGTAAGACACTCGCGAAGGAATCGTATTAAAACTCGTAAAGGTTAAATTATTAAAAATGGTGGAGCCGAGGGTACTCGAGTGACTTAAGAGAATCAGTAAGCGCAGAATAAGCGTTGGAGTCTAAGTTAGTTAAAGTATAGATTTACAAATGACTTTGGTTTAATTCCAACTTACTTGTTGCTTATAGGTTACCAGACTCGTCCCGAGCCATTCGTAACCCCCAGTCGCTCAGGCAAGTTTTCTACCCGTTATACTGTTGTGGTGATGTATATGTGTATATGTATGATCTTGCGATAAATGCATATTGGTTATTAGCAAATGTTGCGATATATTGAAGCATGCTGATATGGTATATATATATATGCATGCCTGTTTCGTATTCTTGCCATCTATATCTGTTGATTCAGTTGATAATACATATGCTAGAGGATAGCGGTAATTTGCATATACCCTTAGTACAGGGACCCAAAGGTGGAAATATTTTCTAAAACCGGGAGTCGAGGATCCCGAGTAGATTATGTATATTTATGAATTGTAATAATGGCAAAGAAATGTAAATTTAGTCAGAAAACCTTTTAAGGTGTATTGGCAGATAATTGTGGAATATAAGGACTTGTGATTATTTTTTTTTGATGTTCATCTCTGAGACTATAACGTGTGGTGTGTGTGTTTATTGTGGGGTCACAGTGCAGAGTAGTTGAGTAATTATTAAGATTGGATGTTATTAAGGGAAATGGAACTCGTGACGACCCGGATCCCCGACCCCGGATTTGGGGGTGTTACAGAAATGGTATCAGAGCTAAGCGTTATAAACCTCAGAGATGATGTGACGTTAAGATAATAAGTTCATTAAGATAATAAGAATTCTTGCCAAGTTCATAGTCGGGCTACCTAACATAGCACCGACAGTTAAAACCCTTATGGGAACCCTTATAAATGTAGCGATAGAAGCGTAGTTCGTTATCGTATATGGTAGCAGGACTCCGAACCCTGAGGTTGAGGAGCAACAACGCGATGATGTTTTATTACTTATTGGAGATCAGATTATGGATCCGATAGAGCATCCTAACGCAGGACCAGATGATATTCATATTGAGGATGTAGCGGTTAAGGATGCTGTCCTAGAAGGGATTGTTGTTGAGGAGGATCCCGTGGAGGATCCTGACAAGAATGAATAAAGGACCACTGTGGAATTGATAACCATGGTTAGAGCGACTACCAGAGGTAGGACTGGTCGGTCACTACCGGAGGTTCATTCAAGTTTGTAAAGATAGTAGCCCCTTTAACGCGGCTTACTCATAAGACTGAGAAGTTCGAATAGACAGAGAAAAGCGAGAACAACTTTTAAGAACTGAAGCAAAGGTTGGTGACGGCCCCTATGTTGGCGTTGCCGGATGGAAAAAGGAGATTTATGATTTGTAGTGACGCTTCGCATAAGGAATTTGGGTGCTTCTTATACAGCACAGCAAGATAATCGCGTCCGCGTCAACACAATTAAGGGAATATAAAATTCGATATCCCCGCCCATGAGCTTAGGCTCGTGGCAATAGTTTTACCCTAAAGATTGGAGGCACTACTTGGATGGAGAGAAGTGCGGGATTTACACAAACCATAGGAGCTCTAGTGCATTTTCACGCAGAAAGAGCTCAACATATGCCCGAGGAGGCGGTTAGAGCTAATCAAGAATTATGATTGGGAGATTCTTTATCATTCGGGGAAAGCCAATGTGGTGGCTGATGCCCTTAGTAAAAAGGAGAGACTCAAGAGGTTAATGTCTTTGGGAAAGTTGATAAGAGATTTTGAAAAAAATGGAAATAGATATGAAGGTAACCGGAGCCAGTACCGAAAAGTTGTTTGAGATTGCAATACAGTCAGAATTATCGGAAAAGAATATATTGGGACAGAAAAAGTGATGAATGAAGGCAGAGAGCCAACAAATAGATATGAGATTAATACCGAGAAAGATGATAAGGGAATAATGAGGTATTCCTATAGAATTTGGATTCCAAATGTTCAAGAGCTTAAAGATGAGATCTTAGATGAAAGTCATAGTTCAAGGAATAAGATTAAGGGCAAACCCTGAATGCGATAGTCAGGGAGGATGCCATTAAGATAGAAGGAACCCATAACATAATGAAGTGGAAAATGAGGATTTTAACGTATAAGATAACCCCAAGTATGGGAGAAGGATGAAACATTTCATACTAAGGAAACGGAAAGTCGAGCGAGATAAGGAGACCCGAGACGGTACTCCTATACGGAAATTCATGAACCTGTCTAAACATAACTTATATTTTATTCCCAACCACCACCTTGAGGAAACAATGTGGTGTGAAATTCTTTCAGGACCTCTAAGTCGCTAAGCTCTCAGAGTTCCAAGGAACAAGCTGGCCCAATCGAGGCAAGAGCCTGGCTAAAGGAAATATAGGAATCATTTGAGATTCTAAATGATTGACGAATCTCAAAAGGACTGTTTTTGTCACTTACCCTCCTAAGAGAGAGACCACCCGCTGGTGAAAGACCAAGGAAGGCACGGAGCAAGAGATTATAATAAACTGATTTAAGTCCAGTCAATTGTTTTCGGGAAAGTAATTCCCAAAGATAAGGAGATAGTGTAAAAGCTTTAGAGTCAGAACAAAGGCAGACGAGTATGATAAATTATGAATCTAAGTTGTAAAAGTTGTCAAGATTCGTTCTGAGGACACGAATCCAGAATGATGGGATGTTTGAAATCAATGCTTATGTTGTGTTAGTTCATGAAATAATGATAAGAGAAAGGAATATAAAGGCAATAGAGTTTGAGGAATGATAAGGAAGTTGGGTATGAGGAAACCCTAAAGACTCGTAGTAATAGAAATAGAAAAGTATGTAATCGTCAGGATGAGGGTGATTCACCATGAGTTAAAATTGATGGTTGAGGGCATAAGAGATACATATATATTATCCCCTGTAAGTTGGGAGGATTCGAAGAAACCTTGAGATAGTTCGAAGGATAAATAATGAGACGCGGATAGACTGAGGAGACAAGGAAGTAAGAAATTAGGAAAATTTGGATGAAGGAAGTGACCTTCAAGAATGTGAAGTGTAAGACCGGTGGCTTGTTACCCAAAAAGGGAGACGCCAGGTATGGGCGGTATCCCAACATTGAGGTGACTGTTGAGATAAATAACAAAAGTAAATAAGGAATTATTAAGAAGAAGTTCACGTTGAACATGACCAATATCTTCCAGAACATCCATGTTATCATTACCAAATTAGGCAAGAAAAGCGGATAACCGTTGTTATCTTTTGGAGGCCATATTGATTGACCTCATTTTGAATACAGATGTTATTGTGAAACTAGGCATATATTATCGAGGTGGGAATGATTGAATAAGACACCCTTATCAGGGATATATGACTTGATTTATCCATGGAAGGATGCATGTACCTTTTAAAGGTGGAATTAAGGATAGAACATCGGTAACTTAAAATGAATCTTAAGGGGAATGCATAAAGGTTTGCATTTCACCCTTAGTAGGGATAGTATGAGTTTGACGGTATGAATTGGGAAGGATTAAGGTATTAACAACCTTTAAGGATCAATGGAGAAATTTTTTCAGAAGTATATAGACTATGATTCTGGTATTAGTAAATGGTATTTTGATATGCCCTGTATCTAGGGAATACAAGAGGAACGATTGAAGGATAACCTTAGAGGTTTTACAAGGAGAAAGGAAATATTCGAAATTCTCAAGAATAAAAATGTTGATAAAGGAAATATGACATAATTATAATGATGCCAAGTGGGGCACGTGTTAAACCACGAGAAAGTATGGATCGAACCAGTAAAGGTTGAAATTATTCAGGGCAATTAGGACTTAAGATAAAAGATGTTCTAAGTATGATTGAGAGTCAGTCGTGACAGTGATTAACCTCTAAAGACTGAGGCAATAACTTATGGAAAAATGGTAATATTTTTTTACTCATCAGATTTTAAGGAAAACATCTTCACATAAGCTGTGATTGAAATAAGGTAGAAAATATAATTGGAGGTAGTTAAAACGACATTGACTGTAAGGAAATTTTACTATCAGGAAAGGCCAAAGAGGTGGCCGACACTTTAAAGGTAAGAGGATAATTATAGGCGCTTGTGCCAAAGGAATACAGTGATGATGGTTAAAGCTATGCAGGTTGTATTATGGTTTGGAAGATTGACATTCATTCTGATGACTGTGCAATACCCAACCGTAATAGTAGTTGGTAAAGGTTTAATTCGTGTAATCGCCATGAACGGGCTATCTATCTTAGGAGGTCCTATCTTGGGATAAGCCAGGACCATGTTTCCAAAAGGACTAGACGAACCTTTGAGTTAAGTCTTCTATTTAAGGCATATGATTAAGAATGGTATTAACCTGCTATCGTTGCTTTGATTGAAACTCTTCTGCAATTTTATCTGCTTCATGTCATGAAAGTACGTCAGAGTTTGGAGTGTTCTTCATGAATTGTGATTGGTGGCTATGTTAACTCCTTAGAAGGATTTGATACGACATGTATGGACTCCGTATGGTTAGCTATTAAGACTTCATGGAAAATGAATGACTACAGTAGGTCAGTGGTGGACCATAGTAAGGCAGCAATGATTCTGCGAGTATTGAGCTGATTACAACCGTGAGAGTTGTATTAGAATGGGTGTTGAGATTGAGTACCACTAATCAGGTCGTGGTAGTGTATAAGTTATCATTGATAGACTAATTAAGTAGAGTAACTACCTATTGTATATTTATTCTTTCTTATCAATAGAGAGTCGTATTACTATATGAGGAAGGTTGCGGTGCAAGCATAGAACTCTAGTAACGGTGATGTCTAAAATGAGATCCCAGGTTCGATTTTCGAAATCGAGGGAGTTTCAAAGGTGATTGTGTATAAGCTCGAGGAAGAGCATGGGTCCATAGAATGATGGACGGAATAGAAATATTTAGGCACGTGAAATACGATGCTATAATACTTGATGCTGATATAAATACGTACATGTTTTTCTCCTATGACAAACCTCTATAGTTCAGAGGTAGGTTCCAAGCCAGATATTTTGTGGCAGTATATTTTTTTTTATATATACAATTCTCTTCAGTTCGTTCTTTTCTCTTCTTTTCATTTCATGTAAGTTGAGAAGAACAACCCTTCCAGAAGGGGAGGTATTGTCGAATGACTGTCTATCTGTGTGATAGAAGCCTAGTAGGATACCAACTATTGTTTAATTGCTTGTCAAGTACTAAAGGCTGGCCACCTTCTGTACTAACTATGCGAGATAACAAGTGTTCATGATCATAGTGATCTCTCAATAAATTCTTTTACTTCTATATGAAGGATTAAGCTTTCGAAAATAGAAACAGCTGAAAAAGGAGTAGTAAAGTTATGGTGGTATTCAGAATGGGAACACATTCGTAATACTAAGGTTGACGTGGTTATTAAAAGGTTATAGAACGCTAACGAGCAAAAGTATAACCAGTATAATATTAGGAACGGAAGGTAGTAGCGATTACGAACTCGAAAAGAATGGGTATTGAGAAGCAGAAGCTCTAATGCTAAAAGCTATAATGAGAGTCTGTGCAATAGACTTGAAAGAAATTGGAATGATCACTTAACACGGATTGAGTTTTCTTACGACAATAGATCATTTGTCATTATCGAGATGTCGCCTTATGAGATCCTTGAGGGAAGACAATGTCGATCTCCCTTATGTTAGGATGAAGTTGAATAGCGCAAGATGCTCGGATCCGCAGTAGTCCAAAGGACCAAGGATATGATAGATCTAATCAGAGGACGGCAGGTAGTAGCCCAAGATGGACATGATAAATATGTTGATTTGACACGAAAGGACAAAGAATAGGAAGTAGGGGACCTAGTGTTGTTATAGGTATTCCCTTGGAAAGGAAGGATGAGGTTCGGAAAGAAATGAAAGCTAAGTCCACGAATTGTTGGACCCTTGGATATATTAAGACATATTGGGAAGTTATCATATGAGCTAGCCCTAACCTCAAACATGTAGCAAGTTCGTAACGTGTTTCACGTATCAATGTTAAGGAAGTGTAATTCAGATGCCAGATAAATAGGGGCATATGAGCGCATAGACATGCAACCCGACGTAACCTATATGGAGCAACTAGGAAGGGTTATAGAGTGAAAAGGAACAAGTGCTTAGGGGAAGGATTATCAAACTAGGCAGAGTTTGGTGGCAGGACCACAATATGGGAAAATTTACTCGAGAGTTAGAAAGTGTAATGCTAAGAAAGTATCCCCATTTGTTTTCTATTTGATTCCGGGACGGAATCCTTTTAAGGAGGGGAGACTGTAATAACCCCAATTTTTGGAAATTTTTGAAACCCTTGTGAATAGTGTTTTTGCTGAATGAGAAAACTTTTCATGCCACACTATGTAGGGGTTCTGTTATGGATATTCTGAGATTTTATTAGTACTCTATATGGTATATAAGTGTATGTAAAGATCGTCAGAATCCAATTCCGAACACTTTGATTTTTCCCGGAAATCCACTAGATACGGAAAGAATTGAGAAAAAGGTAACATGATAAAAAGGATTTAAATTAAAGGATTATAGGAGAGGATCATAAAAGGAATATAATATATTGAGAAAGGTTAAGGGAACCTAAGTAATAAGATCCCGGGTATGATCCCTCAAACGATAAACGAGAACGAAAGATAAGCGAACCGTAAAACAAATAAGTGACCAAGAGACAAGCTTGTACAAGAAGCCAGGGATTGTGACATCATCAAACCACAAGGTGTGGACAAGTGGGAGCATTATGACATGTGCAAGGTGACATAGGCATGACAAAAAAGGAAGGAATTGTTGGATGATTGTAAACCACACAAAGTTCAATGTTAGAAGGGTAATTAACCAAAAACAAAACCAAAACAACCTAGCTAGCCAAAACAAATCAAAGCAAACACAAAATTTTTCATTCTTCAAACATTGCTCTCGGCTTTTCATCTTTTTCAAAGGAAGAAAAATCAAAAATCAAGTTCCAAGCATTGTTAAATCACAAGGTAATTATCTAAGCTTCCTTGTACATAGATATGGATATGCTATAAGTTTAAGCTCCTAATTCCTTCACAATCTCTTCCAATAAATCAAGGAAGAAGATGGTGAATAGTAACCTTCAAGAAATAACTTTAGTTTTCTTGAATTTTTATGAAAGATTAAGGTTATACAAGCAAGGATCAAGGTTCTTTAGGCATTCAAAGCTCTTGTGTTGTGTTAAAAAGCTTCAAGGAAGGTATAATCTCTTAACCAAGCTTTGTTATTGAATGTTAAGAGCATAATATGAGTATTTTAGTTCATGAGAGGCTTAATGGTTGTGTATGTAGAGATTAGTGAGTTTTGGGATGTTGTTGGATTGGTAAATGTTGTTGTTTTGATTAAAAGAATGTAGTATAGTTAAATTCAAGCTTAGGCATAAGTATTAATGTTAATATTTAATTGGTTGGGGTTGTTATGATGTGATAAGGATGGATTTTGGTTGTATGTTGGATTGAGGTTGAATTGGGTTGGTTTTGAATGGTTTTAAATTGGGAAATCGCGTAAACATAGCCGTCGTAACGTCCGATTTTCTTTAGACTGTTTTTGTGCATAACATTAGGACCCAAGAACCCCCTGCTAGATTATGACCATTGCCATGTTTAGATAGTTCGTGTTACGAGCTTCGTTTTGATATGTAGTTCGTTCGATTCCGATGCACGGTTTAGGAGAAACGACCGTTTCAAGTAACGGCATTTCGCGAACGAAACTTTTCCCCTCGCCTTACTTTGAAACATAGGTTAAAGACCAAAAAGGATTAATTAATGTATGAAACATTTATGGTAAGTGTGTTAGGCAGTTGGTAAGACACTCGCGAAGGAATCGTATTAAAACTCGTAAAGGTTAAATTATTAAAAATGGTGGAGCCGAGGGTACTCGAGTGACTTAAGAGAATCAGTAAGCGCAGAATAAGCGTTAGAGTCTAAGTTAGTTAAAGTATAGATTTACAAGTGACTTTGGTTTAATTCCAACTTACTTGTTGCTTATAGGTTACCAGACTCGTCCCGAGCCATTCGTAACCCCCGGTCGCTCAGGCAAGTTTTCTACCCGTTATACTGTTGTGGTGATGTATATGTGTATATGCATGATCTTGCGATAAATGCATATTGGTTATTAGCAAATGTTACGATATATTGAAGCATGCTGATATGGTATATAT
The DNA here is from genome assembly GCF_009905375.1 of Apium graveolens. NCBI lineage: Eukaryota > Viridiplantae > Streptophyta > Magnoliopsida > Apiales > Apiaceae > Apium > Apium graveolens. Next base: position 185,485,342 of record NC_133649.1, on the reverse strand, counting down.
ATATATGCATGCCTGTTTCGTATTCTTGCCATCTATATCTGTTGATTCAGTTGATAATACCTATGCTAGAGGATAGCGGTAATTTGCATATACCCTTAGTACAGGGATCCAAAGGTGGAAATATTTTCTAAAACCGGGAGTCGAGGATCCCGAGTAGATTATGTATATTTATGAATTGTAATAATGGCAAAGAAATGTAAATTTATTCAGAAAACATTTTAAGGTATATTGGCAGATAATTGTGGAATATAAGGACTTGTGATTATTTTTTTTTGATTTTCATCTCTGAGACTATAACGTGTGGTATGTGTGTTTATTGTGGGGTCACAGTGCAGAGTAGTTGAGTAATTATTAAGATTGGATGTTATTAAGGGAAATGGAACTCGTGACGACCCGAATCCCCGACCCCGGATCTGGGGGTGTTACATCCTTCATTTTCAGATCGAATGTCCTTATTGTTGCTTGCGGGGTTGTTGTAGGTGGTGGAGGTAATGCCAATACCTCGGCTGGCATGCTTGCACTGGTACTTGCCACATTTATTAGAGCTTTGACTGGTCTGGTTGCCTTGCACTCCCTAGCTATGTGTCCAGTCTTTCCATACTTGTAACATGTAACTCCTGGCTTCGGCATCTTGCACTCATTTGCCAAATGTCCCTTCTGGTTGCACCTATAGCAGGTCATGCTCAGCTTATTACAAACTCTGGGGTGCCTTCTTCCACAATGCTTGCATTCTGGTCTCTGGAACCTATTTTCTCTAACTTGCCCTTGGCTTACCTGATTGTTCCCCTTCGATTCTTGTCTTTTGCCCAAATTTCCCTTCTTGTGAAAATTTCCACCCTTATGAAATCCAATCCTCTTAACATTCCGATCTTGTGAAATTGCGGCTTCAGACTTCTCTCCATAAGATGGAACTTTTCTTTTCTTGTTATCCCTTTCCTTCCTTGACTGCATCCCATTATTCTCAATCAGAGCAGCTTTCTGTACTACTCCCGTATAGGTTTCAAGCTCAAACATAGCCACTCTATCTCTGATCCAAGGCTCCAATCCTTGCTGAAATTTCTTCGCTTTTTCCTCATCAGCGCTGGTATACTTTGTCACAAACCTTGACAACTCAGTGAACTTCTTCTCATACTCCAGTACAGTCATGTTCCCTTGCTTCAACTCAAGAAATTTAAGCTCCATCTGATTCTGCATGTACTTAGGGTAATACTTTTCCAGAAATAACTTCTTAAATCTCTCCCAAGAAACTTGCTGAGTTGCTTCCATAGCTTTTACTGATTCCCACCAATAGATGACTTCGCCCTTCAAGAAGTAAGTAGCATATGGCGTCTTCTAATCGTCCCCTAACTGTACCAACTCAAAGGCTCTTTCCATTTCCTTAATACATGTGTTAACTATTACTGGATCAGTGGTATCATGAAATGCAGGTGGATTTACATTCTGAAAAGCTTTGAAAGTGACAACTTGTCGAGGTGGTACTGGTGGTTCAGGTGGTTGGTGTGGTTCACGGTTATCTTGGTTTTCAATTCGTTGTTGAAGAGTTAGTTGTTGTTGAGCTATAGCATTGGTTTGCTGTTGCAAAGTTTCCAGTTATCGAAGAATATTTGGGTATGTGGTAGATGTGGTTGTTGGGTTCTTCTTTTTGGGAGGCATGATCCTGAAATAAGAGTTATGTCGAAACAGATATAAATGATGAAATAATTCGAGGGTATCGCATGGCATTCTTATTTATATATGAGGTCAAGTTTCAAATTAAGCAGATATGGTGATGCATATAAAAGCATAAAATAACAGTTGAGAGCAAATGGAACGATAGTGCATAATTATTGAAGTTTAAAGGTCATAATACATAGGATTAGGACAAAGTCTGATTCTAGGAACAACATACTTATTTAAAGGAAACAACTGGGAATTCTACGAAGTCTGATAGTACAACAACATGAAAAGGTAAATAATGGAAAGAACTAAGGCTCCACTCCATCAGAACGGGGCTTGGTATTCTTCTCCTCTCGAAGCGTCTTCACAATGCTCTGGAGCTCATCTGCCACCATCTGGATGACATACTAGCTGGTGTGGTCCCGGTGCGCTGGCATCTCCTCAAGCTTAGTGTTGACGTACTGAACCAAAGTCTCAAGTCTTGCAGTCATCTGCTCCTTGGGCTTCCCTTCATAGTTTCGGCTTTCCGGGTACACGTTCTTCAGTCGATCTATCAGTTGGTCGTACTGGCCCTGAAGCATGTCAAACTCGCGCCTCAACTCAGCATACACGGAGAAAATAATAGTGTCGTCCGACCCAGAGGGTGTCGAGGAATGCGCCCTTTGCTGACAAACCAATAAGAGGAGTATTAATAATAAATTTACTTAACCTACTATCTCGCATATTATCTATAGCCTATACATATATCCTATAACCTATTTGGGCTGTCTAGGGACTCTAAACCGTAGCTCTGATACCAAAACCTGTCACACCCCCAACTTAACAAACAAAATAAATATAACTATAACAATATTTAGAAGAAAGTAAACATAACCGAATCCAAGATCTTACAGTTTAGGGTTTGGAACAGCCCAACACTACCATCTATTACAACTGATTTCAATATCGAGTCCTCATACAAAACTATCTCTTATTCTACCTGAGCTCGGACATACGCATCAGCGTCACAGATCTTACGTGCTGTCTGCTTGAATCTAACCATAGCTACTAGCTGTAATATCAGGATAAAGCAAAGAGTGAGCCAAATGCTCAACAACTGCTAGACAATATGATACAAAATATAAATCGAGATATATATTAAAGAATGACAATGTGAAGACATAACCAATAATAACAAGAGATAAAACTTTGGGTGATGGCATCATTTGCTTATATCAAAACATTTTCAAAATCATATCTTAATCAAAATCATTTTATGACGCTACGGATTACTGCCGATGATCAGCCGGGAAGTAATCACGAATCTCGCTGGGTTCTGAAACATTAATGGGATCCCCAGGCAACTTTTAAGCCTACAATATAAGTGTGGAAATGACTCGCGTCTCAGTCCAGATCCACTATTCAAATAAAACATTTATCCCCCTTTGGGACTGAAAATCCACATTTTAACCATTTCAAAAACCGATGCCGATTTATAACAAAATCTCTTAAGTAGTAAACATTTTTATCAAGGGATTATAGACCAACTTGAAACACTGGAAATATGTCACAATATCTCAAGGCTATGATCCACTAGACTTTACTCTATTAGGGTAACTGAAAGGTTTCCATATACAAGAACTTTGACAAGGAAATTTAGCAAGGCTATTGGATAATAAGAAAGAATAATGCCAAGCTAGGCTTAAAACAATGGTTTTAGACAAGGTACAAGTGCTAGAACATCAAGAAGATAAGCTTCATGAATAATAAGGGTGTTAAGGTTTGGAGAAATGATCTTTAGCTCAAGGTATATCAGGATTTCAAACTTTTAGGGTAAGAAAGAGGGGTATCAATCAATTATGGACAACTTTGATGAATATCTGGCTTTTAGGTATCAAGGTAAAGTTTCTATAGGGGTTCAAGCATCAGGGTGAGATATCAATACTTTAGGAATCATTAGCATGTTATTCAAGAGGATCAATCAAGTATTATAACAACTCTTTATTTTATCATGACATTCCAATTACTTTAATATACTAACGTGATAAGACCTTTGATCTACTTGCAATACGTACTTAAGGGTTCATGGCATTTCTGTATAATTCAAAGATAGGCGTAAGAATCGCTTGTTTCAAGTATATCAAAATGACTCAGGATAATCGCATCAAAATATATATATGAACTAATTGTTACACATTCGCAGTGAATACGAAGACAGGTTGAATCACTTGCCTTGAGAAACGCTGGTCTGGTCTGGCTAGTAGGAGCAACTGGAAGCTTCACTTGACCTTTATGGCAAGTTTACCCTCCTCTCGAGATCCTACAGAAATAATAATAATCCTCATTATAATATACTCTCACAAACTCAACCAATTTACAACACAAATGGCACTTAGGCCTATATGCACGCAATTTATATTCACCTTATAAATACAATTGTACACATAGCCACATATACTTACATATCATATTTTAATACCAAATAATATCACATACACCATAATGCAACACTTAGGCTTGGATGATCTCGACTCACAACTTAAGTCACTTGGTCGCTATACTAGACAAAGTTCCCAAATTTTGGCTTCCTTACTCACTGTGCCTTTACTTAACTATCCAAAACCTATTGACCCTCACTTGGGCCTTTTACTCTAATGACTTTATACTATCTTGCAACCATAATGGTCAACCTAGATCTCACTCCTAAGTGCTCTAAAACTATGTGATAAGTGAAAGTGCTCACTGGAGTAAATTTCAGAATGACATCTATGGTTTCTTGAGTGCATTAGACACTCTTAAACTACAAGTTTACCTCCAAAACTTTTACACTAGACTCTTCTGACCATAAGTCATCTCCCAAACTTGATGTGGCTCAAGGGCCTAGCTTGGGCCTCCTTGGGCCTAAGCTTAAAGTCCATGCTTCCCCTGTTTTTCTGGGCAGAAAACGCCCTGACTTGAACTAACTTGTGACACATGGTTCTAACTCATATCTTATGAACTATGACTGGAGCAACTCCTCTGACACTCCCTCTAACTAAGGCCCAACAGGGCCTAATGAGGGCCTACCCATGACATGGTCAAAACTTCCTATTTCTAAGTTGCAACAAAACTGTCCCCTGCTGGACAGATTTTGAGATTTCACTTGTGCACCTAACCAAACGACTTAAAAACCTCAAACAAATACCTAAAACCTTTTATATACTCCTAGTGCTAGCTTCTGGTGGTTTGGGTCTCAAAGTGCACAACAAATGCTCATTCAAAACTTCCCCATAAACTAGTACATCAAATCTGGAAAAATGAAAACATCAACTAATCCCTTTCCACCTTAACTCCCACTTAATAACCAAGCACCCAACTCTTTCCAAAGCAAACCTAGTGTCTTAATGTCCTAAAATAGTGCCTTAACAGAAGGGGAGATCATCCATGCCCAAAAATTAACAACATGCAACTAAAAAATATAACATGCAACTCATGGAAAACACATAACAAGATATCGGCTAGGCATAAAATTTAAATGCTTGCAATTGCAAATTCGGCTTGTACCTATTACTCATCCTTAATAATCATGAAATATATCTTCTTTTAACTATTAATAAAAAATTTATCATGGAAACAATCTATTTAAGCACACATATTTTGAATTTATAGATTTTTAGACATAGCAACATGATTTCAAAAAGAGTAGCACGCAAAACATGGCTGATCATCATTTTAATGTCTTAAAACTAGCATGCATGGCTAAACATAAATATATAATGAAATTTCAGTAGCATGCAAAGGATTTTAAAGCATGATATCTCCATAAAATACTTAGTTAGCACATATATATAATATGTCTCATAGAGAGCTCTTGAATTCACAAGAATCAAGAGTTTCTCTTTGGAGATCACATAAGAGCTACACATGCATCCATGGAACTTCAACTTCTAAGTCACAAAACTCTTGGAAAGTATATAAGATTAATGTAGGTAGAAGATTTACACTTGGGAAGATGAAGAATGAATTGAAAAATGGAAGGGGGATGGGGAAATAGGCCTTCGACCGAGAGCAATGGTGGGAGGGGGAGGAGAGAAAATTTGTGGTGTGTTGGAGTGTGGAATGAGTGGAATGACTTCTCCCACTTTGATTTTTGTTTTATGCTTTTTGGTTAACAAATAATGAGTGGAAGTGAGAACTTACAAAAATGTCCTTTAGCTAAAGTTAGGCCATTTTGCATACAAGGCTAATGTAGTAATTTGGTAATAATCAAATAAGTTAGTGGGGTTGGAAAAGTCTTATTTGCCCTTTGAGAGAATAGAAGGGTGATTTGCATGCAAGGTCTCTTATGTAATTTGATAATTATAACAAATAAAATTTGTAAAGATTCATTTTTATAAAATAAAATACACGTTTAAAAATTATAAAATTTAGACCATAAAATAACTTGGATTTTTAGAAATTTTATAAAATCACTTTTGAAATTTGTGAACAAAATAACTTTTAGAAGAAATTTTCTCCAAGGTTTAGAATATTCCTTATAAATCAAAAATAAAGGAAATAAATAAACTCTTGCTTTGAAAAATCATTTACTACATAAAGCAAATTTAAAATGCAGAAATTTTTCATTCACACAAGGTACAACCATTAAGTATATTCACTTACGGCTTTAATATCACACAAAATCCACAGATAATATTACATAAAATGCCGGTCGTAACACCAGGAGTTGCAATTCACCGCTGGCAGACCAAGGAGAATCCAGTCAAGAATTTCAGAATCGGTTTGGCCGAAAGAGGAGTAAAAGATTCAGGAGACAGAGTTTCTTCCAGACTAGGTCTGATAATATCTCAGTTGCTTCTACTCCAGCTCAGTCAGTCAAGTCACTCTCTTCCTTAACACCCAACTTCTGGTCATTTTCCATTACAAGGGCATCCTGATCCACAGAAGAGTATGTCTTGAGTTGTAATGCCACAACTCCTCTGCGAATTTCAGGCTTCAACCCTTGTTGAAACCTCCTTGCTTTCTGAATCTCCATATTTACATACTTAGGAACTAACCGGGCCAATTCTGTAAACTTGGCCTCATACTCCAACACACTTTTTTCACCTTATTTCAGTTCTAGATACTCGACTTCCAACTGATTCCTTAGACAATCGGGAAAATACCTCTCCAAGAATAATTCTGTAAATCTCGTCCAAGAAATAGGTCCTTCTCCTTCCAACGCATGAGTGGATTCCCACCAATAGTTCGCTTCATTCTTAAGAAAATAGCTCGCATAATCGGTCTTAAGATCTTCACTTACTTGCGTGAGGGTAAATACCTTTTCCATTTCCTATAGCCAATTTCTGGCAACAACAGGATCCACTTCGCCCTTGAACTCTAGGGACTTAACAGACTGAACGGATTTAAAACTAGTAGTTTGGTTTAGCTCTCCTTGTTGATGTTGTTGTTGCTGAATCTGTTGGATTAACGGTAACTGTTGTTGCTGCTAGCGCAACAAGTCTAGAATTTTGTTTATAACTGGACCCTCCGCCAAACTACTACTATTTTCTTTAGACTGGGTAGCTTTCTTGGGTGGTATTTTCCTGAAATATAATAGGGAATTTATTCAAAAATATAACAAGAATGTATAACAAAATATCACCATCCAAACGGTGCACCTGTGTCCGGAAAAATGTTGCCCAATCAAAGCACCCATGTCTTTATTCTTAGGATCCATTTATAAAAGATATCTAGATTAAAAACACCAGCAACAATAGCAACGGTAATAGTAGCAGAATCAACAACAGCTCGGAAAACTGGAATATAAAGGTACTAAATATTATAGCATTCTCTCTCAATATAACAACAACTGAGCACCCTTCCATCACCATTAAAAATACAACATTAACAAATTCCATATACCGCAAAGCTAGATGGGCAATACTAGGCACCACCCAAAAAGGGTAAACTGGTAAGTCAAGTTAAACTTAAGAATCACAGACTTGGCTAACGCACTAGTCTGAGTTTCAGTCAACCATTCCTCCCGAGGCGACTTCTTATCTCTTACAATTGACCCATCTTCCACGGAGTTAACTTCTCTAAAGCTGCAACCTTCGATATCGAATCATGAATCCTAACTACTATTTTTATTTCTGAAGTAGTAACCCGATGTAAAACTTCTATTCCTCCAGACAGTCAACTCTTGTTTACTTTCAATAACCAGGACTGTCTAATTACAAAAGCTACTGACAACTCATTGCCTCGAGACTTCAAATGAAATTTCAAAGTCAAGGAATTAATGATACATGGAGGATAAGAGAAGAAGACATAGGTATGACTGAGAGCAACCATACGAGTACATAAGATGGCCAGTCTTAGTAATACATAGCTCACAACACATACATCGGTGGCGTCCCACCAGACCCATTGTCACACAGATAAATATTCAAATCATATGCGTTGTTTACCCCATTCAACCGATAGAATCACCGAGGAAAGAAACAATGTTTAAAAGGAAATTCATTAATAGGTAGGGAGGAAATCTGATTTATAATGGGATCAACAGAATCCTAAGTTGCTTACTTCGGGTTTTGACTTTTTTTACAGGAAAACAAGCAACTTGACCATTAATATAATCAACAGTAGCAATAACAAACATAATATAATCAATTCAATGATATAATATAATTACGACCCCTTTACCAAGATCTTTCCAGGTTTAAGTATGACTTGGGTCAACTACTACGAGACCAACTTATTACAATCAATCTTAATGCAACTAATTTAATACAGCAACTAAATAGACCATCCTTGGTCCCACACAACTACCTCATAGGAGCTTGGTATGGAATGAACTGGAACTCTGCCCTGACTACCATGGAAGAATCTCCTATAAATCTGTAATACATATATAAAACATTCTACAAGGGTGAGCAATCAATTGCTCAGCAAGACCACTATATGAATAACAAATAAAACGATTTACAATAAAACAGTTATAGGAACATAATTCATAATTTGTTAGAAAATGAGTAAAACCTGTATAAACTGGATATCAATACTAGCATGCTCTGTAAAACAAAATCAACCGTCGAGTGTTGTGCATAAATACCAGAGTTCAGTTTTAGCATGCTATTTTCATTTCCAAACCATCTGTTCCATTACAGGAACCATAAAACCAATTGTCCCGTTACGGGGACCATAAAACCACAATCAAATATTTATTGGATGTTATCTAGGGGCTAATCAGGCCTTCACACAAATTATCTAGGATAGTTGGCCGGCCTATCACACAAAATGTCTAGGAAAGCTGATCGGCTTTCACACAAAATAACCGGATCCAAAAAGACTAGCTAGGTCTCTAATTAACTATGCTGGACTAATTGTTTATGAATTACGCACAACCGAATTAGCCACTTACGCAACGCTATCCAATATCTGATTCGTTTTATCCAGTTTCAAAATCACTTTTACCTATCTCTTGTTAGAATCAATTATGTCACAACACACTATTCAAAACTTCCTTTCATTTTAATCACATTTTAGAGATAGGTACTTTCAGAAGTTACTTTTCCCCAAAACACATTTAAACAACATTTTCAAATACAAGGGATACATAACTTAAAACGTTTATGTTTCTTTACGAGAATAAAATATTAGCTATTCACATATACTGAACCATAAAAGAATGGCCAGGGGTACTTGCCTTGCAGAGCTTTACAACTATCTCTGTTTGACCTTGAACCGATTTGGACACTCGACTTTACTACCTTACTATTTTACTATCTTGGATCTGACCTCGACACTCAGACCCTTCGATTGGAGCCTTGCAGAGCTTGTGGACTGATCACTAGGTTATCTTTAGTCCAACGTCAACTCTCAGGCCTTCCGACTATAACCTACAGAGTCGAAACACCCTACGTGAGAGGACTAGGTATGCTTGATATATCCTCGCTAACAAACCTACCCATATGATATCAAATCCCAACTCGTAAGTATACATATTATAATAACATATGCAACAATTAGGTTCACGTTCTCGAAAATTGGGTCGGTGTTCGTTTTTAGAAAATACGTATACTCGTCATTTTATGAAATTAGGGTTATTGGTTTTGGCAAAATATTTCACCACAAATAATATATATATATATATATATATATATATATATTCACTCGACGTCCCGATAATTAACGGATACGCTCCTATATTTCCGTAGTTTTGATTTCCCAGAAATCGGGCAGCGTCTCCTCTGTTTATCGGACTACCCGTCGAAACATAAATCGACGTCATTTCAATGACAACAACCAATCAATCCCACAATCCAGAATTTAACAAATCCCAATCGTAATCACAATTTAATTCAAGCACAAACCAACAATTACAACTCACCATCCAATAACCTCGAATAAAAATATTCAACTACTATTTTGCATCGAACTTATAAATAAAATTTATATATTTATTATTTATTTTTAAATATTAGGACTCAGAACAAATCATCACAGTCCAGCGTCGGCTCGCCAAGGCTCATCGTCGACGGCAGTAAAATTCGTCGATACCCGTTAAATTCGGGTTTCCTCACGAATTCCATCGATTTACAATTAATAAATTTCCCACACGAATTTTACTTCACAAATCTTTAATCAGTTAATTTTCTGCAGAATGGAATTTTAAATTTAATAATAATCCCAGTCAATCCAAAAGTAATCGCACAAAACAATCGGAACAACAAAACACAGTCGGAGATCGGCTGAAAAAAGAAATGCAAGCGGTGAACCAGTACAGGACGAGCAACACAATCACAAACATATACTAACACAATAACACACCCACATATATACTTATGTATATATACACACGTGAACACAGGACCGCAACAAGTCACCGGAACAAGAAGCGACAGCCGAAAAAATCAGAGCGGTGACGCAGGAAATAACGGAAGAAACCGGGACGAAAGGGAAGAAAGAATGAGAGAAATGGAACAAAGAGATGCAGAGAGAATCGAGAGGGAGAGGAGTTAAATGAGAGAGACACCGAGAGGATTCGATCGAGAGAGATGAGGAAGTGTGTATCTGTGTTTTGTTTATTGGTTTTTTTATTAAACCCGACAATAATAGCATAGCACGTGTTGAATGAATTGATGAGAAAGTGACATGTATCATTATCCTTTCCTGGAAGCCCGATTTCGCAATTTAACGGACAACGTACGGATAAAAAACTCGAAAAATTACTAAAATGTTTTTAAAATTCTCAAAATAATTTAATATCTAATAAAATAAAATTTTCATAATTTTAAAGCATTTTTGAATCGGGCTTTATAACCGCATTTCATAATTAACGAACCGAGCTGCACTTAAAATAATTTCATAAAATCACGAAAACAGTCTTAAAATATTAGTAATATACCAAAATTTATAAAAACATAAATTTCATAATTTTAAAATAAATTCTGAAATGTAATTTATACCCGCTTTTAACAATTAAACGAATCAACGCGCGGGTGAAATTAATCCCAAAAAATTCCAAATTAATTTTAAAGTTCTCGGAATATTCCAAACTTTAATAAATATGAGTTTCGTACTTTTTGAAGCATTTCTGAATTTAATATTGATTATATAAATAACTGCAGTCAGAAAATCATTTAAGGGTAAATAATCAATGGAATATTGATTTCTAAATTTTATAAAATCCCAAAAATAATAAATAAAATTACAAAGAAATAAAAATAATTTTAGAGATAACTCAATTATTTATGGAAATAATTCTTGAATAAAACCACCTTTAAATATAAAAACAAAACAACACAGCTTTGCAACAAATCACACAAATGATACTCAAATACCAAAATCACATATAATTAATAACAAAATAATATCCAGTTGACAGAACCCATACACATATTTTATTTGTTTACTTATTCAATAATTATACATTTAAATATAATAATAATGATGAAAATATATGAGTCGTTACATTAGGTACCCAGATTTTTGATGAAAATCGTAGAATTCCCTTGTCATCCTTTTGACTCGTACTTTCTTCCCTTGTTAAGCTTTCACTTTCATGACTCATTATCTTTTCTTGACATCTTCGAATCTTTTCCAACAATTCTGGTTGAAATGTCATTGCATAATTCATCTCAATAGAATCTTTTGGAATACGAACTTCAATTTCCAATTTCTCAAATTCTCGAATTAACTTCTCTGAAGAAGTTAGCATGTTCAATCTCTCTTTTTTACTTAGTGCATCTGCCACAACATTTGCCTTTCTCGGGTGATAGTTGATTGACATATCATAATCCTTAATTAATTCTAGCCATCGTCGTTGCCTAATGTTGAGCTCCTTCTCAGTGAATATATACTTCAAGCTTTTTTTATCAGTGTAAATTTCACACTTCTCACTGTACAAATAATGTCCCCAAGGTTTTAGTGCGAACACAATTGCAACTAATTCCAAGTCATGCTTCAAATATTTATGTTCGTCAGGCTTCAATTGTCTGGAAGCATATGTGATCACGTTACCATGCTGCATCGGTACACATCTCAGTCCTCAGTAGGAGGCGTCATTGTAAATAACAAAATCTCCTTCGTCGTTTGGCAAAACCAATACAGGTGCGGTTACCAATGGATTCTTCAATTCTTGGAAGCTTTCCTTGTATTTCTCATTCCATATGAACTTTTCGTTCTTTCGAGTCAACTTAGTTAATGGCGTAGCTATCTTCACAAAATCTTTAGCGAATCTTCGATAATAACCAGCCAATCCCATGAAACTCCTGAATTTTGTAGGCGTCTTCGGTCTTTCTCAATTCAAAATAGCTTCAATCTTTGTGGGTTCAACTTTAATTCCTTCACTATTGATTGTATGACCTAAAAATTTTGCTTCTCTTAACCAGAACTCACATTTAGAAAATTTCGTATGAATAGATGCTCTGCATGCTCCGTTTCAGTTTTTGAATAGATCAAGATGTCATCAATAAATACAATCACAAACTTGTCCAAATATTTCTTGAAAACTCAGTTCATCAAATACATGAATGCTGCTGGTGCATTAGTTAACCTGAACGCCATTACGAGAAACTCATAGTGACCATATCTAGTATGAAAAGCAGTTTTAGGAATATTATCTGCCTTAATCTTCAATTTATGGCAACCTGATCTTAAATCAATCTTCGAGAACCTTGATGCTCCATTCAGTTGATCAAACAAATCATCAATCCTTGGTAAGGGATACTTATTCTTAATGGTTAACTTGTTCAACTCGCGATAATCGTATATTCCGTCCTTCTTCTTGATGAACAGTACCGGTGCACCACATGGGGATATACTAGGTCTTATAATTCCCCTTTCCAAAAGATATTGTGTTAGGTCACACACACTGTAGAAGGGGGTTAAATACAGTGTATAATATAATCAAATCGAATTAAGAACAGAAGTATGTAACACAGAATAATCTTATTAATAAAACAGGATTGCAATGGAACCGTTTTCTCTCAGTGATGAACAAATATCACGAGAGCTGCTAGGGTTATAATGAATAATATTCTCGATAATGATAACACTTCTAGTGTAAACCCTATTCTATGTTTATATACTACACAGTTATAAGATAATCTCTAATTGGTATCGAATATAATTATGTATCCTAAAATATATCAATTAGTTATCTTTTCTTCCAAGTCTTCTATTCTTCATAGAATTCTTATCCATGCATATCTTTTCTTATTTTAGTCTTGATCTTCTTTCCCTTCAATCAACCGCCTTCCTTATCTGAAAGTCTTCCTAAGCCCTAATATTATCTCCTGATGAATATCTTCTGATATCTTAAGTTCTGATAACTTAAGTTTTGATATCTTAAGTTCTGACTTCTGTATAAGTACTTATTTCCAGTTAAGTCCTGATTTGTCCTGTTAGTCAAGATCTGAAAACTAAACACAAATCATTATTAGACATGACATCACAAATATATCTAACATATTGTAATTGCGTTGTCAGTTCCTTCATTTTAAATTTTTCCATTCGATATGGTGATTTCGATACTGGTTCAGTACCAGGCACTAGATTGATGGTAAACTCGATTTCTCGATCCGGAGGTAACCCTGGAAGTTCATCAGGAAAACCGTCTGGAAATTTACATACAACCGGAATGTCTTCATTTCTCGGACCTTTCTAGTTAACATCCAATATATAGGCTAGATAAGATTTACATCCTTGACGTAGTAATCGCTTAGTCTGCATCATCATAAGGAATTTCTTCTTCTATTTCTTTCCCCTAAATATTACCCTTGCATCATCCGCAATTCATAAATTCACTTTCTTATTTGCACAGCCAATTTTGACATTATGACCGGATAACCAATCCATTCCTAATATGACATAAAATTCTCCTAACTTGAAAGGTATCAAGTCAGCGAAAAAGTTATGTCCTGCTATTTCGATGTCGTATTCTGGACACACCCGATCCACAACGACTCGGTCATCATTAGCTAACTTTATAATTAACATTTCACCAACCATTGAACTTCACAACATAACTTACCAACAAATTCTTCAGAAATAAAAGATCTTGTAGCTCCAGAATCAATTAATACTTTGCATTTACGGAGCTCACAGAAAGCGTACCTGCAACTATGCTTGGAATCTACACTGCCTCCTTAATTGTCATGTTGAAAGTCCTTGCCTTAGACCGATTCTGTTGTGGTGGTGGCGGTGGTGCCATAATCCTCGGAACAATTGCTGCCATATGTGACGCCCTCAATCTCGGGGTTAGGAAATGAGGACCCACACACCATAAAATAATAATAACAGCAGATATAATAAACCCCCATTAAATATTAACAGGATCTAAACAAGATTAAGTTTGAGACAAGATTACAACTACGAACCAGAATAAATATATTACAACCGAAAATAATAATAAATTCAAATTTATTCGATTCTGACATGGAAACGACAGATAACCCATTGTATCTGATCCAACTTATACATTCCTTCCAACAAATACGCTTGCTCACACGCACTGCTACCTGTTCAGTCATCTGGAAACCTACAAAATGTTAGGGACCGCCAGGAATGCTCTTGTGAGCGGTGTGCCTAAGTCTGACCATCTTTTTTCTTAACTTCCATGGTTAGATTAAAGCAAATATATGAACATAAAATTTCAGCAAGTAACTATATAAACAGTTCTATAATTTAATAACATTAACAATAGTAGTATTTGAGGCATTCGACTTTTAAATTTTCAAGGTGGCAGATCTCTATCTTTGACTATGTAAAGGTTATGAGGAAAGGTTTGGGCTTTCAATAATTAAGGCTCATGATAGGGTAAAAGCCGACATTCATCACAAATCAAACACAGGATTTTAATAAGTTGCTCAATTGAAAGGAAACATATAATTAAGCTTCGAGAATAAATACCACTATCAGTGCGAAATAACAGGATTCTCAAATTCCATAACTTAAACAAGATATGATTCAATCCATTTCATTTTATTTCAATTTTAAGGAAGCAACTGCTTAAAGAATGTAATCGAGTTTTCTTTATTAAACAATAGGGAACCCTTGATTGGAATACTCATCTTATTATTATACGGTTACTCAGCTTGTACCGACCTCCATCTGGTCGTTATGGTACCTATGGCATTATTTCAGCCTTATGTCGGACTAGCCCCGCTAGCCTCCTATATGACTGGACTAGTCCTACTAGTCTCTTAGTTCTCTATCCAATCCATCCGGAATTTTTTTGGAAAACCTTTGTGCTGGAAGAAGGAAAAGAGTTGACTAAATTCATTTTAATATCACCAAGAATGTGAAATCATTTGGACTCATTCAAGTCAAAAAATTCTTAAGTTCAAATTAAGATTTCCAGGGAAGGTGAACGAATCAAACGTAAACAGTGATCAATATTAAGGAACTGGATCAAATGATAAACAGGGTGTACTAGTTTCAAGTTAGAATGGTATAACACCCTCCAAATCCGGGGTATAGATTTGGGGCATTATTAACAACAATTACCAACCAAACCTGCACAAGCGGAATATAAATATAATAATTACCCCGAACTATCACTACTCAGGATCTTTTAAGGTCTGAGTTTGAAAACAAGAATCACATACTACACTTTATTACAAACCCAACTAAATAAAACCTGTCTCAAGAACTCTCTTTGTTACAAAACTTTATTCTATCTAAAGTCTCACTACACAACTTTTATTCAAACTACACAAGACTTTTATTCAACCCAACATTACTACTTATCCTGCTACACCTGATCTGGCAATTCAAAGCTCTCTTCGGGAATAGGAAGGAACACTCTTGGTATAAGAGGGTCCCGCTGCTTGACTCGCTTCTTGACTATGCGGGTTCTGATGGGTTTCATTCTCTACCTTAACTGTAAAATAATAGGAGTAACAATAAAAAGGGATGAGCGAAAATTGTTCAACAAGCCTGCAATAATATATAGTATAAAGAAAGAGAAATGAGTGAAACAATAAGCTGCTGGTTGGAACAACCATCTGAATCTGTATAGAATAGTAATTTGCCAATGCTGGCGAGTACCAAATGAACAAGACTGGAAACAAGAACCAACATATGCACTATAACCTGCTGATCAGTCAGAATATAGTGCGGATCTATACCCAACTGCATAGACCCAACCAACATAAGGAGTACTCAGGCAACTATGGCCTATTAAATAATGGTCTGGGTAAAACCCAGCCCGTATAGTAACCATCCAGTCCAAGGCTTAGCATCCGGAACAATCGGAATGCTATTGATATATCCCAACACCAGGATATACCAGAGTATATGTAACAAGGGTAAAGGAATTGAAATATGAACAGGGAATTCAATAAATTGGGTAAATTAAGAATTGAAATGAAATTGGAATCAAGCGATAATAAATGGGTAACAGTGTATATGAACAATGATTATCAAAGAGAACTGATACGATAGAAACGAAATATAAATCACTATTCTGAATTTAGAATAGGGGAAAAACCTGCCTTGCGCGTACTTAACCTGGTTTAACTCACCGCCTTCTGACCCTAGCTTGCTTGGCCTTGCTAACACTGAACAAATCATGGAAAGATAGGCATTTAGATAACTTACTATATACGTATATCTTGAATTGATAACACGCAACCTTATCAGTCTACCCATGCGTTTCTATCTGACTCGTATATATACACATACATTTATACAGCACATAGGTTCATATAATCACGTAAAACACGTAGCACATAAAGCACATAATTAATTTCTAGATTTATAATTATTTTTAGAATCAATTCTAGGCTTATACCTGCATTACTAGTCTTATCTGATTTTATTATAATTTTTCGGGATTTATTCAGCTCAATAATACTCCTACTAGGATCTACGAACTATCAATTATCACCAAACCACTTTCTTTCGGAAGAAATTATAACTTACAACTATTTTTATTGGATTCGTCTCATTTTTCTGAGTCTAGGGGTCTTCGTTTTGCTCAAATCGGACTAACGGTTGAATTATTATGAATTAAACAAGATTTAATTAATTAATAATTAATTATAAATAATTAATTATAATTAAACAATCCTTAATTATATTTTTAAATAATTAATTAATAATTATTGTATTTTAAAATAATTAATCCCTAATTATTAGGAATTATTATTATTTATTACAAATTATTATTACTTATTCGATCAGATCGATTATTTACAAATAATCAATCGATTTAATTAACCGATACGCTATTTATCGAATAACTACGAATTACTCGAATTATAGACCAACTTAACGCTTAATCACTCGTATAACTACGAGCTACTCGCGATTCTCGCCTAATTACCGAACTATTATATTATTATTGAAACTCATACGATTCGCTAAATAGATAATTACCGATAACTATTATACGATACGAATAATTATCACAATATTATTCGAATAACTAACGCTCGAATAATAATTCTAATTACCGAATCATTATTCGCACTATTAACTAATTATTAGATTATTAATTACCTCACTTAATTATTTCTAATCCTAATTTACTAATTAATTATCTAATTATTAATTAATTACCCAATTATTAATTAATTAGATAATTAATAAATAATTAGATAAATAATTAAATAATTAATTAAATAAATAAATTCAAATTTATAATTTAATAAAATAATTCAGAAATTCTAAATACTATTTTTCAGAATATCAAACTAATTTTTAGAATTATTAAAACTGATTTTTAATTACTAAAATATAAATAATTAATTATTTTATTCAGAAACACAAAAACATAACAGGATTTAGGGTTTTTAGGATTGAACCCGGGTCAAAACCGGGTTGCAACCGGGTCGTCCCCGACCCGATCGGGTCGGGAAGAACACCGCCCTGCAATCCCAGAATCCGACGCCAGCGGAAATTTCCGGCGAGATGAAACGTTCGATTCAGTTCGTTCCTTCTGCGTTTCTGACATACAGCAACAAAACGATGCTCCCCTCTGCTTCCTGGCCTTTCCCCGTCCTCCTTCCTCGTCGAACACAGCCGGAGATGAAGAACGACGGCGGCGTCGCCGTTTTTCCGACGAGCACGAAACCAAAGCCAAACACCACGAATCCGGTACCATTCGACTCGCACAACAACGATCTACTCATCTCCAACAACAATAACATCAAACAACACACAGAGAATCAAACCCGAATTCAAGAATTAAACCCGAAAACACGAAATTAAAATCAACTCAACAATCAACAAAAATAATCACATAAACAGAAACTACGAATCACCAGCTTCAATTTGACTACTTACATGCCCGATTTGGTTGTCGGAATCACCTTCAAAATCACGATTGATCCTCCTGCCCTGTTCTTCACAGAAACCCTAACCCTAATTCCTTTTTCTTTTTCTTTTTATTTTCTGATTTTTCTGTATAATTAACTGATTTAATTACTAATAAATCAGGTATTTATATTTATGAAAATAATACCCCCTAAGTAAAATTAAGGGTCTAATTATACTCCTAATAAAAATATTTGGCCCCAATTTTTATAATTTTTGGGTAATAATATTGAATTTTTAAATATCCAATAATTACAAAATAAATACTAAAAATTCCCAAAAATTGTGAAAATTACAAAAATACAAAGAAAAATGATATATGATAATTTCATGATCATATAAAAATAAAAATATAATTTTTGTGGGGTTTTTGGTACCCGAAGGAGTCCGGAAAAGTCGTTTTTCGTGAAAAAGGTCAATTTGTAAAACGTCTAGGGGTTCAGAATAGCGATATGGTATAGGACATTTTTAATAAAATAGAGCCATGATTTTGTTTAAACTATGGGCTTTTAAAACATAGTTTTAAGCTGTACAGGTTTTAATATAATATATATAACTGACGATAAAACGCTCAATAAATATCCAAAACAAGTTGGATCAAAACAGCCAACACATAACACATAGCAGTTATGGTTTAACGACTTAACACATTTAATCACATAATAATACACATAATTTATCATTATTATAATATAATACAAGCATAATTCCTCGGTCGTTACATTCTCCCCCCCTTAACAAGATTTTGTCCTCAGAATCACATTATGCAAATAACTGAGGATACTTTGCTAACATTTCACTTTCAAGCTCCCAGGTTTATTCTTCAACCACTGGGTTTCTCCACAAGACTCTTACTAATGACACAGACTTATTTCTTAATACCTTCTCTTGACGATCTAAAATCCTTATCGGCTTCTCTATATACGACAAATCTTTCTGAAGTTCTACTGGTTCATATTCTATTACATGCCTTGTATCAGGATTATACTTCTTAAGCATAGATACATGAAATACGTTGTGAATGTGCTGCATATGGGGTGGTAGAGCTAACTCGTACGCAACCTTCCCAATTTTCTTCAAAATCTCAAATGGTCCAACGTATCGTGGCTTCAATTTCCCTTTATTGCCAAATCTGGTCAATCCTTTCCATGGCGATATTTTGAGCAATACGTGTTCTCCTTCCTGATAATCCATATCCTTTCTTGCTTGGTCTGCATATTTGCTTTGCCTGTTTTGCGCTGCCTCGATTCGTTTTCGAATAAGTTCATTCTTTTCCTTTATCTGCTGAATTAATTCTGGACCCAAAATCTTGCGTTCTCCAACTTCATCCTAATGCACTGGTGATCTGCATTTCCTCCCATATAATGCTTCATATGGTGGCATTCCAATACTAGCGTGATAGCTGTTATTATAAGAAAATTCCACTAGGGGTAAAGTATCATCCCAACTGCCTTCAAAATCGATCGCACAAACTCGTAACATGTCTTCAATTGTTTGAATTGTCCTTTCACTTTGACCGTCAGTTTGTGGATGATAGGCTGCACTCATATTCAACTTCGTTCCTAGACATTCTTGGAATTGTCTCCAAAATCTTGAATTGAAACGAGGATCTCGATCTGATACAATCGATACTGGTACTCCATGACGCATCACAATTTCTTTAAGATATAAGTGCACTAGCTTGCCAGTGAAAATTTCTCGTTAATTGGAAGAAAATGTGCTGATTTCGTCAATCGATCAACAATAACCCAAATTGCATCGTGATTTGCTTTCGTTCTTGGAAGTCCCACTACGAAATCCATCGCTAGATGTTCCCATTTCCATTCTGGAATGTCTAACGGTTGCAATAACCCACTCGGACATTGATGTTCTGCTTTAACTCGCTGGCATGTGTAGCATTTACTCACCCATTCTGCTATCTCCTTCTTCATATTCGGCCACCAAAAGTTTTCCTTCAAATCGCGATACATTTTCGTGCTTCCTGGATGAATGGAATACTTCGAATTGTGCGCATCACGCATAATTTCTTCTTTTAGTTCTGCCACGTAGGGATCCAGATTCTTGACGCAAAACGTAAAATTCCTTCATTATCTTTCTCAGTTGTAATCTCTTCTCCCGTTAAGTCGTCGTCTTGACTCATTACTTTATCTTGACAACGGCGAATCTTTTCTAGCAACCCTGGTTGAAAAGTCATAGCATAGATAGTTCCTGCAGATTCATGGGGAATACGAATCTCAATTTCCAATTTGTCGAATTCTTTAACCAATTCTTCACATGAAGTTAACCGATTCAACCTTTCTTTTCTGCTCAGCGCATCTGCTACAACATTTGCTTTTCCTGGATGATAACTGATTGTAACATCATAATGTTTAATCAATTCCAGCCATCGACGTTTTCGTATGTTCAGTTCCTTTTGCGTGAAAATATACTTCAAACTTTTATGATCCGTGTAGATTTCGCATTTTTCACCGTATAGATAATGTCTCCAAAGCTTCAATGCAAATACAATTGCTGCCAATTCCAGATCATGCATAGGATATTTCTGCTCATGAGGTTTAGGTTGTCTCAAAGCATATGCAATGACGTTACCATGTTGCATCAACACACATCCTAGCCCGCGATACGAAGCATCACTGTAAATAACAAAATTTCCTTGCTCGTCTGGCAGTACTAATACTGGTGCAGTCACCAACCGATTCTTCAACTCTTGAAAACTTTCTTCACACTTACTATTCCATTCAAACTTTTCACTTTGTCGAGTTAACTTGGTCAACGGTGTTTCTATCTTCGCAAAATCTTTGACAAATCTTCGATAATATCCTGCCAATCCTAAGAAACTTCGAACCTCTGTCGACGTCTTTGGTCTTTCCCAATTCAACACAGCTTCAATCTTTGCTGGATCAACTTGAATGCCTTCTCTACTGATGATATGCCCTAGAAACTGCACTTCTTTCAACCAAAATTCACATTTTGAAAATTTTGCATAAAGCTGCTCCTTTCGTAATATCTCCAATGTTGTTCTTAACTGCGCTGCATGTTCTTCTTCCGTCTTTGAGTAGATCAAGATGTTATCAATAAATACAATGATAAACTTATCCAAATACTTCTTGAATACTCGATTCATCAAACCCATAAACGTTGCAGGTGCATTCGTCAATCCAAAAGCCATCACAAGAAATTCATAGTGTCCGTACCCCATTCTAAACGCTGTCTTTGGAATATCTTCGGCCTTGATCTTTAACTGATGATAGCCTGATCGTAAGTCGATTTTCGAAAACCATGCTGCTCCTTTTAGTTGATCAAATAAATCATCGATGCGAGATAAAGGATATTTATTCTTGATAGTTAACTTGTTCAGCTCACGATAATCGATACACAGTCGCATACTACCATCCTTCTTTTTCACAAACAATACTGGTGCGCCCCATGGGGATACACTTGGCCTTATAATTCCTTTTTCGAGAAGTTCTTGCAACTGCTTTGCTAATTCCCTCATTTCAACAGGTGCCATTCGATATGGAGCTTTCGAAATTGGTTCAGTCCCTGGCATCAAGTCAATAGTGAACTCGATTTCTCGATCTGGTGGAAGTCCTGGTAGTTTGTCTGGAAAAACATCAAGAAATTCACAAACTACAGGAATATCTTCAATCTTCGGATTTACCTTATCAGCATCCCGTACATAGGCTAAATAAGCTTGACATCCTTGGCGTAGCAATCTTCTCATCTGCATTACTCATAGGAATTTCTGCTTTTGCTTCTCACCTTTAAATATTACCGTTTCATTTTCTTCAGTATGTAATTTCACTCTTTTATTCGCACAGTCAATCTGAGCATTATTACTAGATAGCCAATCCATTCCTAGAATAACATCAAACTCCCCTAACCTAAAAGGTATCAAATCAACTGAAAAATGACATCTCCCTATCTCAATATCACAACTCGGGCATACTCGATCTACTACAACCTGATCATCATTTGCTAATTTTATGACTAACACTTCATCTAACCACTGGATCTCACAATCTATCTTAGAGATAAAATTTTCAGAAATAAAAGATCTAGTAGCTCCTGAATCAATCAATACTAAAGCATTTATGGAATTTACAGGGAGTGTACCTGCAACTACATTCGGACTCTGTACTGCTTCCTTCATTGACATATTGAAAGTCCTTGCTCTAGGCTGATTTTGTTGTGGTAGTGGAGGTGGAGGTAATGCTAAAACTCTTGGAATACTAGCGGCCATTGCAATTCCTCTACAGTCTCTGGCGATATGTCCTTTTCTCCCCATTGGAAACAAGTAACTTCTGCTTTTCCCATCGGACATTCTCCAGAATAGTGTCCCCTTTGCTTGCACTTGAAACACGTGACATTTGGTTTGTTGCAAATTTCCGTATACTTTCTACCACACGTTCTGCAATCAGGTATAGGCGTTCGAATAAGCCTTTGCTGAGTTGGGGCAGGAAGTCGATTACCCATCCTCTGGTTGTTTTGTTCTGGCCTCCTAAAGTTTACTTTTCCTCGAGCTTGAAATCCCGGTATCTTGTTGAAACGATTCTGAGAATTTCCTGGTCCTTTCTCTTTCTGAGCTGCTTCGCTTTCACCTTCAATAATCATAGCCTTCTGAACAACAGCCGTATAAGTTGTCAGTTCAAACACAGCTACCCTGCTACGAATTCATGGTTTTAGTCCTTGCTGGAATCTCTTGGCCCGCTTCTCGTCCGTATCCACTTGCTCTGGAACAAACCTTGCCAATTCAGTGAACTTGGTCTCATAATCCGCAACCGATAAGTTATCTTGCTTCAGCTCCAGGAATTTGATCTCCATCTGGTTCTTCATAAAATGAGGAAAATATTTCTCCAAGAAAAGATCAGTGAATCTATCCCAGGTCACCACACCTTCTTCTTCCAAAGCTTTCTTCGATTCCCACCAGTAATTAGCTTCGCCTTTCAGAAAGTAGCTAGCGAAATCCGTCTTCTGTTCTTCCTCAACCTTTACTAACGAAAAAGCCTTTTCCATCTCTTTCAGCCAAGCTCTCGCTTTTGTAGGATCCGTGGAACCCATAAATTCCGGTGGCTTAACCGACTGAAATTGCTTGAAAGTGACCGTAGGTGCTGCTGGGGGTACTTGATGTCCTGGATGAGCGGCTTGTTGTAACATCTGTTGCTGGAACTGCTGCTGTTGCTGCTGCATTTGTTGTTGCATCATCAACATCTTCTGTTGCATGAGATTAAACATCTGATCCATCTGGTTATTATTGTTTTGGCCCTCGGTGTTTCCATTTGATGAGTCGGGTTGTGCTTTTCTTTTGGGTGCCATCTTTCTGATAAATAAATAATGGGTCTTCTTTAATAATAGTATATTAAATATATATTAAAATAGTTGATTTGGGAAAATAAAACAGCTTATTAAATAACTGAATAAATAAAATAGTATGATGTGTTTTAAATTTTTTTTTTTTTAAACATAAGGGTACAACATGATCGTAAATAAAACAACATTTATAAATATGCAATGGTACTGAAATAAATGTAAATGCTTAAACAACTGGAAATAAAATAAAGAAAACGTGTAAAAGATTATCTCATATATATATAGGTAGAACACCAGCTGCAGGTGTCAGTGCTTGATACAAAAACCTATGATATAACAGTCGTACTGCTACTACTATCAGTCAAAGTCAGTAGCTATACCCATACCAACTAGTAATACAATACTATGCTGCCTCTATCTACAAAATATACATAATACAACACTCATCGATCTGCTAGTCTCAAAATCCTGGTGGCACGTGGCCCAACTCCTCCTGCAATGCCTCTAGCACTGCCTCGGTAAGTCCTAATGCTCTGCGATATGCTGTCTCCGCACTAAGATCCTGCTGTCTCAAATCAGTAAGCTGCTGAGAACTAATCCGATGAATCTGATGTAGCCTCTCTCTCAGTATATAATCTGGTCGTAATGCTCTGACAAGACCATCTGCATGCGTCTCATACAATCCAAGGATCTCTCCACACTGGTTCTGCCATCTAATCCTCTCCTCCCTCTCTGCCTGAAAGCGCTGGTAAGTCACTGTATGATGCTCATGAAGATCAGTGCTGGAACCTCGAGAAGGTAATGGTCCATCTACCACGATCTCATCCATAAACTCTGGCTGAGGAAACTGATAAACTCCCGGAACAGGTGCATAAATGGCTAATGGGGCAGGGAATAAGACATGCTGCTCCATAGGTGCATATACTGGCGGCTCTGCCTCTGGCTCCATCTGTGGCATCTCTGGAATCTCGACTGGTGGCATAGGAATCTGAGGCTCTAAATCCTCCCACTGCGGAAGATCAACCATGTCAGGAATATCGAACATCGGAAACTCTAATGGTGGAAAATATGGTATCTCTGGCTCAAAGTATGGAAAATAATCTACAAAACCTGGTACCTCTGGGGGAAGTGGTATCTCTGGTGGTGGTCCAGGTGGCAATGGTGGAGGTGGTGGCAATGGAGGTAAGATCTGCTCTAACACTAGGGCTAATACCGGTGCATCCACTGGATCTGTCTCGGTCCTCTCCGTAGACGATGATAAAGAAGCCATCTAATATACATACAAATAATAACACAAAAACAATCAAATCACAATTCTAAAACTCATAACTTCTAATCACATAAACAAACAATCCTAACACTCTTACTCCTATCCTATCTCATTTTCCTATCTTATCTTAGCCCTAACGTTCTTGTTTTCAAAAGTCAAACCTAAGCTCTGATGCCAACTATAACACCCTCCAAATCCGGGGTATAAATTGGGGCATTATTAACAACAATTACCAACTAAACCTGCACAGGCGGAATATAAATATAATAATTACCCCGAACTATCACTACTCAAGATCTTTTAAGGTCTGAGTTTGAAAACAAGAATCACATACTACACTTTATTACAAACCCAACTAAATAAAATTTATCTCAAGAACTCTCTTTGTTACAAAACTTTATTCTATCTATAGTCTCACTACACAACTTTTATTCAAACTACACAAGACTTTTATTCAACCCAACATTACTACTTATCCTGCTACACCTGATCTGGCAATTCAAAGCTCTCTTCGGGAATAGGAAGGAACACTCTTGGTATAAGAGGGTCCCGCTGCTTGACTCGCTTCTTGACTATGCGGGTTCTGATGGGTTTCATTCTCTACCTTAACTGTAAAATAATAGGAGTAACAATGAAAAGGGATGAGCCAAAATTGCTCAACAAGCCTGCAACAATATATATAGTATAAAGAAAGAGAAATGAGTGAAACAATAAGCTGCTGGTTGGAACAACCATCTGAATCTGTATAGAATAGTAATTTGCCAATGCTGGCGAGTACCAAATGAACAAGACTGGAAACAAGAACCAACATATGCACTATAACCTGCTGATCAGTCAGAATATAGTGTGGATCTATACCCAACTGCATAGACCCAACCAACATAAGGAGTACTCAGGCAACTATGGCCTATTAAATAATGGTCTGGGTAAAACCCAGCCCGTATAGTAACCATCCAGTCCAAGGCTTAGCATCCGGAACAATCGGAATGCTATTGATATATCCCAACACCAGGATATACTAGAGTATATGTAACAAGGGTAAAGGAATTGAAATATGAATAGGGAATTCAATAAATTGGGTAAATCAAGAATTGAAATGAAATTGGAAACAAGCAATAATAATTGGATAACGGTGCATATGAACAATGTGACACCCCCAGATCCGGGGTCGGGGATCCGGGTCGTCACGATCTTTCTTTCCACAATATCACTTCACTTAATTAATAATAATAATAACCTTATGCTGTGACCCCACACTAACACACACCACAACCCGTTATAGTCTCAGAGATGAAATTAAAATAAGTACAAGTCTTTGAATCCACCATTTAAAAGTTATTACAACCCAAAATGATTACTTGATAAATTTACAGTTAATTGCCATTATCTGCCACAAGTTATAATTATACATAATTTGATTCTCAAAAGTAGATGGTCTGAACTACAATAGATCTACCTCTGCAGCTATAGCAGCTACAACATCATCGGGAAGACGCGGGACGCTTTCCACGCGCTTGCGCTGGGTCTGTTGGAGTCTGGCCATCTCTCCTAACTGTTGTTGTGTGAAGAAGAAATAAAGCAAGAGTGAGCCTTACAGCTCGCAAGATAATACATAGTGATAACAATAATATAAGTATCTAAATGGATACTTACTAGAATCTTTATCATGCGTAAGATAATTACTTACTAGATATAAGTAAAAACAAGGAATGAAGTTACCAATACTTCACTACACTTATATCATTTATAAAGCTACTTGAACTACCACCGTTCAAAGTATTATAAACTTTTTTTAAAAAAAAAAACAAACATCCCATAGATGAGACCACAAGTTAAGACTTGAATAGATTCAATCTTTGAAATATTATTGAATGAAATAAAGTTACGAGATACTTTATTTAGTCCCGATATATATATATCCACATATATATCTCTTTAACATTTCCTGGAACCTCTGTTATGTAAAGTATGAACAGAGTTTGAAACATCCAATGAATTTTGGAAAGGAAAAGAATTTTGGCATAAACCAGATATCTGCTGATCAGGCAAAGATACCAATAAGTAACCTTTTCTACTGTAGATGGATGAATTCCTCACCGGTCATCACCCTGGCCGCATTAGGACCTCGCGCTAGACCGTTACCCGGCCACTCAGGCGTTGATGGACTGCCACCCCGCCACTTACACTTTCATAGACCGTACCCCGGTGTAACACCCCCAGATCCGGGGTCGGGGATCCGGGTCGTCACGGTCTTTCTTTCCACAATATCACTTCACTTAATTAATAATAAATAACCTTATGCTGTGACCCCACACTAACACACACCACAACCCGTTCTAGTCTCAGAGATGAAATTTAAATAAGTACAAGTCTTTGAATCCACAATTTAAAAGTTATTACAACCCAAAATGATTACTTGATAAATTTACAGTTAATTGCCATTATCTGCCACAAGTTATAATTATACATAATTGATTCTCAAAAGTAGATGGTCTGATCTACAATAGATCTACCTCTGCAGCTATAGCAGCTACAACATCAAGGGGAAGACGCGGGACGCTTCCCACGCGCTTGCGCTGGGTCTGCTGGAGTCTGGCCATCTTTCCTAACTGTTGTTGTGTGATGAAGAAATAAAGCAAGGGTGAGCAGCAAGCCCACCAAAATAATATGTATAATGATTAACAATATATGACAATATATGAGCCTTCTCATAGTACTCATAAAAGTCTTGGTCAAAAGAAATGAACCAAGTTGATATCTTAATGCGATGAAGTCGCAAAATATTCAGTATATATATATATACATATATACTTTTCAAAATATGGGAAGTCCTCTTCCATGCATAATACACACAGAGTTCCAGTTTATAACTGTATATATAAAAATATCGTTGCAAGGTGATCTCATATATCTAACCTTGTCTCAACGTTTTTCCGAAAATCTTTGCCATTCATAAGACAATCATTAACTAGATATAAGTTTAAAAGATGAAGTTACAAGATACCCCAGAATACTTATATCTTTCCCAAATACTACTTGAACTACCCCCGTTCAAGTTATAATCAGTTTCAAAGGTTCATCACATAGATGAGACTATAAGACAAGATTTGAATAGATTCAATCTTTGAATATCATTATAAATAATAAAGTTACGAGATACTTCATTAAGTCCCGATATATAAATATATTCATATATATCTCCCATACATTTCCTGAAAACCTCTGTCATGTAAAGTATGAACAGAGTTGCAATATCCAATGAATTTGGAAGGAAAAGAATTTTGGCATAAACCAGATATCTTGCTGATCAGGCAAAGATACCAATAAGTAACCTTTTCTACTAGTAGATGGATGAATCCCCCACCGGTCATCACCCTGGCCACATAAGGACCTTGTGCTGGACCGCCACCCGGCCTCTTACGCGTTGATGGACTGCCACCCAGCCACTTACACATTGATAGACCGTACCCCGGCCTGTCGCTTATGCCGACTCAATTAGATGGGCTTACTTCCCGAACATTGGGCAAGTAATCAATTCATTCATCAAAACAGCAACCTTGTTGCGAATATAAAATACACCACAGAGCCGGATCCCTTAGATTTTTGAGCGAGTATTCAAGTCCCCTTAAAATGGAAGATTTTGAATTTGGAAACAAGTTTTGGGATCCTCTCTACCTTTTAAATTCATTTTGAAGACTCGAAAACATTTTTAAGAATGTTTGGAGTAATGCTGATTTAATAAAATAAATCAGTCCCAATATGAAAGAAATATCTGAATATTATTATTTAAATAATATTCCCATAAAGAATAATTGAGGTAGAAGTTGGAAAACTTATACTTGAATGAATAGCAATTAATCAAAGATATACTTATACGAAAGTAATATCTTTATTTGAATAATCAAAAATAAGTTTGATTATCGACACCTTACTCTTTAATACAATAAAGAATATTATAAGTAATAAGCGGAGTCATAATACCTCGAATGAATATTATAAATAATATTCATTAAATAAAATAAAGGAGTCATACATCCTCAAATGAATATCCAATTAATAATCATTAAATAATATAAACTGAGTCATAAGCCCTCGAATGAATATTCAAATCATATTGAAATAATAAAATAAACTGAGTCATAACCCTCGAATGAATATTCAAATCATATTAAAAAAATAAAATAAACTGAGTCATAACCCTCGAATGAATATTCAAATCATATTCAAATAATAAAATAAACTGAGTCATAACCCTCGAATGAATATTCAAAATAGTATTCAATTAATAAAATAAAAGGAGTCATAAGTCCTCCGATGAATATTCAAATCATATTGAAATAATAAAATAAACTGAGTCATAACCCTCGAATGAATATTCAAAATAGTATTCAATTAATAAAATAAAAGTTATCGAATAAACCTTATTCGATTAATAGTTTGGAAAACTATAACCATATATATATAAAAATATATATATTATACTCGGGAACATCGACTCCCGGTTTAGAAATATGTTCACCTTTGGGTCCCCTATACTAAGGGTATACGCAACTACTGCTTATCTCTAGCATAGGTATTATGCAACTATAAGCATCGAAATCAACAGATAGATAACCAGATTACGAAACAGACATGCATATATACCATATCAGCATGCTCCAATATATCGCAAAATTTGCTAATAACAATCATGCACTTATCACAAGATAATGCATATACATATATTTACATCACAACAACAGTTATAACGGGTAGAAAACTTGCCTGAGCGACTTGGGGTGATAAAAGGCTCGGGACGAGTCTGGTAACCTATAAACAACCAGTAAGTTGGAATTAAACCAAAGTCACTGGTAAATCTATACTTTAACTAACTTAGACTCTAACGCTTGTTTTGCGCTTACTGATTTGCTTAAGTCACCCGGGTACCCTCGGCTCCACCATTTTTAATAATTTAACCTTTACGAGTTTTAAGGCGATTCCTTCGCGAGTGTCTTACCAACTGCCTAACACACTTACCATAAATGTTTCATGCATTAATTAACCCTTTTTGGTCTTTAACCTATGTTTCAAAGTAAGGCGAGGGGAAAAGTTTCATTCGCGAAACGCCGTTACTTGAAACGGTCGTTTCTCCTAAACCGTGCATCGGAATCGAACGAACTACATATCAAAACGAAGCTCGTAACATGAGCTATCTAAACATGGCAGTGGTCATAATCTAGCAGGGGGTTCTCGGGTCCTAATGCTATGCACAAAAACAGTCCAAAGAAAATCGGACGTTACGACGGCTATGTTTACGCGATTTCCAATATTTTAAACCATTCAAAACCCTCCCAATTCAACCTCAAATCCAACATACAACCAACATCCATCCTTATCACATCATAACAACCTCAACCAATTCAATTTTAACATTCATACTTATGCCTAAGCTTAACTTTAACCATTCTTAAGTTCTTTTAATCAAAACAACAACATTTACCATTCCAATTCAATACCATTTCAAATCCCAAACTCTAAATCACAAAATCAAGCTACAATATCATCCTACTAATCAAAATCATCTTATAATACATAGGAATCTAGGGTTTGGAGATGGTATACCTTCCTTGAAGTGGTGGGAGGAGCTAGGAAGCCTTAAGAAGCTTTGAGAAGTCTTAGGAATGCTTGGATCTTCAAGGAAAACAAGAAAAACTTCAAGTTAAAAACTTGAAAACACTATTCATAGTCTTCTTCTTTGATTAAATGAAGAAGATGGAGAAGGAATTGATGGCTTAAACTCATGCTATAGCCCTAACTAAGCATGAAGATGATTAGGGAATTAACTCACCAATTTAGGAAGCTTGGATCTTTGATTTTGAATTTCTTGCTCTTTTGAATAGTAAAAAGCCGAGAGCTTCTTCAAGAACAAGCCTTGGTTCTTTTTTATTTTGATGAAAATGATTTTACTTGGCTTGGTTGCTTTGTTTTTGTGTTTGATTTAGTCAATTACCTTGTTGCCCTTGAATTTGTGTGGTTCTCATTCAACCACACCTCCTTCCTTCCCATGTCATGCTTGTGTCATCCTCATGATGTCATCCTCCCCTCCTTGTCCTCTTTCTATTGGTTGGATGACATCATCCTCACTAATCCCCTTGATTAACTTCCTAATCGTTTGCCTAATGACCGCTGATCTGTTATACGGTTCGCTTAACTTTCGTTTTCGTTTATCATTTGAGGGATCATACCCGGGATCTTATTACTTAGGTTCCCTTAACCTTTCTTAACATATTGTATTCCTTTTATGATCCTCTCTTATAATCCTGTAATTTAAATCCTTTTTATCCTGTTACCTTATACTCAATTCTTTCCGTATCTATTGGATTTCCGGGAAAAATCAAAGTGTTCGGAATTGGATTCTGACGATCTTTACATACACTTATATACCACATAGAGTACTAATAATATTCCATAAGATCAATAACAGAACCCCTACATAGCGTGGCATGAAAATTTTTCTCATTCAGCAAAAACACTATTCATAAGGGTTTCAAAAATTTCCAAAAATTGGGGTCATTACAGTCTCCCCTTCTTAAAAGGATTCCGTCCCGGAATCAGATAGAAAACAGTTGGGGATGCTTTTCTAGCATTGTGCCTTCTAACTCTCTAGTCAATTTTCGACATTGTGGTCCTACCACCAACTCTGCCTAGTTTGATAATCCTTCTCCTAAGCACTTGCTCCTTTTCACTCTATAACCCTTCCTGGTTGCTCCATATAGGTTACGTCGGGTTGCATATCTATGCGCTCATATGCCTCTATTTATCTGGCATCTGAATTACACTTCCTTAACATTGATACGTGAAACACGTTACGACCTGCTACATGTTCGGGGTTAGGGCTAGCTCATATGCTAACTTCCCAAACGTCTTAATATATCCAAGGGTCCAACAAATTGTAGTCTTAGCTTTCCTTTCTTTCTGAACTTCATCAATCCTTTCCAAGGGATACCTATAACATTACTAGGTCCCCTATTTCATACTCTTTGTCCTTTCGTGTCATGTCCATCTTGGGCTACTACCAGCCGTCCTCTGATTAGATCTATCATATCCTTGGTCCTTTGGACTACTGCGGATCCGAGCATCTTGCGCTCTACAACTTCATCCTAACATAAGGGAGATCGACATTGTCTTCCCTCAAGGATCTCATAAGGTGACATCTCGATAATGACAAATGATCTATTGTCGTAAGAAAACTCAATCCGTGTTAAGTGATCATTCCAAATTCTTTCAAGTCTATTGCACAGACTCTCATTATAGCTTTTAGCATTAGAGCTTCTGCTTCTCAATACCCATTCTTTTCGAGTTCGTAATCGCTACTACCTTCCGTTCCTAATATTATACTGGTTATACTTTTGCTCGTTAGCGTTCTATAACCTTTTAATAACCACGTCAACCTTAGTATCACGAATGTGTTCCCATTCCGCATACTACCACCACTTTATTACTCCTTTTTCAGTTGTTTCTATTTTCCAAAATTTGATCAATCAAATAGAAGTAAAGGAATTTGTTGAGAGATCACTATGATCATGAACACTTGTTATATCGCATAGTTAGTACAGAAGGTGGCCAGCCTTTAGTACTTGACAAGCAATTAAACAATAGCTGGTATCCTACTCGGCTTCTATCACACAGATAGATAGTCATTCGGTAATACCTCCCCTTCTGGAAGGGTTGTTCTTCTCAGCTTACATGAAATGAAAAGAAGAGAAAAGAACGAACTGAAGAGAATTGTATATTCATAAAAAAAATTTATTGCCATAAAATATCTGGCTTGGAATCTACCTCTGAACTATAGAGGTTTGTCATAGAAGAACAAAACATATATGTATTTATATCAACATCAAGTATTATAGCATCGCATTTCCCATGCCTAAATATTTCTATTCCGTCCATCATTCTATGGACCCATGCTCTTCCTCGAGATTATACACAATCACCTTTGAAACTCCCTCGACATCAAAAATCGAATCTGGGATCTTATTCTATATATCACCGTTACTAGGATTGTATGCTCGCACCGCAACCTTCCTCGTATAATAATACGACTCTCTATTGATAAGAAAGAATAATTATTCACTAGGTAGATACTCTACTTAATTAGTCTATCAATGATAACTTATACACTACCACGACCCGATTAGTGGTACTCAATCTCAACACCCATTCCAATACAACTCTCATGGTTGTAATCAGCTCACTACTCGCAGAATCATTGCTGCCCTACTATGGTCCACCACTGACCTACTGTCGTCATTCACTTTTCCATAAAATCTTAATATCTAACCATACGGAGTCTATACATGTCGTATCAAATTCTCCTAAGGAGTTAACATAACCACCAATCACAATTCATGAAGAACACTCCAAACTCTGACGTACTTTCATGACATGAAGCAGATAAAATTGCAGAAGAGTTTCAATCAAAGCAACGATAGCAGGTTAATACCATTTTTAATCATATGCCTTAAATAGAAGACTTAACTCAAAGGTTCGTCTAGTCCTTTTGGAAACATGGTCCTGGCTTATCCCAAGATAGGACCTCCTAAGATAGATAGCCCGTTCATGGCGATTACACGAATTAAACTTTTACCAACTACTATTACGGTTGGATATTGCACAGTCATCAGAAGGAATGTCAATCTTCCAAACCATAATTCAACCTTCACATTTTTAACCATCATCACTGTATTCTTTTGGCACACACGCCTATAATTATCCTCTTACCTTTAAAGTGTCGGCCACCTCTTTGGCCTTTCCTGATAGTAAAATTTCCTTACAGTCAATGTCATTTTAACCACCTCCAAATAAATTTTCTACCTTATTTCCGATCACTGCTTAAGTGAAGATGTTTTCCTTAAAATCAGATGGGAAAAAAATATCACCATTTTTCCATAAGTTATTGCCTCAGTCTTTAGAGGCTAATCACTGTCAAGACTGACTCTCAATCATACTTAGAACATTTTTTTTTATCTTAAGTCCTAATTGCCCTGAACAATTTCGACCATTACTGGTTCGATCCATACTTTCTCGTGGTTTAACACGTGCCCCACTTGGCATCATTATAATTACGTCATATTTCCTTTATCCACATTTCTATTCTTGAGAATTTTGAATATTACCTTTTTCCTTATAAAACCTCTAAGGTTATCCTTCAATCGTTCTTCCTGTATTCCCTAGATACAAGGCATATCACAATACCATTTACTAATAGTAGAACCATTGTCTATATACTTCTGCAAAATTTCTCCACTGATTCTTAAAGGTTATTGTTACCTTAACCCTTTCCCAATCATACTGTCAAAACTCATACTGTCCCTATTAAGGGTGACATGCCAACCTTTATGCAGTCCCCTAGGATTCATTTTAAGTTACCAATGTTCTATCCTTAATTCCACCTTTAAAAGGTACCTGCATCCTTCCACGAATAAATCAAGTCATATTTCCTTGATAGATTATCATATTCATCATTCCCACCTCGATAGTCTATACCTAACTTCATAATAGCATCCTTATTCAAATTGAGGTCAATCCATATGGCCTCCAAAAGATAACAACGGTTATCCGCTTGTCTTGCCTAATTTGGTAACGATAACAAGGATGTTCTAGAAGATATTGGTCGTGTTCAACGTGAACTTCTTCTTAATAATTCCTTATTTACTTTTGTTATTTATCTCAACAGTCACCTCAATGTTGGGATATCTTTCATACCTGGCGTCTCCCTTTCTGGGTATCAAGCCACCGGTCTTACATTTCACCTTCTTGAAGGTCACTTCCTTCATCCAATTTTTCCTAATTTCTTACTTCCTTATCCCCTTAGTCTATCCGTGTCTCATTATTTATCCTTCGAATTATCTCAAGGTTTCCTCGAATCCTCCCAACTTACAGGGGATAAACTATATGTATCTCTTATGCCCTCAACCATCAATTTTAACTTATGGTGAATCACCCTCATCCTGACGAATGCATACTTTTCTATTTCTATTGCTACGAGTCGTTAGGGTTTCCTCATACCCAACTCCCTTATCATACCTCAAACTCTATTGTCGTTATATTCCTTTCCACTTCAATTTCTTTTTATTTTCCTTTCTCTTATCATTATTTCATGAACCAACACAACATAAGCATTGATTTCAAACATCCCGTCATTCTGGATTCGTGCCCTTAGAATGAATCTTGACAACTTTTACAACTTAAATTCACAATTCATCATACTCGTCTACCTTTGTTCTGGCTCTAAAGCTTTTACACTCTCTCCATAACCTTGGGAATTACTTTCCCGAAAACAATTGGCTGAACTTTAATCAGTTTATCATAACCTCTGGCTCCGTGCCTTTCTTGGTCTTTCACCAGCGGGTGGCCTCTCTCTTAGGAGGGTAAGTGACAAAAACAGTCCTTTGTGGTTCGTCAATCATTTAGAATCTCAAATGATTCCTCTATTTCCTTTAGCCAGGTTCTTGCCTCGGCTGGGTCAGCTTGTTCCATGGAACTCTGAGAGCTTAGCGACTTAAAGGTCCTGAAAGAATTTCTCACCGCACTGTCTCCTCAGGGTGGTGGTTGGGGATAATAGTCTAAGTTCTTTTAGACAGGTCCATGAATTGCCGTATAGGAGTACCGTCTCGGGTCTCCTTTCCTTACTCGACTTTCTGTTTCCTTAGTATGAAATGTTTCATCCTACTCCCCATAATTGGGGTCATCTTTTAATTTAAAATCCTCATTTTCCACTCCATTATGTCATGGGTTCCTTCTATCTTGATGGCGACCTCCCTGACTATCACGTTCAGGGTTTGCTCTAAATCTTATTCCTCAAACTATGGCTCTCATCTAAGTTCTCATCCTTACGCTCTTGAACTTTCGGAACCCAAATTCTATAGGAATACCTCATTATTCCCTTATCATCTTTCTCGATATTAATCTTTTATCTAATTGTTGGCTCTCTGCCTTCATTCATAACTTTTTCTGGCACAATATGATCTTTTCCAATAATTCGGGCTGTATTGCAATCTCAAACAGCTTTTCGGTACCGGCTCCGGTTACCTTCACTTCTATTTCCATTTTCCTCAAAATCCTTATAAACTCTCCAAAAGACATTATCATCTTGAGTCTCTCCTTTTTACTAAGGGCATCAGCCACTATATTGGCTTTCCCCGAATGATAAAGAATCTCCCAATTATTATTCTTGATTAGCTCTAACTGCCTCCTCTGGCATATGTTGAGCTCTTTCTACGTGAAAATGTACTAGAGCACTTATGGCTTAGGTAATTCTCGCACTTCTCTCCACACAAGTAGTGCCTCCAATCTTTAGGGTAAAACTATTGCCACGAGCCTAAGCTCATGAGCGGGGATATCGAATTTCATATTACCTTAATTGTCTTGACATGTACGCGATTACCTTACCGTGCTGCATAAGCACGCACCCTAAGCCCTTGTGCGAAGCGTCACTACACTTCACAAAATCTCCTTTTCCATCCGGCAACGCCAGCATAGGGGCCATCACCAACCTCTGCTTCAGTTTTTGAAAGCTGTTCTCGCATTTCTCTGTCCATTCGAACTTCTCAGTCTTACGAGTAAGCCGCGTTAAAGGGGCTACTATCTTTACAACTTGAACGAACCTCCGGTAGTGACCGGCCAATCCTACCTCTGGTAGTCGACCAAACCATGGTCATCAATTCATCAGGCGTCCTTTATCCAATCCTGTCAGGATCCTCCATGGGATCCTCCTCAACAACTATCCCTTCTAGGACAACATCCTCAACCGCTACATCCTCAATATCAACATCATCCGGTCCTGCATTAGGACACTCTATCGGATCCACAATCCGATCTCCAATTAGTAATAAAATATCATCGCGATGTTGCTCCTCAACCTCAGGGTTCGGAGTCCCGCTACCATATACGATAACGAACTACGCTCCAATCACGATATTTATAAGGGTTCCCATAAGGGTTTTAACTGTCAGTACTACGTTAGGTAGCCCGACTATGAACTTGGCAAGAGTTCTTATTATCTTAGTGAACTTATTATCTTAACGTCCCATCATCTCTGAGGTTTATAACGCTTAGCTCTGATACCATTTCTGTAACACCCCCAGATCCGGGGTCGGGGATCCGGGTCGTCACGGTCTTTCTTTCTACAATATCACTTCACTTAATTAATAATAAATAACCTTATGATGTGACCCCACACTAACACACACCACAACCCGTTATAGTCTCAGAGATGAAATTTAAATAAGTACAAGTCTTTGAATCCACAATTTAAAAGTTATTACAACCCAAAATGATTACTTGATAAATTTACAGTTAATTGCCATTATCTGCCACAAGTTATAATTATACATAATTGATTCTCAAAAGTAGATGGTCTGATCTACAATAGATCTACCTCTGCAGCTATAGCAGCTACAACATCAACGGGAAGATGCGGGACGCTTCCCACGCGCTTGCGCTGGGTCTGCTGGAGTCTGGCCATCTTTCCTAACTGTTGTTGTGTGATGAAGAAATAAAGCAAGGGTGAGCAGCAAGCCCACCAAAATAATATGTATAATGATTAACAATATATGAGCCTTCTCATAGTACTCATAAAAGTCTTGGTCAAAAGAAATGAACCAAGTTGATATCTTAATGCGATGAAGTCGCAAAATATTCAGTATATATATATACATATATACTTTTCAAAATATGGGAAGTCCTCTTCCATGCATAATACACACAGAGTTCCAGTTTATAACTGTATATATAAAAATATCGTTGCAAGGTGATCTCATATATCTAACCTTGTCTCAACGTTTTTCCGAAAATCTTTGCCATTCATAAGACAATCATTAACTAGATATAAGTTTAAAAGATGAAGTTACAAGATACCCCAGAATACTTATATCTTTCCCAAATACTACTTGAACTACCCCCGTTCAAGTTATAATCAGTTTCAAAGGTTCATCACATAGATGAGACTATAAGACAAGATTTGAATAGATTCAATCTTTGAATATCATTATAAATAATTAAGTTACGAGATACTTCATTAAGTCCCGATATATAAATATATTCATATATATCTCCCATACATTTCCTGAAAACCTCTGTCATGTAAAGTATGAACAGAGTTGCAATATCCAATGAATTTGGAAGGAAAAGAATTTTGGCATAAACCAGATATCTTGCTGATCAGGCAAAGATACCAATAAGTAACCTTTTCTACTAGTAGATGGATGAATCCCCCACCGGTCATCACCCTGGCCACATAAGGACCTTGTGCTAGACCGCCACCCCGGCCTCTTACGCGTTGATGGACTGCCACCCAGCCACTTACACATTGATAGACCGTACCCCGGCCTGTCGCTTATGCCGACTCAATTAGATGGGCTTACTTCCCGAACATTGGGCAAGTAATCAATTCATTCATCAAAACAGCAACCTTGTTGCGAATATAAAATACACCACAGAGCCGGATCCCTTAGATTTTTGAGCGAGTATTCAAGTCCCCTTAAAATGGAAGATCTTGAATTTGGAAACAAGTTTTGGGATCCTCTCTACCTTTTAAATTCATTTGAAGACTCGAAAACATTTTTAAGAATGTTTGGAGTAATGCTGATTTAATAAAATAAATCAGTCCCAATATGAAAGAAATATCTGAATATTATTATTTAAATAATATTTCCATAAAGAATAATTGAGGTAGAAGTTGGAAAACTTATACTTGAATGAATAGCAATTAATCCAAAGATATACTTATACGAAAGTAATATCTTTAATACAATAAAGAATATTATAAGTAATAAGCGAAGTCATAATACCTCGAATGAATATTATAAATAATATTCATTAAATAAAATAAAGGAGTCATACATCCTCAAATGAATATCCAATTAATAATCATTAAATAATATAAAACTGAGTCATAAGCCCTCGAATGAATATTCAAATCATATTGAAATAATAAAATAAACTGAGTCATAACCCTCGAATGAATATTCAAATCATATTAAAATAATAAAATAAACTGAGTCATAACCCTCGAATGAATATTCAAATCATATTCAAATAATAAAATAAACTGAGTCATAACCCTCGAATGAATATTCAAAATAGTATTCAATTAATAAAATAAAAGGAGTCATAAAGTCCTCCGATGAATATTCAAATCATATGGAAATAATAAAATAAACTGAGTCATAACCTCGAATGAATATTCAAAATAGTATTCAATTAATAAAATAAAGTTATCGAATAAACCTTATTCGATTAATATTTTGGAAAACTATAAACCATATATATATAAAAATATATATATTATACTCGGGAACATCGACTCCGGTTTAGAAATATGTTCACCTTTGGGTCCCCTATACTAAGGGTATACGCAACTACTGCTTATCTCTAGCATAGGTATTATGCAACTATAAGCATCGAATCAACAGATAGATAACCAGATTACGAAACAGACATGCATATATACCATATCAGCATGCTCCAATATATCGCAAAATTTGCTAATACCAATCATGCACTTATCACAAGATAATGCATATACATATATTTACATCACAACAACAGTTATAACGGGTAGAAAACTTGCCTGAGCGACTTGGGGTGATAAAAGGCTCGGGACGGTCTGGTAACCTATAAACAACCAGTAAGTTGGAATTAAACCAAAGTCACTTGTAAATCTATACTTTAACTAACTTAGACTCTAACGCTTGTTTTGCGCTTACTGATTTGCTTAAGTCACCCGGGTACCCTCGGCTCCACCATTTTTAATAATTTAACCTTTACGAGTTTTAAGGGCGATTCCTTCGCGAGTGTCTTACCAACCTGCATAACACACTTACCATAATGTTTCATGCATTAATTAACCCTTTTTGGTCCTTTAACCTATGTTTCAAAGTAAGGCGAGGGGAAAGTTTCGTTCGCGAACGCCGTTACTTGAATACGTCGTTTCTCCTAAACCGTGCATCGGAATCGAACGAACTACATATCAAATGAAGCTCGTAACATGAGCTATCTAAACATGGCAGTGGTCATAATCTAGCAGGGGGTTCTCGGGTCCTAATGCTATGCACAAAAACAGTCCAAAGAAAATCGGACGTTACGACGGCTATGTTTACGCGATTTCCCATATTTTAACCATTCAAACCCCTCCCAATTCAACCTCAAATCCACATACAACCAACATCCATCCTTATCACATCATAACAACCTCAACCAATTCAATTTTAATACATTCATACTTATGCCTAAGCTTAACTTTACCATTCTTAAGTTCTTTTAATCAAACAACAACATTTACCATTCCAATTCAATACCATTCAAATCCCAAACTCTAAATCACAAAATCAAGTACATATCATCCTACTAATCAAAATCATCTTATAATACATAGGAATCTAGGGTTTGGAGATGGTATAGCTTCCTTGAAGTGGTGGGAGAGCTAGGAAGCCTTAAGAAGCTTTGAGAAGTCTTAGGAATGCTTGGATCTTCAAGGAAAAACAAGAAAAACTTCAAGTTAAAAACTTGAAAACACTATTCATAGTCTTCTTCTTGGATTAAATGAAGAAGATGGAGAAGGAATTGATGGCTTAAACTCATGATATAGCCCTAACTAAGTATAAAGATGATTAGTGAATTAACTCACCAATTTAGGAAGCTTGGATCTTGATTTTGAATTTTGCTCTTTTGAATAGTAAAAAGCCGAGAGCTTCTTCAAGAACAAGCCTTGGTTCTTTTTGATTTGATGAAAATGATTTACTTGGCTTGGTTGATTTGTTTTTATGTTTGATTTAGTCAATTACCTTCTTGCCCTTGAATTTGTGTGGTTACAAAGCCACCACACCTCATTCCTTCCCATGTCATGCTTGTGTCATGCTCATGATGTCATCCTCCCCTCCTTGTCCTCTTTCTATTGGTTGGATGACATCACCCCACTAATCCCTTTGTATTAACTTCCTAATCGTTTGCCTAATGACTGCTGATCTGTTATACGGTTCGCTTAACTTCGTTCTCGTTTATCGTTTGAAGGATCATACCCGGGATCTTATTACTTAGGTTCCCTTAACCTTTCTCAATACATTATATTCCTTTTTATGATCCTCTATTATAATTTAATTTAAATCCTTTTTATCCTGTTACCTTATACTCAATTCTCTCCGTATCTAGTGGATTTCCGGGAAAAACCAAAGTGTTCGGAATTGGATTCTGACGATCTTTACATACACTTATATAACATAGAGTGCTAATAATATCCCAGAATATCCATAACAGAACCCTACATAGTGTGGCGTGAAAGTTTTCTCATTCAGCTAAAACACTATTCACAAGGGTTACAAAAAGTTGAAAATTTTGGGGTATTACAGTCTCCCCTCCTTAAAAGGATCCGTCTCGGAATCAAACAGGAAACAAATGGGGGTACTTTTCTAGCATTGTGCTCTAGTTCCCAAGTTGATTCTTCCACATATTGATTCTGCCATAGTACTCTGACTAGCTTGATCACTTTGTTCCAAAGCACCTGCTCCTTCTTATCCATAATCCTTACTGGCTTCTCCACGTAAGTTAGATCTGGCTGCATATCCACCTGCTCGTACTCCACTATGTGTCTGGCATCCCGATGATACCTCCTTAGCATTGACACATGGAACACATTATGAACTTGTTGCAAATTAGGGGTAGGGCTAGCTCGTAAGCTAACTTTCCCAATCCGTCTTAATATCTCAAAAGGTCCAATGTATCTTGGGCTTAGTTTTCCTTTCTTTCCGAACCTCATTAATCCCTTCCAAGGGGATACTTTCAACAGTACTAAGTCCCCTACTTCATATCCTTGTCCTTTCGGCTAGGTCTGCATATTTCTTCTGTCTGTCTTGGGTGCTACAAGTCGCCCTCTGATAAGATCCACCTATATCTTTGGTCCTTTGGACCATTCGGGTCCGAGCATCTTCCGCTCTCCTACTTCATCCCAGTATAAGGGAGATCGACACCTTCTTCCGTACAGGGCCTCATAAGGCGGCATTCTGATGCTAGCATGAAAGCTAGTGTTATGAAGAAAACTCGACCAACGGTAAATGATCATCCCAAACTTCCTTTAAGGTCTATTGCACAGACTCTCAACATATTCTAGTGTCTGGATGGTCCTTTCAACTCTGCCCATCCATTGGGGATGGTAGGGTACTCATATTTGAACTTGGGCGACACATTCCTGAAATCTCCTCCAAAATCTGGAGTTGAACCTGGGGTCTCGGTCTGAGACAATGGCCGCTGGGACTCCATGTCGCGTCACATTTCCTTAAGGTAAATGTCCACCAGTCTATCGACTGTTGTATCTCTCATTGATAGGAATGAAAGAGCTGACTTTGTCAGTCGGTCTTTAATTACCCAAATGGCGTCGTGATTGGCTTCGTCCTTGGCAAGCCTACAACAAAATCCATCTCTTCTGTTCCCATTTCCATTCGGGAATCTCCAGGGGTCGCAAAAGTCACTGGGTCTCTGGTGCTCTGCCTTACTTTGGCAAGTCAAACACTTGTTTACCCATTCTGCTACGTCCCTCTTAATGTTGGGCCACCAGTATATTCCTTCAAATCCCTATACATCTTGGTACTTCCCGGGTGAATGGAATACTGAACTATGGCTTTCATCCAAAATCTAGTCTTTAAGTTCTTGAACATTCGGAACCCAAATTCGGTAGGAGTACCTCATT
This sequence comes from Apium graveolens, assembly GCF_009905375.1. NCBI lineage: Eukaryota > Viridiplantae > Streptophyta > Magnoliopsida > Apiales > Apiaceae > Apium > Apium graveolens. The sequence continues at coordinate 185,442,623 of NC_133649.1, read as the reverse complement.
ATCCCTTATCATTTTCTCGGTAGTTGGAATCTTCTCAGTCATTGACTCTCTGCCTTCATTCATTATTTTTTCCTGGCACAATATGATCTTTACCAATAACTCTGGCTGCATTGAGATCTCAAAAAGCGTTCAGTTCCGGTTCCGGTTTACCTTTACTTCTATTTCCATTCTCAAAATCCCTTATCAACTCTTCGAAGTCGTTATCATTCTAGTCTTTCCTTTCTACTAAGGGCATCAGCACCAC